>NC_092498.1:33333596-33643596 GCF_047511675.1 Marmota flaviventris
AAATGCAAATTTCTTTCAAATATTTTCAAACTGAGTCTGGTTGAATCCATTAACACAGAAACTGCAGATATGGAGGGATGACCATATATATAATATCTTTGGAGATTTCAGGAAAGAAAGTCAGTAAGATGAAGTATAGTTTAGATGTTAGTTGGTTCTAAGTGTCCACTAATTTTTTGTTGCTATTATTAAATAAAATGTGGGAATGGTTTGCTTGCATTAATTGGCTGATCAAGTTAAGAGATGGATACAATGCCATCAGTCTGGACTATCTGATTTTCAAACTGTCATTCAATTTAATGCTCAATAAAATGTGAGGAAATGCAAAATTATTCCAAGCAAGAATTGAACACTGTTATAAAAGGCAAAATTCCTCAGTGTCAGGTTAAAAGTAAGGCATGTTGGAAATAGCAATTTAGCATCCTTTGTCCTGATTTTGTAGTTTTTGTACCCAGCTCCCATTATTTGAGAAGGCAGTTTTGCCTGAGTATGAACTGCGGAATTGGATCACAGCTGATAAGCTGTGAAATAATTTAACCACTTGGAAAAGGAAGAATTTTTTTAAGGCCCCCAGAGTTATCATTGTCATGACAGCTTTAAAAAGTCTTCTGTTTGGTGTGAAATTGACTTTAAAAAGCAAAACTCTAGTCAGTCTAAAGTGACTATTATATATGAAAAATGGACAATGAGTGTCTGATGTATGCTAAGTTTGTTACATAATTATGTCATTTAATTTTCATTAAAAATATCTCCAAAGGCAGTGCTATTGTCATCCCTAATACAAATAAGAAAACTGAGGCTTCAACAATCTAAATGCGTTGATCCTGCCTCAGTTTCCTTATTTGATATTCCTGTGTAGAGTTGTTTCCAGAATGCTCACTCCTAACCACTTTCCTATAGTAGTACATCTAGCAAGAACCTTGAAAATACTGAAGCACTATTAAATACTACCATCAAAGTTTTTGCTAAAAGGTTATAAGATTTCACTCACAGAAATATGTAAGCTTTAATCATTTCAAAGGAGAGAAACAGGAAATATTTATTTACTTGTCTTTTCCTGGCTACTATCAGACTGGTAACATTATAGTTAGTCTCTCTCTCTCTCTCTCTCTCTCTCTCTCTCTCTCTCTCTCTCTCTCTCTCTCTCCCCCCCCCTCTTTCTCTCTCTCCCTTATTCTGATATTATAGGAACTTCCAGTTCTCTCTCTGACTCAAATCTGGGTACCTATGTGATAGTCTTTGTGTAGCTGAAAATTGCCACTTTCTTCCTTATTCAAAACAGACTAAATCAGCCTCAGGTCACTGTGGTCAATTGCCCCAGACCAATAGTGCCCAGCATCCTAGTGATGATCTACACACTGCGGCCACTACCATTGCCAACTGAAAATGCTCTCCTCTTGCCTGCATCACTGAACAGATGTTTTTTCCATCCATTTCAACTATTCTGGTGCTGAATTCACAAAGAACACTGCTCCGAGCCCCCAGCTCTGCACAGGAATATCAGCGACATCTGCTGTTTGGACTCTATTGTATAATCTTCTCCCTAATTTTTGAATTTGCTTTGAGCCTGAGGGATCTCAACCAGACAATCTGAGTAGCACTTTGCCTTGAGAAAATGAAAGTTTGTTCTCCTCTTGTCTTGAATGAAATGCCATGAAGACCTTTCTTCCCCCAGGCCTTTGTTTATCAGGGGAGTTGAGTACTACTGTCAGTCCCCAGAAAGGGCTTTTGTTTTCTCCCCACCAGGCTCCATGGTTCTCCATGAAAACAGTCCCTGGTAGGTCCACTAGCTAACCCTGAGAAATATCCAGAGGAATCTGAATCTGCAAGAAACAGAGCTAGGGGATCCTTTTAGTATTCCTGTACAGGGTCAGAAACCCATGATCAGTTAGCCTAAGGATGGTCAACACATTATAAACCACTCATGTAAGTATTTTTGAAATTCATGCATTTGCTGGGCATCAAATAGTTTCTGATAACATAGTTAAGTATTTTCTCTAAAGTTAAACTAAAAACTCAGTGATTATGTATAATTTGTAATTCTGCTATCTAGTAAGTTTTCCAATTTCAAGGAACTAGAGAAATATAAATCATATAATATGATCAATGAATTTGTGTGCCAGTTGTTCTATATACCATACTAGTTGAGGACATGTCTACCCACAGAGGCAGCTTGGTAAGATCAAGGTTCAGAAAAAAAGCCACTAAAATACACCTTTGTTATGTAAATTAAAATACTAATCGGGTATACACTTGCTCCTGGAGTTTGAAGGAGAAGGATGTAAAAATAACCTTTTGTGAATCAATTGAGATTCTGTTTTCTGACTTCCTTATTATGCAAAGTTTATCAATGAAGACTATACAAGCATAAGAAACTTAACACCTTTTGGGTAAAAGCTTGAGAAGGCAACCTCTGCTCTTTAAGGCTTTAAATTAAGAAAGCCTGCTGCTGCAGAATAGAGTTGTCCTCTCTATGGCCTGCTGGCAGAAACATCCTCCAAGATTTGAACCAGGATCTATTGACTCTAGTGTCAAGTCTTGGTCCACTAACCCAGATTTGTACCTAGACCTGAGCATGCACACATGCAAAGAGATATGAATACTGAAATTTCCTTTATGCTTTAACCGTTTATGAAGAGCCTACTCTATTACCAGCAAGTCTCCAGAGGACAATTATACAAGACATTGCACCTGCTCTGAAGCTCATCACAGTGATGGCAGGGTTGGGGGATGTTGGACGTCTACTTTCTTGATGTATCTCAGTAATCCAAAGAAGTAGACATGTTCATAAATTTTCAGATGAAGAAACCTAGGCTATACACAGTCACAGGAGTAAAAAAGAAGCTAAAGCTGAGGTTTGGGCCTAGATCTCTCTGATTTTAAACCTTATACTTTTTCAGAGTTTGAGATTTTACAGTTGTGATTGTTTCAGGAGATCAAAATCTCTAAAAATGCATTCAGATGAATAGAGATCACTGTGGGTAAAGATGAGAACTTTAGAATTGAAGGGACTAAAAACTGATGAAATAGGAGATTAAAAAGTAAACGATGAATATCCAGAAGACAAAGTCAGAAGTTGTCATGGAAGTCTGATGAGCTGGGACAAATAAGAACTGGTTATTGAAAACACAAGGAAATGTCTGTGTGAGAAAGGGAAGGGGCCCACAATCAGAAAGAATCAATAAAGACAACACAATTGGAAGTGAGTTTCAGGAGTGGATAATGCAAGTGGAGAGAGCAATTTTTTTTTTTTTATGTCAAGGTAATAGGCTTCCTAAAGTGTTAAGATTTTCTTGCCATATTACAATTAATTGATACTGAATTAAATGAACTTACAGATTATACTACACCAAATTTCTGCCCTTGGGAAACCAGAATCTATTTGATCTTATAAATTTAAAACTAAAACTATGAAGTTGGAGTATAAGATGTTGGAACTTCCTATCACTGACTTGGAAATTGACTTGGCAAATTTTAAATATTAGATATTAAAATAACAGTGAGGTAGTGTACTGACTGCGACAGGACTGGTGATTGTCTTCCCCACAAATCTGTTATCTCAATTTGCCATGAGTAACAGAACACAGTTTTCTTTAGGTGAAGGATACTAGCCAAGAGCACACATTTTACAGATTTTCCTGTGAAAAGGTACAAAGCTCCAGTGAATGAGATGTCAGCAGAAGACTCATGTGAGACTTATGCAAAGGGGTAGGTTGCCTCCAAGATCTAAGGATGGCAAGATGAGAAGAGACTGATACCTGATGGTCCTGCAATCACCACAACACCAAAGTCTGTCTACCTCTAGGCACCTCCAGGAGTGGGATAACCCTCTCCTTACATATTGACCTATTACTTTGGGGTGTTCCCAGTGTATGTGACCAAATCTGATCTAACCAATACAGGATGAATTATATTGAGTAACATTGTCTTAGGATGTTATTAAATGCTAGATAATCTTGAATTAAATTGAACAGTGATAAAGAGATAATTTAAAATTTATATGTGGAGTTTATGGCTAAATTTGGCCCATGTATTTGAAAACTGATCCAGGAAGAATGAATCAGGATTAAGTGAATAGATAAAAAGTATCTTGAATTTCTCTCAGATTTCCAGGACTTCATAGAAAGACAGCAATAAAGTGATCAGATAACTTCTATAAATAACTAGTGTTCTGTGTTAAAAATAGAAATGTTCAAATGCACCGGAAATATAGAAATTCATTTTAATCCCCCATTTTTCACTTAAGCCCCTGTACTTTTCTATTAAATTATAATCTTAAGAAAAAATGTGTGATTTCTAAAAGTTATACGTCTTAAGTATCTATCTCATAATAATCCGTTATGTATAAAATTAATAATAAAAGAAGAAATAGATCATAGAAAGGTCATGCATATATGCTTACTTGAAAACCTTTCTAATATTTTGCTATTATTTGGCTTCCTCACCTGCATGGGTAAGTCCAGAAAAGATATTAGGAGACTGATCAAAGGACAAGATGCTTTTCAATAGAAGGAGAGGAGGAAAGAAGGGGCATGGAACATTATTAAGTAATGTTATATACATTATATACTTTAAAAAATCTTCTGGGTAATTGAGAAAATGAAAAGAAAGTTTTAAACAGTGATAAAATATAGATAATTCCTGTTTCTATCAGGTTGCAGAAAAGGGAATGCCAGGTAGCAACTTTTTTGGCTTCAAAAAAGAACAAATTCATATGAAGTGCCACATAAATCCAAAAGTATCATTTACACAAATTTTATCTTATTTAAATTTATAATTGGTTAATTTATCTAATCCCACAACTTTGATCATATATGTATTTACAAATGAACCACATATGTCCATCTCCTGGCCTCAATTCTGCCCTGAATTCTAGACCAGAATGCCATTATCCTCATGTGGATGTGAAATAGGTATCAGTTAAACATAACAAAGGCTTTCAATATGAGAAAGAAATATCGTCCCCTGCCCTGCTCCCAACCAACATGCTCTCTGTCTTGGTAATGTCACTACCATCCTCTTGACCTCCCATTCTCTCCAACAACCTTAGTCTTACTTCTGCAAGATAAATAAAAATGCATCTCCTCCTTTCTGTTGTCTTTACCAGTAAATTAGCGATCGCCACTCCCACCTCCCCCTGTCCATTGGACATCCTTTTAACTGGTCTCCATCTTTCATTTCTCTTTTCCTTTGAACTGAAGATGATTTATTTTATGTAACTCAGATTGGATCGTACTTGACCTTTCCCTCTTTATAATTCTTCAATAACAATCAGTCCCTAACCACCTTTATATTTTCATCTCCTGTCATTACTTTCCCATGACCTTACATCCTGGTGACATGAAGCAATTCACATTTCTTCAAATAAGATATGCACTTGGGGCTTTATGACTAGCCTGGTGCTGTGATGAGATGTGCTCTTTACTCTCCCTGTCTGCCTGTTCATATGAGCCACATGTGTACCTCTGTGGCACTTTCAGTGGCCTGTCCTGTCAATATGAGTTGTCCTGTCTCTCCCTTGTATTCTCAAAACATTTGACACACACCTCTATTAAAACACTTACCTCTTGTGCACTTAATATTTTACTTCTCATTCTAGCACTACTAGTCTATGAGTTATTTGAGAGACCATGTTTCCTCTGTTTTTATATCTGCAGTATACAACAAACTCACTGCCTTATATAGAGTAGCTGCTTGAATCGTTGGAAGTAATATAAAACATACTGACATGTTACTAAAATAATGATTTTTGTATTATAGATTTTTCTTTTTCCTTGGAAAAAAAATTACCCATATCTTTAATTTTATCTTCAAAAGGTAATGACTTGAAATGAGTAAGGAATCTAACCTAGGAGATACTAGTCCCAAGACTGTGTTTACACAGCACATTTTAAGTGTGCCATAGTGCTTAATAATTGCCCTAATTATTTATTAAAATTTAATTATTTTCCAGTTAATTAAACTTGTCTTTGGTAAAGTGACCCAATTTTGGCAGAGAAGCAGCTTTTTAATGTGCATGCGTGTTGTTGAAGGCTGATTGGATACAATTTTTATAGCCATAGAGTTTTGTCAGTTTCTCTCTTTACTTAAATACATAGCAACATTACTTCTCTAAAATAAGAATGCTCTCCCAAATAAGCAATGAGACCTAATCTATTGTTATTTAAATGGAAAATCTTAAATAGAAAGTTGTCATTTTTTCCCTTTTTATAGCTACACACTTATAGATTACAAGTACCCTTTAAAAAAACAAAAATTTAAATATTAAAAGAATCTACCACATGGTTTGTGCTCTTCCTAAATAATTTATCCTACTATGAGTTAGTGATCTGAAATTATTCCAACAACAACAAAAACACATCATCCATAGAACTTCAGACATTGCCATCTCAGAAATGTACCAATTTCAGGAAACATTTGCCTTCCTCTCTGTTTTTGGACACAAGTGCTATTTTTGGAGTACGAAAGCAGAGGCAGTCACATTTTATATATGTTCAGAGTCTCTGGAACTTCTGATATGATTCTGGATGTTCAATCACAAAAATATCACACTCCAGTAGGAGTCAACCCGCCCAACACACCCTTCAGTCAGGAGCTTCCTCTGGACATGCAAATTAAAATGGCCTTGGAACTTGATTACAACTTTTTAAAAACGGAATCCATGACTTTTCTTTTTGAACTTAAAAAAAATATTTTAAACATACCAAAGAAATAGCAAAAAAAAAAAAAAGTTTTCATACACCCATCACCTAGATTTGACAGGTGCTAATTCTTTGTCTCAATTTACTTCAGATTTTAAGACATAAAAGTGTATTAACATATTTTAAATCTTGCTTCTAATCCTTGCTTCCTCTCTCTCCTCTAAGTAATAATACACAAAATAGTATGTCTTATTTATGGAGGCATCTAAATGTAATAAAAATGTATAAAGAACTTTAGGGATTTTACAATTACAAAAAGAATGGATTAATTCATAATTTGTGAAACTAGAGAGTATAGAGCAGGAGTTGGCAAACTTTTACTGTGAAGGGTGAGATAGCAAATATTTGAGTTCTCTGTTGCAACTCTGCTTTTGAGTGTGATAACAACAGACAATACACAAATAAATGAGCGTGGCCAAGTCCCCATATTGCCTTATTTATAAAACTGATGGCAGGCTGATTTGGCCAGTAGGCTGTAGTCTACTGACTCCTGCAGTAGACAGTTTTCATTGAACTATTTAATTTCACTGACCAGTTACCTAAAACAAAGGTACATATAGAAAAAGCTATAAATAATAGGCATCGTGTTTTTTTATGGTAACTCTCTGGAAGAGATCAAATTTGTCCCCAGTATCCACTGTCTCCTTCTTTTATAATTGTATAATTTAAAACACATGGTGGTATGGAATAAAGAATAATTTCCCCATACTCCTTTGCAGGTAGATAAGACCAGATAACTGAGTTTTGGCCAGTGAGCTGTAACTTCAACAGCTACAATAGTCATATGGTCACTGGGAACCTTCCTAAAAATATATATATTTTTTTAAAAAGTGCTAATAGGCACACTCTCTAATGTTTTTCCTTTGCTTCCTATATCCTGCAGCTTGAAATGTGGTTCAATTCACTAGAACTCTATTTCAGCTCTTAAGGACATGGCCCTCACCCTAGGAATGAAGGAGCAGTGAGCTGAAAGGAGCTCAGATTATGGGAATTTAATATAGTCAGGCCCTCTTGGCAATATTATTCCTCAAGTGCCTGCCCATCACCATATGCTTTTTGAAGGGAAAAATAAACTTTAATAATCTTAATCCATGGTCATTTGGAGTTCTTCTGTTATTTGCAGTCAGACTTGACTCATGTTGAAGTATCTTTCAGGTGTTACTCAGTGGACAATAGGCAAAACCCTCAGGCCCAACCAACAAAAGCATTCTGGTCTAACAGAGTTTCCTACTTCCTCATCCCCAATTCTGCATTCTTACTCCTCTTCATGATGGAACTTTCTGGAAAACTAACCATTATTTATTTAAGTTAGGAATTTATACAAAATGGAAAGAAAAAAAAATGTCCTGTCTATAACAGTTCAAAGCAAAGTCCTAAAGTGCTACAGAGAGATTTCATTGCTTGTATTTCCCTGATTTCAACTAATAATTATACCTACAAGCAGATTCGTGCAAATACTGAAAATGTCTGTGTTTTGCTCAGTGCTGGTGCCTGTGCCCCTGGAGAATAGACCCTTTTGCTGCACTGCCAAATGTCGCCTCTACACAGGTGTCTCTGCAATGGTGGCTGCAGTTGTTATTTGTGCTGCTATGGTTGCAGATGGAAGAAGAGATTCCAGAGCAAGCAAATCTGAAAAGAGCTACCTTAATGCATGGAAACCATATTTCCATCCTTCTTTAATTTCTTATAAAAAAAAAACCTTGGATATAACATTCTGGGTTTAGAGTAATTCATTTCATATCTGTTTTTATGTAAAGCACTTTATTCATGAGATCTAGCAAGATGACTGTAAGAGTCGAGTTGTAGAGGGAATTACAATCCCAATTTAAATGTAAGTTTTTTAAGAAAGAGAGAAAGAAAAGCTGATATAATTAATATTTCTAACATGGAACTACCGGGGACAAATGACCCAGAATGTTAATGGTGCTTATCTCTGACTGGTAAAGTTATAAATGACTCATTGCTTTTTATTTTCCAAATATCCTCCACAAACCTTTGCTACTTTTGAAAACAGGAAAAAAATAATGATAACTCAAGTTTCTGAAATACTTGATTAAATGAAGAAAACCTATGAGAATGAAAAATATTAGAAAAATCGTCATGGCATAGAAACTAAAAGCAAATACTAAACCAACAACTCTCATTTATCTGCATCACAGGAAGGCAACAAGGCATATAGCTGCTTCAAGGAGCAAATAAGCAAATGGTCCATTTCACTTTGGTTGGTTTTGGAACACCTGTGCAATTAACCTTCTGGACACTTCTTTGAGCATTTCAACCTCAGTTTCCTCCTCTGTGAAACTGAACCTAGCTCTCAGAGCTGCTGAGAAAACTGAGATTTTTTTTTTTTTTTTTTTTTTTTTTTTTGTGAAAAAGCCTGGACTTCAATCTCTAGCAGATACTCAGTTCACATCATTGTAATAGCAGATGTTCAATCAATTCATGAATTGCTCTGAGTGCACACTGTGAGCATCAATGCTGTGCAAGAAACCAAGATGAATGAGAAAGCCACCATGAATCTGTGGACAGCACAATTGAGTCGGAGGGATAAGACACATGTCCAAATAGTTATAATGCAATATTACTCATAAGAGAGGAACAAAGTATGATGACGTACCAAGGCAAATTAATAAAGGTTTCACAGGGCAGAGTTTTCCTATGCAAAGAAGTAAAGGGCAATTTGGTAAAGAAAGTGAAAATTCTAAATTCCAGAGCTGGCTGTGCCACCAATTGTGGGACCCATGATAGAGTTACAAACTTCCTCTGAATTTCAGATTATTTTTCTAATTAGGAGGATTTCTCCAAATGCTTCCTAAGACAACAGCTGCTTTTATAATAAACACTAATAAAATACCTTGTGCAAGAACTGATCTGACTTCATCATAGCTGCAGATCAGATAAAGATTGCTTGCGTGCCTGCCTGTGCTCACATGCGTCTGGTGTGAAATATGCATATTTAATTCTCATATCAATTCTGTGATACAAATACAATTACTATTATTCCCATTTCCCGGCTGAGGAATTGAGGCACATAGAGATAAAGTAGATTACCTGAAGTCACACAACTAAGGATTCAAAGCCAGGCAGTAGGTTACATTTGAGTGAATCTCTAAACAGTTTTTAGGATTTTCCATCAAACTTATAAAGGAAGGAATACTTTCTAGAATGGAAGCTCATGAGAAAAGGCATAGAAGTAGGCAAGCCATAGAGTTTTAGGCAAGCAGCCACCCAACACCCCAGAAAGAATAAACTCTAAATACATGAGTGGGAATCCTTATTCATTTTGTGGCCCTGATAAAATTCCTTAAGTATGCTAATCCATGATTATCTACAAAGCAAGAATAATAAAATGGTCTTTATAGGACTGATATAGTATGAAATAAGATAATACGTGTAAGGTGCTCAACAAAATCTGGCACATGGTGGGTACTTAATAAATTGAAGCTATTTTACTACTAATGGGTGAATAGCCTAGATTGACCTAATCATAATCCAGAATAAGGTGAAAATGGGATAATAGTGGCTACAAAGGTGATTAGAATACAACTTGGGGAGATCTTTAATGCCTGGCCAGGAAGTTTGGATTTTTTTTACAAAGTCATTAGAAATTTTTTGAGGATAACATTTTGTAAAGCTATAGACAATATTAAACTAATTTGAGCTTCTCAAACACTCACTTGGTGGTCAGAAGGAAGATAGTTCTGTCAGAGAATCACAAGCTAAAATACAAAAAGGTATGAAAAACAACACACATCCATTTACAAGATACTGTTTCTAACCACCCAGATTACTGGGTTGCTAAAATTTCTGCATATAAAGATATATTTTTAAATTCAAAAGTGTCAGTGTCTAAAAGGCTACTTATGGTTTGGCAATGAGGTGCCCTCACAAAGTCCAGAAAAGAAAAAGACAGACAGTATAAGCTACATAAATGTTTAAAGTCTGAATTCAACCCTTTGGGACAGTTACAAGTTAAGAATGAGCATGGAATCAGGCAATTTCACCAAATAATAACCAATGTCTATTTAATATGGGATACATGTTTTATATTTTGCTAAGAATTTACATAATTATCTAATATCATGTCTATAGTATACTCATAGCTAAGTATTATTTTATCACATGTTTTAGATGAGAAAATTGAGGTTCAGAGGCATGAGGTAATCTGTCAAAGTACACAGAGAATCCCGGATGAAACCAGGATTAAAAACTCATCTCTGCTGCTCGACTGCTTAGGGTAGACTGATAATGCCACCTACTACCAGTCCTACTACTGCCACAACTACCACCTCTATCCACATCTCCAGAACAACCACCATCATCACAACCACTAGCACAACCACCATCACCATAGGACCAGCACACTCTCAGTCTCCAATGCTGTTACTGCTACAATGATTATCACTACCACCACTACCACCACCACCATCAAATCCCACAAACAATGACACCACCTCCACCTCCATCACATTCAGCAGCATCATCACTGATGCCATCATCTCTAGCACCAACTCTCCTTTCTGCCTCCCCGAAAGACTAGTTTCTTTATAGCCAAATCTCCTTCCAGGAAAAAATAAATCATGTTCATCAAACCTCCAAGAATAAATTTCTTTCCCAGCTTCCTACAACACAAGGATTATACATCCCACCCCCCACCCCAGAGCAACAGTCCTGAATATTTCCACCTATAGAGAGTGGCTAGGGTATTTTTAATATCAAGAAAATCAGAATTGGTCCCATTTTCTGTGGTCATGCATTAATACATTTTATAAATAAACTAAAGCATATTTCCAAATTTTTTAAAGAATGGAGTTTACAAGATGAAGTGCATATTTGAAGGGAATGTTCAAAAGCCTTGATACTTAAAAATGATCTATAAACCAAAACCCCAATATTGTCAGTGAATGAGTTCATTAGAAATACAAAATATCGGGGACCACCTCTGAACCTGACAAACAGAATCTGCGTTCTAACAAGATCCTTGGGTGATTCACAGCACATTAAAAGTTGACAAGTACCACTCTGAATCCCTTAAGCCTTAAGTCTAAACCCTTCACTAAATTCCTTCTTCTATTTTTCTGCATACAACAGGGGGTGACGTGTCTGTGGTTATTTTTACAAAGACCTCAACTCAAACTCACAAGAAACATGAAAAACATTTCCTTCTATTTTAGAATAGAGTAGTTTTCAAGATGCTGGGAACCTATCTGACTCCTCACTGAGTGACAGAAATGAAAACAGGTATTCTTTACAAAAGGAAAGGCTGGCTGCATCAAATAGGAAGAGAAATTTTTTGAGTGCCTGGGAAAAGAGTATCAGAAAAGGGTTAAACAACAAGGTAAAATAGAGAGAGATATTTGAAGAAAACATTCTTTAAATAGAGCAGGAACGAAGAGGACATGGGAAAATACTGCCCCCCCTTTGAAGTAGAGAAGGGAAAGCTGGTAAATGCTGATGCTAAAGTGGCTGAGGCCGTTAATGAGGTTCTGAGGATGTGATTTCACTCCCTTCTCCCCAATATATACAATCATCTGTAATCAAATTTATACTCCGTAATCAATTTTTAAGAAGGACAACCTGGGTGATGAGGGTAGTGTAAGAATCACCCCAAGGACAAAATATCCACTTGCTCCTTGTCCCTTCCTCCTGTAATTCTCCCCTCATCCCTGGACAGGTTCTCTTCCTTTTTGCTGAATGTTTCTTCTCTCTTTTCATTTTATACCTTTGAAACATTTGTGCACCCTCGTCAGTCACCTTCCTCTCTGAGTAACATATATAATTAAAATCAATTTCCGAGGTATTTATAGATGCCCACCTTCAGCCTATTCTTCCATCATTTAGAATCACAGGATTTTAAAACACTAGGGAAAACTGCAAGAAGTAGAGGGGCTTCTCAGTCTGTGGCCCTTGTAAACTTGTTATCTCTATTTGCTACCTCTCTGCTCCCATCAGCCAGAACTGGTCCTAATGGAGCAGCAGATTCCAAATTCCACAAAAACATTTGCATATGTTTTATGTTTCCATTTTAGCAGTTGATTTCGTTGTTTACTTCCCTGTTTTTATTTCACCTTTTAAAAAATTTCCCTTTCTCAGTTTTTTAATACTACTATACTCTAAAATGCCCCAGCCATGCAAGTTATCACCAAAATTACATTTCCATTTAAACCATGGACTGGAAAGAATCTGTTATAAACATTTAAACACAATATCCAAAGAAAAGTTGTATGGACAATATATTCCACTGTTACGCAATTTCATTCATACGTATTTACCATGTAATTTAAAATGTCACCTCTTATTTTATAGTGAAAAAGGGGAAATTCTATTTCTAGGGCATGTACGGCTCTGTGTTTTTAACACTCACACACCCACAGCAGAGTCTGTTAGTGCCAGAGTATTAGATTTCAGAGACATGATAACTAGTAAAAACAAATCTCTTCCCAGGCAGAATTAATCCCTTCTCTTCTGAGCTCCCAGGGCACTGGAATATACTTCTGCTGCAGATGTTTGAATTATTATTACTAATTGTTTAAATGGTCTGCCTCCTCCATTAGCCTACTCAGCTGGGAAGGCAAAACCCTTCTTTCTCAGATAGCTAGGGGTTCAGTTTGTGGTTCTTTGAATCAAATGATTTTTCTTTGAAAGATTTTTGTTTCATTTTAAAATATACGCATACATATAGAATTGTCCCTGAATGTAATTTTATGCCTCAATATTTTTTTTTATCTGTAAGCGAGCTTATATCTGTGCTGAGTAATTACTGAACAAGGGCTGGTTGCATATATATTAGTACACAGTCACGCGCCACTTAGCGACAGGGACACTTTCTGAGAAACATGTGGTGAGTTGATTTCATTGTTGTGTGAACGTCATAGCATATACTTAAACTCACTAAGGTAGCTACAACATCACTAGATGATACAGTCTTATGGGACCAACCATCATATATGCAGTTCAACCATGACAGAAATGTCATTCTCTGGTGTGTGGCTATTTGTGCTAGACTGCCTGTGTCAGAATCTTGGCTACTTTGTCAAAACATTTTGCCGCAGTCTGGCTGGGCACAAAATCAAGAGCCACCACACAGCTTGTAGATTCAAACAGCAACTCTTTATTCCTGAACTCACACCAGCCGTCTACAATCACATTCTGGGGAAATCCACGTTCTCTGCCCAAATCCACCCCCACTGGGCTTCTGTCTCCCAAAAAATACTGTCTGAATCCCGTGAGAACTCAAGGGGAACTCAGGCAGCAGGATACGCCCTATTCCCAGCAGGAATAACCTTAAACCTGGAACACCCTAAACCCGGATCCGCCCTGGTCCTTGAGCAAGGTCACCTACATTCAATGTCACTGCAAAATGTCCTATTTCCATGAGTCCTTCCACTAAGCAACATGGGGTATGCTGGCAAGGAAATTGTCATACCTACTTGGCTAATGGCTCCCAGCATCTCTCCCCTTCTGATTAATTAGACAACAAGCAATGTGGCTTAAGGACCGTGCCTGGTAGGTTGTCCAATTCAACATATGGTTCTTACCCATCATCGGAAAACTGACCTTTAGGCGTCAGCCTCCTGTCTTAGGTTGATACCACTGCAATTGGATCATACCCATCACTGACTACCGGTCCAGCATATAGCCATTGGCCCCCAAATTTTAGACCATCACTAGCAGAAGGGAGGAGGATACAGAAATGCCATGACACCAAGCCAATTGACGGCTCCTTGGGAAAAATTGCATCACTGGTGACACCATCAGCAAAGATATGCCAGCATTACCACAATTCGCTGCACCAAAGGATAGTTACAAAGTCCAGGCAAGTTCTGCAAGCAGTTCAAAGTGGAGGAATCTGTCAATATGTCCGTTTCCTCCCCAAATCCGTTTCCTCCCAAAGTAAGTTGACTCCTTGATTGAGCATTACTTGTTGAGTTATATTCATTGATGCATCAGTTTATACAGTTTACTGTGATAGCTATCATAGAAGCTGTAGTCTGGTTTTATCTTTGTCTTCACCGGCACTGGGATGGAGATAGGAATTCTGGCAATGATGCTAAAGAGACATTATCCTGAACAGAATTATTAAATATGATGAAAAGGAAAGGTGAAAGTAAACAAACAGATCTGTTAACCACCTTTAAAAACAATCCTTAACAGCTGTTTACCTAATTTAAATTAAACCATTTAAATCACGTGAATAAAAAAAAATAATAATAATTCGGATCCGTTTTTTCATGAGCGCTCCTCATATAAGAAATATGGACATACGCACATACAGACATACAACACAAAACACAAGAGTGCACACAAATGTACAACACATAAGAAAATAGTAAAGGCCTTGTAGCTTTACCTGGGTGAAATCTCCATTGCAATGTTTAAAAACTCCACAGTCAAAAAATAAAACTGATCAGAAAAACATTAACCTAGGTTTGTATGAGCTCAAAAAATAAAATAGAACTTTATGATGTGGGAAAAATGCAATAATAAAATAGATATTGAAAAAAGCATCCTGGTTAATCACTGTCGCAGATGTAAGAATGGCCAAGCTGGAGTTCTGGATATCAGCTGTTATGGATTTGAGTCAAATCATCTTCTTTTCGATCTGTAGAAATTGTTTTAGTTAATCTCTCTGGAATCCAAATCGGCTGCTGTTCTCCCTGTGGAAAAACACAAACAGACCCCCGACTCCAGACAATCACTGGGTCAGGACCTTTCCATTGTCATGTTAGAATATCTTTCCAAAGTACTTTAGGCTTATGTACATTTTTTGGATACATATGCCTTTCCGCAGCACTAAGTCCTGATGAATCCAAATTTAAAAAGTTTAGAGTAAAAAGCGTTATTTTAAGTTTATCTTTGGGGGATATATATCCCCTTCCAATTCCCTCTTTTTGCTTTAAAAGTACGTTTTAATAGTTCGATGAGCTCTTTCAACTATGCCTTGTCCCTGTGGATTGTATGGGATTCCTGTTATATGAGTAATACCAAATGATGAGCAAAATTGTTTAAAAGAGGTAGAGGTATAGCCAGGACCCTTATCAGTTTTTAACTGTTTAGGAACGCCCACAGTGGCAAAATTTTGTAAGCAATGAGCTATAACATCTTTAGTTTTTTCTCCGGCATGAAGGGAGCCCATCAAAAATCCAGAAGAAGTATCAACTGTAACGTGTAAATATTTTAATTTTCCAAATTCTGGCAAGTGTGTGACGTCCATCTGCCAAATATGGTTAGGTATCAGTCCTCTAGGATTGACTCCAAGATTAACTTGTGGTAAAAATGTCACACAATTTTGACATTGTTTTATTATATGTCTGGCTTGTTCCTTAGTTATTTTAAAACGCTTTTGTAAAGTATTAGCATTAACATGAAACCTTTTATGAAAATTTGTAGCTTCTTCAAATGTAGAGAAAATATGTATGTCATGTATAGTTTTATCTGCTAAATCATTGCCCAAACTAAGGGCTCCAGGCAATCCTGTATGTGCCCTGATATGTCCTATAAAGAATGGATCTTTTCTGTCCCAGATTAGACTTTGTATAGTGGAAAACAAAGAGAAAACAGTAGAAGAAGGGGAAATCCTACCAGCATCTTCAAGAGATACTATAGCATTAACTACATACTGACTATCAGAAAATAAATTAAATACAGAATCTTTAAACATCAAAAAAGCTTGTAAAACTGCATTAAGATCTACCTTTTGAGCTGATTGTTTGGGTACTAAAAATATAAAAGTTTGATCAGGGGTAACTACTGCTGCTGTACCATTATTTGACCCATCAGTGAATATATTTGGAGCATTCATGATAGGTGTTTTTCTTGTAATTTTAGGAAAAACTACAGTATGCTTAGACCAAAAAGACAACAAAGGATTGGATGGTAAATGATTATCAAATGAAACATTAGATTTACACATGATTATTGCCCAAGTATTTAACTCATTAGCTAACTCATCAATTTGATTCATAGTATATGGAGTAATAATTTTATTGGGAGAAATTCCAAACACTCCCTTTGCTGCTTTTATTCCTTTGAGTATTAATTGTCCTACAGCCTCAGGATACCTAGTAAGAATAGTGTTAGGAGAATAAGATAAATGTATCCACAATAATGGACCTTCTTGCCAAAATACTCCTGTAGGAATATTTTTTGTTGGTAGTACAATAAATAATAAAGGCACACTTATATCAATTCTATCCAAATGTATATTTTCCATATATGTTTCAATAATTTTTAATGCCTTTCTTGCTTTAGGAGTTAACATGCGGGGTGAATTTGGATCTGATGGACCTTTTAGAATATCAAATAAAGGTCCCAACTCTCCTGTTGGTATACCTAGATAAGGCCTTGTCCAATTTATGACTCCCAATAACTTTTGAAAGTCGTTAAGTGATTTGAGTTGATCTACTCGTATTTGAATTTTTGGTGGACGGACCATGGTTGAGGATAATAGAACTCCTAAATAATTAATTGGAAAATTTAATTGTACTTTATCTATTGCTATCTCTAGATTATAATTTTTTAATAAGTTTGTAAGTGTGGCATAACATTCCAGCAATGTTTTTATCTTTATGTGCCAATAATACATCATCCATATAGTGAAATATTTGTAGTTCACGATTTTGATTTCTAAGTGGCTGGATTGCTTTGTTAACATATATTTGACATATAGTTGGACTGTTAGCCATCCCTTGAGGGAGTACTTTCCATTCATATCTCTGATCAGGACCTTCATGATTTAATGCAGGGATAGTAAATGAAAAACGTGGACTATCCTCGGGGTGAATTGGAATTGAAAAAAAACAATCTTTAATATCTATAGCTAAAACATGCCAGGTTTTTGGCAAAGCAGACAATTGAGGAATCCCTGATTGAGCAGGTCCCATAATAACCATCTCAATATTAATGGCTCTTAAATCTTGCAATAATCTCCATTTACCAGATTTCTTTTTGATGACAAAAATGGGAGTATTATGGGGAGATATGGAAGGTTGTATATGTCCTTCCGCTAATTGTTGTTTGACCAGATCATGGGCTACTTGTATCTTTTCTTTAGTCAGGGGCCACTGAGGAACCCACACTGGTCTTTCTGATTTCCAAGTAATTTTGATTGTCTCAGTGGCCCTTTCTGAAAATCCAACCCATGTCTGTCTGTTCCTTGATCTATTTGTATTGGTGCTGCTATACCTTGCCCTTGTTTTCCTAATCTTTTTTCTTTCCTAAAGCATTGCTAGCCCTAGCAGTGGGCGCATTAAGATTGATGTTATTTGTTAACGTCAAACCTAATTGATCTAGGACATCTCGTCCCCATAAATTTATAGGAAGATGATCCAATACATATGGCTGTATAGTTCCTTCACATCCGTCAGGATCCTTCCAATCTAATATCATAGAACTTCTATGGGGATTAGTTGCCACTCCTAGGCCTCGAAGCGTTTGAGTGGCTTGTTGTAATGGCCAATGTTTTGGCCATTCTTGACGAGATATGATGCTAAGGTCAGCTCCTGTGTCCAGTAGCCCATTAAACTCATGACCTTGAATATTTAGTTTTAGCATTGGGCAAGAATCTAAATTTAAAGACAACATAGCCCAATCTACACCTGTGGAGCCTAATCCCCTGGAACCTCTTTCTACGCTACGACTAGGAAATTTATTATGTAGGCTGGGTATTATTAACAACTGTGCTATTCTATCTCCAGGTGAAATTACTGATGTACCTCTTGGATAACTAGCTATAATTTTTATTTCACCTACATAATCGGGATCCATTACCCCAGGACTTATCATAAGTCCTTTTAATGTAGATGAACTACGTCCCAATAATAAGCCTACTGTTCCTTGGGGAAGAGGTCCTTTTACTCCTGTGGGAATGATTTGAACTCCCATATCTGGAGTTAATACTGCTCTGGCAGAGGTGCAGATGTCCAACCCTGTGCTCCCTCGGGTTTGTCTGATGAGGGATTTAATGGACAATGTGTCCTGGGCACTACCCTGATGGTGTTGCTGGGTTCCTCCACTGCCCCGTAGATTTGTGGTTGTGGGCCCCGGAGCATTGGGCCCCCCTGTCCGTTTTTTGGCAATGGAGCCTGATGCCTTTCTCCATGATATCCATTTTTTGATAAGGGAGTACCCTCTATGGTGGTTTGAGAACGGCATTCATTAGCCCAATGTCTCCCTCTACGGCATCGTGGGCAAATTCCCGGTATTCTATTCCTTTGATACCTACTTTTGTTAAACCCTCCTCCTATGGGGCAATTCCTTTAAAAATGTCCTGTTTGTTCACAATTGTAGCATGTTTTTGGCCTGGCATCTAAAGCCTGTTGTACTGCAGCTGCCAAGACTTGCCCTTGTTCATTAATATCTCTACATAATTTAATATATGTGTTTAAATCTTCATGTCTCCATGGTCTAATAACCTCTCTGCAGCAACGATTTGCTTGGTCATAAGCCAGTTGTTTTATTAATGGCATTGCTTGTTCTGTATCCCCGAAAATTTTGGCAGCCGTTTGAATTAGCCTATCTACAAAATCAGCGTAAGGTTCATTAGCTCTCTGTATTACCTTAGATAGCTGACCTTGTAAATCTCCATGTCTTTGTAAAGTCTTCCATGCCCTAACTGCATCTGCAGCAATTTGTGCATATATAGCAGGATCATATTCAATTTGTTGCCATTGACCCTCATAAGGTCCTTTTCCTAACAACATATCTAGATTTCTTTGAGGGTAACCGGCTGCTGCATTTCGCCTAGCTGTCTCCACGCAAAATTCCTCATTGGCAACCTTCCATAACAAATATTGTCCTCCATTTAGTACAGATTTACACATGCTAGCCCAATCTGCTGGCGTCATGTCCAAGTTAGTAATGGACTCGACCATGCTTACTGTGAAGGGAGCTTGGGGACCATAGGTTGTTACAGCCTCCTTTAACTACTTCACTGTTTTAAAATCTAAAGCACGGTGAATTCGCTGCCCTCCTACCTGTTCAAGTACAGGGCATGCTAATCTTTGAGGTCCTGTCTCAGGATCCTATTTATCAACTACGGGGTTTGAGGGCCACTCAGCTGTCTCCATCTGTGGGGCTGTTGGTTGAATTACGCCCTCTTGTGATAAAACAGAGTTAGTAACAGCCTCCTGTTGTGGCCTTTTTCCTAACAACCCCTTTTCCTTTAAATTTTCTTCCTCTGTCTGAGTAGCTCGAGAGACCTTCTCTTTTGCTTGATCTAAAATGTCTTTCTCCATGGTCTGAACCTCTAACAATTTACTTAACATCTTTTCGGTTTGTTTTTTACTAATTTCTAATCTATTATAAAGATAACGCAACCCAATAAGATAACACAAAACAAAACCGAAACTGAATGAAACAAAAATGGAATAAAAAATCGTTGTATCAATTTTCTCTTCCTCAGGGCCGACAAACTTCAAACCTTTAGTCAACCATTTTTTCCAGTTTGCCTGAGAAATTTCTAGGGATAGGCAGCTTGAAACAAAAACAAGATAAATCAAAACAAGAACGCACTGTTTTTTTTTTTGAAATGGTCACCCATTCTTTTGCTCTTCCTCAGGGACGAGCAATTTCACTTACCTCCAAGCTTCAGAAGTTCCCCGCACGGGACGCCAAATGCCGCAGTCTGGCTGGGCACAAAATCAAGAGCCACCACACAGCTTGTAGATTTAAACAGCAACTCTTTATTCCCGAACTCACACCAGCCGTCTACAATCACGTTCTGGGGAAATTCACGTTCTCTGCCCAAATCCACCCCCACTGGGCTTCTGTCTCCCAAAAAATACTGTCTGAATCCCGTGAGAACTCAAGGGGAACTCAGGCAGCAGGATACACCCTATTCCCAGCAGGAATAACCTTAAACCTGGAATGCCCTAAACCGGGAATGCCCTAAACTGGATTATCCTAAACCGGGAACACCCTAAACCCGGATCCGCCCTGGTCCTTGAGCAAGGTCACCTACATGCAATGTCACTGCAAAATGTCCTATTTCCACGAGTCCTTCCACTAAGCAACATGGGGTACACTGGCAAGGAAATTGTCATACCTACTTGGCTAATGGCTCCCAGCAACATTTAACCCATTAAACATCTGTCTCTGCATCTGGGAATAATAATTATGGGAATAATCATAATAATAATAATTATGCCTACCTCACAGAGCTAAAATGAGACAATGCATTAACACCCCCTAATAAAATGCCTGGCACATAGTAGGTGTTCAATAAGTCCAAGCCAATAAAACTTAGTTTTTTATTAGAAAGAGGAAGACGAAGAATTGCAGATATTTAAAACTAGTTTTGCTTTAGTTTTAGGAAAGTTGTATATGCTCTTGCATTTGAGCACTCTGCCAACATACCCTAAAATTATTTAAGCTGAAATGTTACTGTCGTGTAAGGTTTTTCTCTCCTAATATAATTTAATATGAACTAGCTCTAGAAGTACAGAAAATTATGGTTACTTATCTCTTGCCTGTCTCCCAGATTCCTGAGCACTGACTAAATACATCTAAATTACAGAGAGCCTTTTACAAAGACGCCCATGGCATACATAGGCACTATCACAGGATGACTAGATTTCTGACCCAAATCACATTTTAAAGTTTTTTTAAATGAGGAGGGGAAGGTAGTGAAGCAGCACTGTATGGGAATTTTCCTGGAAAACTCAGAGTATCTATCTCCATTTCAACTGCATCTCAGCTCAGGGAGAACGTTCTCTATCCATCCTTGGGCAGCATGACCCCATGCCTCTCAGTTCTGATCTTCCTAGCATTGTTAGAATCTGAAATCAACAATTTATTTATTTTTCTTATTATCATCTCTCTCCACCCACTACAATATAAGCTTTTTGTGTTCAACTATTCATTTTTTATTGAATGAATCAATGAACGGATACATGCATGCATGCATACATTTGTTTCTACTGTTTTTCTCCTGGTTCCTCGTTTCTCTTTAACATTATATTCAGAAGACAGGAAATAAATGGATATTTCCCAACTTCATCAAAGATGTAATAACTAGTTTCCATTGCTACTTAATGATGTATGCTCCCCCTCCTAGTCTGAGTTATTTATTCATCAAGTTAACAGTTAACCCAGGTAAAGTTTATGTAAGTACAACCTGGAAAGACACTTCCTAGTTCAATGGAATTTTTTTTTCCCTGCCAGGAGATACACAACCGTGTTGCCCCCCTATAAGAGACAAAAAGAGAAGAGAAACCTACAAATGCACCAGCCCCTATTTCAGAAAAAGAGGTGAAAAATCAAAGCAAGGAACTTCCTTCCAAAAAGCATGATCTATCAGGCCAGAGTTCAAATGGTTTCAAAAGGAAAACATGTATTTTTCACCAAGTGAATTATCATTCTCCCTGTCACAGTGAGGTCTATAAATCTGTGAAAGGTAATTACATAAAGGATAATTACCAACTACTGCCTGTTTTGATGGCAGCTACCAGAGGAAGAAGCAATGGTCCTCATTTAGATTGTGGGCTTCTTGAGGGCAGGGGCTGTGTATTAAACCTTTGAGCACCCCAGGGGTGCTGAGCCCAGTGCGTTGTGACATAGGTATATTAAGTATGCATTAAATTGTTGATGCATACACATGAGGGTTGTATTTCAAAGTAAGGAAAGCTTTGCTGAGAGTTTCTAAAGCTAGGAATTGGGTTTCTGAAAGAGGTCAGATTTTTTTTCCTCTAAATTCTTTTTAAACTGAGAACTCTGATCCATTTAACAGGCATTTTTTCCCCCAAAATAGAACTAAGTGACTTTTTTCAGTCACTACAGAGTGATTTTCCTTTATATTACCATTTTGAACAAGAATGGGGTTTAGTGGACTTAATCTTTAGTGAAAGGCAATCTTCCATTTACTGCAATTAAAAAATATCAGTGATTTTTATGGAAAAGCCACTAGATTCTATAAGCATAAAGGTATTAAAGTGATATGGTCCAAACCCTAGTTTTGCAGATGAATAAAACTTGTTCTGAAGAGATAGAGTTGGGAGGTCACAACAGTGAGTGGCAAGACTTCACTTTCTTAGCCATCAGGGTAGAGGGCTTGGAGAGAGAAAAGGACTTGGCCTCTGAAGGCTGTTCTTCAGGATCCAAATGTGGAAAACAAGATTGGACAACAGAGTTCTTTTCTGTAAATTTGCCCAAAGGTGAAAATTTTAAAACAGGGACAGAAGGAAAGCAGCCAAGTCTTAAAAAGACAGGGAATTTTGGTCTTAAATAATCAATGGAAATACCAGGAATGTATGATTACCAAATTTTAAGATGCTTATTTCCTGAATGTCTCTTTGGTGCACCAATTTTATTTGAAGGCTTATTTGCAAATATAAGGCATTCTGTTTGAAGAGTGGCTTACTCTAATAAAATATCTTAGGATATTTTTTATTATGCCTCACAGCAAGAAATATACTTCACTTGCCACTCACTGTATACATACATATATAGAAATGAGAAACCAGTTTCTGGAAACCATATTCAGGCTTGTTAAATATGAGTAACTTTGCTATTTTGTATTCTACTTCACTTCCTTTTTACAATGTTGCTTGTGCCCACTAGGTTGATTTCAGGTCTCGGTAACAGATCTCCCAACAGTTCCAAAAACAATGCCATTTCCTCTTACTAGACCATCCCCATGTTAACATCTGCTCTCCAAGGACTTACTGTGTCTACATAGAAAATAATGGAAAGTATTAAGACAGGAACAGAGCTATATTTCTGTAATTCTAAGTGTTTCCAACAGGTGCACAATCAATGTAGTATTCAGTGAATTTCTGTTGCATACAAAGTCAATGTGGTCCTCCTGAGAGACCAGAGTCGCATCCCTGATCCCCGCTTCTGCTGTCACCTTTCTGAAATCTTCTGCCTACAGAGAATTCTCCTTGTTCTCTTCAAAATTATTACTAACACAATTAGCACTTTAATTAATCTAGGTTGCTTATGCATATACCACACACCATTTAATGTTTCATAATACATCCATGCTGTTTTTCTCACTAATTTTTAGACTTTGTTTTGTGGAGTTACAATTAAGGGCTATTACCCACATATCGTCAGTGGCTTTACAGATACAATCTCGGGCTGCTCTCATTATACTGCAAGGTAGTATGCCCTAAAATTAACCCCCAGCAGAAAAATCTCTATATGCCTGTTCTACACCCTGTGCTGAGGGCAGCAGGACCTTTTGCTAGGTGATAATCTCCCCAATTCATTGTTATTTCAGAAATATGGGATACAACAGAGAGAAATTCTCAATGTTTGGCCTCCCGGCAGTTGACTAAAAAAATACTTAAACAACTTTAATAATCCTTTGCTGTTTGAATCCAAAGAAGGTAATTAATATTCCAAAAGAGAATTTTTAAAGGAGGGCAGGGTCAGGTGTTAGCTGGTTAACAGAGACTCCGAAGCAGGGAGCTATTTAACCCAGGACAGATGTTAAGACATAGACTGAAGATTTGTATCTACATCCTGAATTGGGAGGGTTACTTGTATGGGTTTTGTTTATGTTACTGCCTGTGTGTTTGTGTGTGTGTGTGTGTGTGTGTGTGTGTGTGAGAGAGAGAGAGAGAGAGAGAGAGAGAGAGAGAGAGAGAATGTGTGTGGCAAGCCCCTTCTCTCCCAAATGTCCAGCCTCTTTTCCTTGTCACATTTCTTATTGCTCACAACATCATTCCCACTTAGATCCAGGGAATGTGAAGGAATTGAATCTTCCCCTGCAGTGGGGCAGTGTCTGAGAGCTTGAATGCATGGTGAGTCACATACAGCCCTCTTGGTCACCAGACTGAAGGTGGCAGGGAAGGGGGGTCATATACAGGAGGGAGTCTGGAAAGACAAAAAACCCTGGAATGTCTGCTGGGAGAAATGATCTGTCCCTGAACTCTGTTTCTATTGGGACCCTGAAAGTCCCCAACCACACATATTAGTAATTCCTGTAGTCCCTCTGGTTTGGGGAAGGAGAGCTCACAATAGGATAGGGACACACACATCTTTTGCCTAGAGTCATTGATCTTCCAGGCAAGGGTTCCCAGGATGGGTGAGTGAGGGCATTAGCCATCTCCATGTGGGTCACCTGAAACTGCCCCGTGCACTTAAGAGTCCCTCAGACTGCCCAGGAAAAGTGTACTGTGTTGTCTGTTGTCTGGCTTTCTTCCTGTTCTATTGTAATTTTTTATTTCTTTCGCGGAGGAGACAGCGTTGGTAACCTCCATGGTGCACAGTCACCTTGCGGTCCCGGGACGCCCGGGCTGCTATTTTCATAGCCCTACACCGCTTGAACAGACTTAGGGAAAAAGTGTCTGACTGCTGCCTTGCTGCACCCAACTGTGGGCTAAAAGAGGTTGAGGGCAGGCTGTCCTTGGAACCAACTTGTCTGCCTCCCAGGGTGCGCCTGCCAGCCCCGGCTGCGCCCTGCCTGGAATCAGATTGTCCCGGGCTCCTGCTGGCATTGAGGACTTAGAGGGGGAAGAGGAGTCGCAGTTTTCAACATCAAGTCAGACATCCTCTGCCTCTCCTTTCCGTCCTCACTGCTTTCACTCACCCTAAGATACTGTGCCCACCTGCATCCCCTCTATTGGGAGAGCACTATTCCCCCAAATTCAACCTGAGCCTCCAGCCTTCCAACTCTGATTTCCCAGGGCTTTCCGGACCCCCACGGTGTCTTTTCTTATCCTTGCCTCCCAGCTCCCTTTTTCTACACTCTAGCTCTTGGCTAGCTTCTCAAGCCCACCCCACCTCGTCCCCCCTCGCCCCACTACCAACCTTCTCTCCATGGGCTCCCGGGTGGGTGCTGTCCCCTGAGTGGCCGCTGTAGGAGCCAGGGGTAGGGTTCTCTGGGGTAGCTCATCTCTTTGGGAAGCTCATCTCCCTCTGGAATTTGCATCCTCCGGGGAGGGGTCAGGGGTCCCAGAAAGCTATCTCCTTGGGAAAACAGGTTATGAATCTCCCAGCCCAATCTGTCGCCCCCTAATACCTCCCCACACAAGGTCTAACTCGAGTCCCTCGCCTGCTTCCCGTGTTTACGCTGCGCCTGAGTCTGGGGGACTTGTAGGGTGAGCCCCAGCTTGGGCTGGAGCCGGGCAGCCAGTGCAGCCCCTCTAGCGGGCCGGGCTGAGGGGGGCTGGCTCGGAAGCGCACAGAGCTCACCGGCTCGCCCCTCCCTCTCCTGGGACCGGAGGGGACTGACGCGGGAGGGAGGGTTTGAAGGAGGGGGGGTTGGCTCTCATCAATTCCGCTGCCACCTCCCTGCTGCCTGTGGGCAGGCGGGCAGGCGGGCAGGCGGGCAGGCGGGCAGGCGGGCAGGCGGGCAGGCGGGCAGGCGGGCAGGCGGGCAGGCGGGCAGGCGGGCAGGCGGGGGTGGGGCGGGAGCGCGGGCGGATTAAGACTCTTAAGTCGGAGAAGTTTGCGCTCAGCTTCACTGCGGGGCCAGAGGAGGCAGGCGCCGCGAAGGTGAGCCTTCCAGACTTTGGGGAGATAGACAGCAAGCTTGGGGAAAGGACTGTTGCCTCTTAGGCTACAGTACAACCTGAGGCTGGGCTTAAACCATCACTTAAGGCAGAATTAAAGTGCAAGGAAATCGGGAGGGAGGTTGGAGAGGGAGAGCTCAAGACTAACGCAGTTTGCTTTTATGTCCAACTAGGAAAGCCAGCCCCCCAGACGCCGGGTGGGCTGCGCCTCGCGGGTCGCCAACCTTCCCAGGTTGGAGAGGTGCGCCCATCCGCGCACCTCGCCCGGAGGCTGGCATCTCCTGTCCGGGAGATGGGCGTTGAAGCTTGAGTTCCTGAGAGCCACCACCTGAGCTGTGCCCTGCCGCCCAGTGAGAGAATTCCTGGTAAGGAGGGTCTGGGAATGTCGGGGACTTAAAGCTTTGGGGGGTCCCAGGGATGGCTAATAGTGCGCTTTGCGTTTTTTATTGCAAAACTTCAGTTGGCTTGTGATGTTAAAGGTTCACTTTACCTTGATTAAATTAAAAATAGGCATCCTGGGAAGGTGTTACAAACTTACTATTTCGTGACTTTTACAGTGTTGTTAATATCAATTTTCTCTCAAAAGTTGTATTTTCTGGTTTATTGGATATAATAATGATGGCGCTTAAAGTTGTAGATTTTTCTCAAAATGTATTTATTAACTAACAAAAAGATAACATCAGCATCTACAAGATGTGTCGTGTTGTTCTGAAATTGGAAATGAGTACAGTAGTGAATGGAGTTGCTTGTTTAGTCATGTTTTATAGAGAATTATTTTCCAACAATCATTTATGCATAGCAGCCATTCTTCACACCTATTAGGAAAAACATGTTGTGTGCATAGTTTCCAAAAGAGTACTCTTTTTCATGATGCTCTTTCCAAGCTGGGGTGAAAGACATCAAGAAAATCTCTAACAAATTAATTTCTCTCCCCGAAACATTCATTTTCCCTGAGGTTCAAGGATATCCAGTCAAAGTAAAAAACTCAACAATCCAATTTCATTTTTTAACCTATCATGCTGACTTTATTTAACAAATAGACCTACGAAAAGTTCTATATAAAATTATCTAGTTTTAATTTTATGTGCTATATGCCAGACTCTTAAGATGCCATGACCTTCAGGAGACCATGACTATTTTGTTTCTGTAGTTAACCTGAGCAAAGTCATCTAATCAAGGTTATTTATTGAAATTATTGGATAATTGAAAGTGAAAATGTTCAAAATAAACCAGTTTGACAGTGTCTTTCCTGAAATTAGTCTTTCAATAGCAGAATATCCAAGTTTGAGTGTATCTTAAATGATCATAAAAAATAAATATTTTATGCATTAGGGCTGACCAGTTTACCATTAAGGGCAAAGTCGGAATGCTTTTTGTGCTGTGGTGTTTATAAAGTACAATTTATAATAGGATGTCATTAGCTTAACACGTACTAGTTAAAGAACTCAACTTTAGTTGAAATTGTTGGTTTTATATACTAATATTAAATATGAAAAAAGAGTAATATGATTAGATTTGCCACTGATTAAGTTTAAGTCAGTCACTCATTTCTACTCAATATATTAACAGCTCAAAACATCTTCGGCTAGCATTTGTTTTGATTCAAAAACAATGTTTCTAATCTATAGTTGTTATGGGGAACTAAAGCCACAAGAATAATATTCAGTCATATTGTAAAATGTTCTAGGATAATAAGCATGAAATCCTCACTTTAATTGATTCACAAAAATATATAATCTTAGAGTTGTATTGTTTCATGATGTTTGGAGTTGAAAAAAAAATTAGCTGATATAAATATGTCTTCTCTTTCCCATTTTCTTATATTTTGTAAACTTGGATGATGAAGGGTGATAGATGGATAAAGATTTCCTTTGCTTTAATCAGTTGAAGGAAGAGAGCTAAATATTAGTGTGGTTGTGCCATGGCAGCTTTATTCTTGGTGAACCTCTCGGACTTTTTTTTATAATACTTTAACATGAATTAAAATATTATCTCCTGTTGTTTTTATTAAATAGTTGGAGACCAATCTGGGCAACTTAGCAAGACCCTGTTTCAAAATTTTAAAATATCAAAAGGGCTGGTGATGTAGCTCAGTGGGGGAGCACTCACCCCTAGGTTCAAACCCCAGTAATGAAAAAACAAACAAAAACACCCCAAGAACATTATTTTGAAATTTAGATTTGTAGAAAGTTAAATAATGCTTCTAGCTGGATTGTTGACAAAGATGGACTGTTGGACAAGAAAAAAAAAATGGAAAATTCTGAGTCGAAATCCTGTTGTTATCTGGGACTTAGGCCTGGAATAATGAAGGGTCTTGAAGTCACAGAGGGGCTTGTGTTCAGTCTTGTTATTTCACCTAATTCTTGATTGATGTTTCTCTTCCTGATGGCTGACAGGCTCATAAGAGAGAGTAACAAACTTTTGAACCAAATAGATTTAGGTTTATTCTGAGCTCAGTCCTTCTTATTTTACATGAGACCAGTGATAGCACTTTAATCTCTGAGATCATTTTCTCACCTATAATACCTACCAGAAAGGATTTGTATACCTGTGAGAAATAATGAAACAACAGAGCTCACATAGTTCAAGCACCCAATAGAGTACTTAAAATATACGGTAATTGTTGTAAAACTTTCCCATTCTGAAGCACTCATTAAAAAATAGACCACTCCAAAACTGATTATAAATAGTGAAAGCTCTTTATGAAACACTTCAGATTTTCTTGATGTGTCCAATAAGCCTTAGGTTTCTTAAGTCTAAATATAAAACTCTCAAATATCCCATTCAAGGAGGGATGAATGTTAATTTAATAAATATTAACAGACTGTGCAATGTTCAACATTGTGATTGACAGAGAAGATGAACAAAATCATTTTGAAATATTAAATCAGACTTATTATAATAGGTTACACAATACTTCATTATCTATGAGGTTTTGTTATACTTTATCTGATATAATCCTTCCAACAACCTGAGTGGTAAGCATACAAGGGGACTCAGTGAGCCTAAATGACTAGCCCTGGCCAAGGTGGCAGAGTTTGGAAAGGCTGGCACTGGAACTCGAACCCAGAACTACTGTGATACAGTGTAAGGCCCCTCATTATGCTGTAAAACTGGTTGGTCTACTACCTCAAGGCAAGCAGTATATCTAAATATTGCAAATCTACTGTTTCATGAGATAACTGTAACTGAAAAAGGAGAAATCTGGGAATTTTCTACTACCTACAAGAGAATCCTAGGTAGGGCTGGTTCTAAGGACAGTAGAGCAAATCTCTAGCTTTGCTTCCCCTCTGGTTCTTTCCTGTTCCATGAGAGTCATCCTTTGGTGGCAGGATGGCTACAACAGATCCAGGTGTGATGACATCCAGAGGCAGAAACGGGATAATCCTTTCCAGGGTCTCTTTCTTAAGTGATTCCCTGTGTCTCATTAAATGGGTCACAGGGTCACACAATTATCTGAAAACTAGTCAACCCCCACCAAAAAGAAAAGAAAAGAATTCTCATCATCTGCCCAAGGAGTCAGACTTTCCTGAAATACATGTCTGACTGGAAGAAAGGAGTGCACCTGAACAAATTCATAATTTTTATTTTTAGAAAGAAGGAAGATGTGCTATAACATTGCCTAATCTGTTATTCAAGCTTCTTTGGAAATTCTCTAATTAAATTTATTTTTCTACTTTTATTATTGAAGTGCACAGTTAATTTCAATTAGGAAAGACAGCTGATAAGCATGTGGATCAGATTTCTGAGTGAGGTTAAGGAGAGAGAATAAGACCTGAAATGTGCTGCCAAATAAAATGCCACTCATTTGCCTATGGCTTGTATTAATTGACTGCAGGAATGAAAAAGAAATTTCCCCTGAAAGGAGAGGATTTAGTAATGACGTGAGATGTGACTGGAGATGGGGGATACGATTGCTTGACTTCTTGTTTCCATTTGTTTTTGTTTTCTGGCACCTTCGACATGTGTTTCCAATTAAAGTCTGTTCTCTTGGCAACTAATAATTAGTCTCAGTAACTAATAATGTTCTCTAAAGATGATTAACAATTTTTGGAAATATGCCTGTTACCATTAACACAGTTGGACACAGGAGGGAATAGTCAATTCTGCTCCTGGTCCCAAGATGAAGTCAGTACACCCAGGCCCCTCAGTCAGCAGCAGGGTCCACACACAGTCTTTTGTATTATTAATAGAGTTACTATCTGTTTCAGTCAGCTATTTCGACCAGAACAATTGTAGAGGAGGAAATGTTTATTAGAGGACTCACAGTTTCAGGGGTCTCAGTCCACGGAGAGCTGGCTCCATTCCTGGGGGGTTGAGGTGAGGCTGAACATCATGGCGGAAGAGTGTGGTGAAGAGAAGCAGCTCACATACAAAATATACATCCCATAGCAACGCCCCCAGTGAACCACTTCTTCCAACCACACTCTACTGTGGTTGGAAGAAGTTACCACTCAATTCACCCCATCAGGGATTAATTCACTGATTAGGATAAGGCTATACTCCAATCATTTCTCCTCCAAACCTTCTTACATTGTCTCTTACATGAGCTTTTGTGGGACACCACATCTAAACCTCAACACTATCCTCAAAGTGAATAGTTTTTTCAGATGAGTCCCAGGCTTACTATCATTTGAAAGGGAGTAGTGTTGCTATTCAAATATAAGTTGCTGCTGGCTATTATTTTTATAGTTCCAAGTTAAAAACCTGAGAAACAGAAAGATTATGGATTTTACCCAAGTCTTTTCATGTTTCATCTGCAGAAATGAGCCCCAAGTGCCCACTGTCTGACTTATGACACTGAGAAAAATATTAAAAAGCAAACAAAACCAAAAACTTATTTTTACCATTTGTTTTGAATCAAAGGTTATGATTTTCTTAGATTCAAGAAATGATGAAATCTACTCTTTAGATTATTCCATTTTTACCAATCATAGCATCATGAGTCCTTGTCACTAAGCTTGTCACACTGTGCCAGCTACTGACACCAAATTCATGTTTCTGACTTCACTTAGGATTGATTTGCCCACTGGAAATTTATTTTGGGTACATATCATCCCATGTGCATTGCTTGCAATAATGATTCAAGACCTCTAGCACCTTTGAGATATCAGTTTCCACCCAAACATATTCTGCTGATAGAGGCACTTATTTGTGGTAGAAGGTATAAGCAAGTATATTTCTGTCTCTTGACTTTCTGCAAATTTTGAATTCTTTTTAAGTTTTTCATAAGAGCAAGAAGCAAGCTTCTCATTTCAGGGTTGACCTATCTTCCCATGCCTTTGTCCACTCTCCCCCACACCTCCTTTCCATCCCACTCATCCTGTATTCAGTCTCCTCCTCCCACTGACTCTTTCTAATCTATATTCAAATTCACCATCTACTGCAGATAAAGGAGGAGGCAGGGAAAAAACTGCACCTTTTTTTATGCTTTTGCTCTCCCATATGTCTTTACTTTTCTTTTTTGTAGTCAAAATTCTCCATGAAGTTTTCTACTAGCAAAGCTCTTTTTCCCTAAAGCCTGCTTCTTCACATATTCTGTCACATTCTGGCTTCAGCATCACTTGTGAGTTCTCTACCATGTACCATGGCCCAAAAGAACATAAATCCATGAGATATTTTGATAGAATTTGGAGATGATACATTAATAAAAAGGAGTATATGCAAGAAGTCTAAAAGGGAAAAAAATAAAACCAAGAAACAAGAATTCAACAGAAGATTCCAACACCTTTCAGCAAGTACGTTGTCTCCATTATTTTCCCAGATAGATAGATTTTATAGTAAAGTCCCAGATATATTTTATAGTAAAGTCAATAACATACCTTTGGAATTATCAGTCTACTGAAAATGTAGGTAGCATAAATTAGTTTCTCTAACCACTCTGTGTATGACTACATTTGAATTTCTGAACCGGAAAAATCCATCTTTAAGATTTCTACTACTCATAAAACACTCCCTACAAGTAGCCAGACTGTTTTTATTTGTAGATACTTATTCACTTACAAAACAAAATTTCTAATTAGGCCCTTGGTGGTGTGGTACAGGCAATATTCGGTGTTTTGTATCATGGATGTATGTGACTTAAAAGGTGTATTTAATCAATGTCATGTATAGTAAGAAATAAAAATCGAAACACTGGATTATATTTCCCACCAAATGAACTGAGATTTTAGTTGAATTTTATTTTTGTCTCTGGTATGGTTTGGATCTAAATTTCCCCTTAGAAGCTCATGTGTCAAAACTGTGATCCCAAATGCAGCAAGGTTCGGGGAGAGGGGGAATTTTAGGCAATGATGGATCATGAGGGCTCTGACCTCACCAATGGATTAATCCATTTGATGGATGTATAATTTGAATACACTTAATGGGAGGTGGTGAAAACTCTAAATATGTTGGTCATGGCTGGAGGAAGTAGGTCATTCAGGGCATGGTCTTGGAATTATATCTCCAACCCTCTTCCTGACTGATTAAGCAGCTTTCCTCTACCAGTTCCTTTTACAATGCTGTTTCTGCCTTGGGACCAGCAGAATCCTATGAAACTGTGAGCCAAAATATACTTTTCCTATTCTAAGTTGTCGAAATTGTTCTTGTCAGGTATTTTGGTCATAGAGATGAAAAGTTGATTAACCTACTCTTTATTTCCTATGAAGCATGGTCTAGATCTTTTAGCATTTCATAATTTCTAAGGATTGCACTATTAGACACTGAGGTATAGCTTGAGTTTACACTCAAGTAGATCTAGGTTTGAATCTTTATTGGGTTAGTTACTAGCTACAACTCTTAGAATACTTAAACTCTCTGAATCTCAATTTCCCTGTTATAATATGGGAGACTCATGTTAACTAGATTTTATTATGAGGATCGAATTATACAACAAACATTGTGCCATGTAATCCCATTACTGAATATATATCCTAAGAAAATGAAATAAGTATGTCAAAGAGACATCTAGACTCCCATGTTTATTACAGAACTATTCTCAATAGCCAAGAAATAAAAACAACCGAAGTGTTCACTAACTGATAGATGGATAAAGAAAATATGGTACATATATACAGTGGAATATTATTCAACCATAAAAAACAATGCAATCCTACAATTTCAAATGTAATTTGAAAGATCATTATATTAAGTAAAATTAGCCAGGCCCAGAAAGACAAGTATGATTTCATTCATAAGTGGAATCTAATAAAATTGATCTCATAAAAGTTGAAAAAGAATAGTGGTTATCAGAGGCTGGAGAAAGTTGGGAAGAGGGAGGAATGGGGAAAGATTGGTTAACATGTACTAGGTAGAAGGTCAAAAGAGTCTGGTTTCTGTTAAATAGTGGAGTGACTATAGGCAACAATAGCATCGTGTACATTTTTATTAGAAGCTAAAAGAAAGAGTTTTGAATGTTTTTACCAAAAAGAAATAACAATCACTTGAGAGAATAGATAGATATGGTTACCCTGGTTCATACATGTATGTATGTGTCAAGCATCACATAATGATGTACGTAAATATGTACAATCTGTAAGTCAAAAAACATAGTGGGCTGTGTAGGTCAGTGTTCCTGTGCTTGTTTAGCATGTACAAGGCCCTGAGTTCCATCCCCAGAACTAGGAAAGGGAAAAAGAGAATAGGAAAAGGAAAAGATGTCATGACACAGGACCAGGTTCTGTAAGTGCGGTTTCCTTCCCCGTTGCCTCACACTTTATTTACTCCTCAGCTGTACATCTGAAAAGAGTTGGTTTTGGAAAAGTTTACTAAATGCCAAATTTTATCATATTGAGGATTCTAGTTTGAAAAAAAACAAAAGATTGTGCAACCTAAAAACTACAATACCAGAGTTTGTATGTGACTTAAAAGGTCTTGCTTTTCTCTGTAGCATTAAGCAAATCAATAACTATTAAACAAAACAACTCAAACTTTCTGAGTTTGAGTTTTCATACACAACATATGGATAATAAAATTTCCCCTAATTGTAAATAAATGGACAATACAAGTTTTCATCAGGCTGGGATTCACTGGGAAGCAGGAGTGAGCACTGGTTATAACTAGTCTAGGACATAATGTGACAGCTACTCTAACTAAAAGCTTCTGAGCATACCAAATGAAAGAATATACGTGAATTTGCAAAGTACTTTCCCACCTGCCTATGGAATGACAAAATTCCTATTAACTGGACAAGAAGAATCCAATTTTGCAGCTATGATTCTTACATTGTATTTCTTTCCAGCACCCAACTTCCTTTGTACTCTAAGTATTTAGAAGTAGATGATTGTGGCTGAATGTAAAGTTATCTTTGCACCCATATGGCTTCAGCACCAGTGCCTAGGATTCTACAGCAAGCTCATGTGTGAAATTAAATAAGTCAAAAGGGCAAAGCTTCTTTTAATAATAAGCATCATGGGAAAGGTAAAGGTTTATCTCTCTTGGAATAGGTCAATATTTCAATTATAAATTTTAAAATGACCAAGAAAACACAGTTATAAATGATTAGATGCTGTTCAGTTTTAAGTTAAAACAATTTAGTTTATAACATCAATAATCAGTACAACAGGTAACACACTTCAACCACTATTCATCATTTAAAAATCATCATCAAATTCCATTAAAATGCAAGCTGGACCATGGCTATGGACCGTGGTGGTCAGCTTTCTATGAGAATGTGGAATCACCCTGGGGTCAATAGCCAGCCCTTGGCCTTCATTATAAGCTAAATGGCTATTTTAAGAACAGTGTCACAGATAGAGAAGTTTTAACTTGATAAGACGAGGAGGGATCCAGACTGAACAGATTTCAATAAAAATCATGCAGCAAGATAACTGAGGCTGGAAGCACTGTTGTTCATGAAATTATGGCAGGGAGACGGCATTCTGTCAAGCTATTGCAGTTGTTGTGAGCCATTTTCAAACAAATCCTATTACCTCTGGTTTTAAAAGAAAAGACAACAAAAGGTAGCTTCGTGTTTCTATTTAGCAAGGAATATAGCTGAAAGGAAAGAACCAATGGAGTCCAAACCAGGTACACTTGGTTTCCTATTTTTCCTTTTCTTTCTTTCTCCCTCCCCCCTATTTTTGCAGGTAGAGATTTTAGGGATTGGCCATTCATTTTTTTCCCCAAGCCAATAATTATTCTGTTGGCTTTACAACTGGCACTGCTCTAGGCACTGAGGTATGTGGGTAAATGAAACAGACAAAATGTCTTTCGTAGGGGCATTCACACTCTATGAGAAGAAGATAGAGAACAATTAACATAAATAAGTAGGTTGCACAGTCTGTGACAAATGATCTGAAGAAAAATAAAGCAAGCATAGTGGTTGTTGGTACTAGTGGGGGGATTAGCATAGCAGATTTTAAATTGGGTGCTATTGTGAAGACTTTTGTAAAAAACAGTGTTGTGAATAATATAATATCTGAATGGAAATAGGTGTGGTATAAAAGTCATGGTAAAGTACCTCTCCATAAGATGCATTCCCTCTAGGAATATATTCAGGGATGACTTTAAATTCAGAGAGTGAAAGAAATGTTAACTCTAGAGTTGCATTGCTCAAAGTGTGGATCAGACCTGCATCATTGTATATAAGGTCCTTATTAAAATGAAAATTTCTCACTCTAAACCCAGAATTTCTGACATGGGTCCTGAGAATATTTCCTCGATCAAGCTTCATGGGTGATTCTGCGACATTTTAACATGTTTTGTTTGCAGTACTGGGAATTGAACACAAGGGTGCTTTACCACTAAACTACATCTGCAGCCCTTTTTATTTTTTATTTTAAGTTAGGGTCTGGAGGAATTGCCCTGGCTGGCTTCCAACTTGCCATAGTCCTGCCTCAGCGTCACAAGTAGCTGGAATTACAGATGCGTGCCTCCATACCCGGTGACATTCCTGTATTTGAGTACTAGAAATGTCGAATGTAAAAACCTTAAGTCTCAAACAAATAGTCACCTATTTGCTTATTCAACAAATATTTCTGAACACCTTTCTGCTTAGAACTGTGTAACTACAGGGTATGGGGAGATGGATCCCTGCCTCACCAGGTTCTGATCAAATTGGGGCAACTAGTAACAAAAGAATACAGAAGTGTCTTGTGGTGATGTCATGCATTTAATTTTAGTTCGCTAATTTTTTCTCATATCTTATAATTGAAAAATAACCTATACATACTCTTGAATTTCTATATCCTGTGCTCAAGTCAGTTTGACACTTAGTGGCCTCAGTGGGCCTTTAACACTCTAGCCAATATGGGTTTTATGTAAAAACAATTCTTTTGTAGTTGCAGAAATTCCAAGATATAACACAGACATTCTCATTTAATTTTATATGAACTTGAAATTTATTGGGACCTATATCATACAAGTGTTTAAAGTCTAGGGGAAAAACCAGAAGTTTCAATGGGTGGATCCAAACCATATAAAACCATGTGCAAACTTCATGGTTTAGAATCTTGAGTTAAAATCACTAACTCCACCTGGGGTTCTGAAAATATTTTACACACATAACATAACACTCAGATTAGAATTTAAAGGATGAATTAGACTGGCATATGAAAGAAGAAAATTCACAGCAGATACCAAAGCTGGTACAGATACAAATGCAAGTAAAGTTTTTACTTATTATAACACAGAGAAACAAACCCCTACTGTCTTCTTTATTTTCTGTGATAATTTAATGACCATCACTGGACAATGAAGAAAAAAAAAAATGCCGATCAACAGAATTAGTTTATTCTCACTTAAATACTTTTAAAAATATTATCATAGACTCTGATGATTAATCAGAAATGCTAATTTCCCCATATCTGAGCCATTTTGCCCCCTTCCTTCTTCCTTCTCAAGATAGTAGCTGAGCGTACAAGAAATTTAAGGACTGAATGACAGTAGAAAAGAAGTCTCATCAGGATCCAGTGGTCCTCCTTGATAACTTGTTTCTCACTGGCATTATGAATACCCCTTAAATTTTGGCTTTCACTCTTCTTCATTGCTAAACCAGGCCACCAAAGCCCTCAGCTAAGAGTACCATTTAGCCCCACTTCATTGAACTCTTCTGCAGAGAACTCTAACACTCAATAAGTACACCCTCACACCCCTTGGAGAGTTATTTGAAGCCCATGTACCTCAGTTTCTCTTTTCTTAAATGGGACTATCAGCAGTACCTTCCTCAGAGTGTGTCTGCACAGATAAAATAAGTAAATAAATATTTTGCACTTAGAAGTGTCTCTAGAATGTTGCAAATAGGTAGTACATATTTGAAAAACTGCTCTTAATTCTCCATTGCCCACACCCCTCAAGCCTCATGATGACTTCTAGGTCCTTTCCCTCTCATGCAGGTGGCCCCAGAAACCAGGAATATTGCTTCAAATTCACTTACAGGCTCCTACACCTGCCACATTGGAGTGTAATCTTTCTGTCCAGCAATGTCCTGATATGTCTGACTTTCTTTTCAATGCAACAATCCCTCTTTTTTTTTTTTTTGAGGTTTTGCCTCATCTATGAGAAGCAGATATTTGTACCATTTTAAGTATTAGAAAAGAAATTAAAGCTCCAAGATCTTGAGCTTTTCCCTGCACTATCATCACTGCAATTGTTAGAGCCAGCATAAAAATTCAATTGTCCTGGTTTATAATCCATCATACTATTATTTTTTTTTTAATTCAAGCAACTTCTTTAGAGAAGTAATAAACTGGTATTTTCACTACTAAGGTAAATGGGATAAATCTCATAGAACAATTACTTAAGTCAAAAACATTTCATTGCTTCTGAAATTCTGGTGCCTCTAGCAAAGGAAAGTCCCAAGAATGTTCAAGAACATTTATTCTTTGCCTATTATTCACTGTCTTACTTCTTTTCACAGTTAGTAAAAACAGTAATTCTGACTATGAGAATATCAGATTGTACTTGTGCAGACTCTAGACAATGTTATTTTTTGAGCCATACAATTTATGAAAATAATGCTATAATTTTAAAAATGTTTTCTGTATTAATGGCAAATGTATGGTGGTGATCTCCATGAATATGCAGTTTCACCCCATGGGTATTGCTTTATTAAAACCTAAGAGAAACAAGTTGATCCAGCCACATTTTCTTGAAATAACATGGGTCTGTCTGAATATTTAGAATCCACTTTTAGACAAGTTAATTTATAAATAAGGTATGAGATAAAACAGAGTTTTGCAATTAAATGATTAATTTTGATTCTGTAAACAGCAAGTATAATTAATTCATAACAGAAAGTAAATTCCTTATGCAATTTAGTGTTTTTTATTGACAACCCAAACATTTGATTCATTCAAACAAATATTTACCAAGTACCTATGATTCTCGCTGCTAGGGATGAATAACAGTCTCTGCCCCTTGAAGTTTATAATTGCAACAAAAATTATAAGGAAAGTCTCCACAAGAGCTGATGGACAAAATCTTAACTAAGATATGTCAGGACGCCTTCCACAGAGAAATGACATTTAAGCAAAGACAAAACTAAGCAGAATCCACCCAGGTAGTTAGTTAGAGAGAGGAACATTCTCAGGAAGAAGGAACAACACATCACATGCAAAGGTTCTGGTTAGGAGTACAAGGAATTTATGGAAATTAAGAAATGAAAAACTCTGTGGCAGAAGCATAGTCAGGAGGGATACCAGGACACATATGCAGGGATTTACAGGCCAAGGAAGCATTTAGAGATTCAAGAGAAGAATGCGACTGAAACATTTAAGCAGAGTAGTATCATGGTTGATTTTTATTTTGAGAAGATGATTTCAGATGGGAGCTGTGGTGAGTGCAACTCCATATTTATCATTCCTGCGGGCCTTGCTTCAGATGCTCTTTAGAGATTGAGTCAGAGGTGATGAAGGTGAAATAGGACTGTCATGGGAAGAGAATACATGAGTCCACATAAGAGAGCTTACATTTAAGTGATAGGAAAGTAAGGAAGAAAAGTGGATGCATTTTAAAGATATTTAGGAGGTAAAATTCATATAGAATGCATAGTTGGATATGGAAGCAAACTGGAGAGGCATGTGGGGTCTAAAGATTTTAAAGTAGGTGGAAAATGTCTAGTATAAAGGGGAGCTTTGAAGATTGATGAGTGGAGGAAAATCATTCAGAGGTCATCATTGCCTTAAGTACATATGTGAAGACATGAAGGATGTAACTCTGCTTTGTGTACAATCAGAGATATGAAAAATTGTGCTCTATATGTGTAATATGAATTGTAATGCATTCTGTTGTCATATATAACAAATTAAAAATTTTTAAAGATTGATAAAAAAGAGATTAATAGGTTAATTTTTTATTATTAAACTTATTTTTAAGCCTAAAAAATAAAGAACAAGGAGGAATCATTCTTCCACAGCATAAAATGGAGAGGACTAACGCACTGGTGGAGACACAAGTAGGCTGGTAGATTTGGGTGTGAGAAGTTGGCTTGGTGGTCCTGTGGTACTCCCATCAGTGGCTTCTTCTTTCTCTACAAATTGTAAGCTAAAAAATCAAAGCACATACAAAATTAGAATGGTGTCAGGGATTCAAAAAGGGCTAGGAATTGTTTGTGTGGAACTTGGGACAGCTGACTAAGATATATTGCTTTGCCAAGTAGTGATAAGGACTCATTTAAATTGGGAATGAAGAGTCACAATACTAGCAGGAATTGAAAGATGCAGAACAGAATCCCCAGAATCTCAGAGTTCCTGAAGTGCACAAAAAAATGTTTTACTGAGCATCAAGTACATGGGATCCGGTGAATGTCTGTGTTAGGAAGAGATGCACATGTATGTATGTACACTCACACATGCACAGACACATATGCACATACGTGTATATATGAAAAATAAAATCCTGACTCAATTTTGATCCAGGAAATCTTACATTTACAAATTGGGGGAGTGATGTTAACTAGCCAATTGCATTCTATCTGGGCTTTGGAATTGATGTCTCACATAAATGAAAGAATTCTGGTTCTCTCAATACCATAATTGGTTTCTTAAACATTTTAAGGATGATAATTCAAGATAGAATTATTGTTTTGAGCCAGGTTCAGTGGCACATGCTGGTAATCCCAGTGGCTCAGGAGGCTGAGGCAGCAGGATCACAAGTTCAAAGCCAGCCTCAGTAAAAGTGAGATGCTAAGCAACTCAGTGACTCTGTCTCTAAATAAAAATATGAAATAGGACTGGGGATGTGGCTCAGTCGTCAAGTCTGAATTCAATTTCTGGTAACAATGTCCTCCCTGCAAAAAAAGAATTATTATTTTGAGTCTAAGAAACTCAAGTTTATATTTCATACCACTTATTTGTAATTGTGGGGGTAAATAACACTCCAGTCTCTAAGAAACGAATATTTGATAAAGTAATGCATCTCACAGTGAGTTAAGCCATACCTCTCATTATATTCCAGAGTATATTATCCTTACTCTGTGAGTCAATTTGTTATTTTTCAAAAATGTTAGGGAAGAAAACAGTGATGTTGGTGATTCTCCCTATCCAAATTCATTGAATTCGTCATTGCAATTATTCCTTCTTTTGAGTTTACTCAACAGAGTATTTTGAACTCTGTTTAAGATATTATTTTAGTTTGCTCTGTCCTATAATTTATTGTGTGTATATCTTAGTCCTTTGTTATATTCTTCCTGAATGTCAATGATAATGTGCCACATAACTTCTCACTTGCTCTCTGAAATTGTGCCCTATTCAATATTAAAGCTGATTCAATAATTTATTAAATAATTATTATTGATTAAGCACTATAGGCCAGATACTGTGCCACACACTGACTCCACAGTAGTGAAACGAGAGATGTCTCCTGTTCTCATGGAATTTACAGCCTAGTGGGAGAAATAGTCATTAAACACATAGATGCAAAACTGAATACATAAATTGAAAACTTTAAAGAAGTTCTGAGGGAAAGAACAGCATGGTATGAAAGAGAGAAAGTGAATTGATTTTATGTTGAGTGACAACTTTGAGAAAATCACAAATAAATCAGGACTTCTCTAACCCAGCATGATTGACATTTGGGGCTGGACAATTCTTTGCTATAGGGTGGTGTCCTGTACATTACAAATTAAGTTTCCTGATTTCTACCTTTTATATATAAGTAGCATCATCCCATTGTAACAATCATAAGTGTCTCAAAAAATACTACCAGCCCTCCTCTGGGTAGAGAGCCACTAATTTAAATTGAGATTAAATTGTTACATAAGAATTAAGCAGAAGAGATCAGAAAAGAAATTATTCCAGGATGAGGAAAATCATGGGAGAAATCTATAGGGCAGAAAAGAACATTTAAATAACTCAAGAAGGCCAGCATGGAAGGAGTGTATGGAATGAGGGAAAAATTAGTACAATGAGACTAGAAAAGGAAAGCAGAGGACAGTCTGAAAAATGGTCTTGTAAGAGTGATCAAGAACTTGAGAATTTAGCCTAGGAGAAATGGGAAGCTACAGGAGGGCATTCAGCAGGAAAGTGGCGAGATCAAAAGATGCAGCTCATATGTTAAACTGCTTGGTGGTTCTGATGACAAGAAACTGGAGAGACTAAGAGGGGAAATGTCCAGTTGGTGGCTGGAGCTAGGATACAGCATGGCAAGATGACATGTAGACACGACAAAGCTATATTTTGGAAAAATAAAAAGTAGCATTTGGTGTGGGAATGCAGATCAATGAAAGGAGGACCAAAAGGGAAGAGAATTATTTGAGAACTCCATTGATTTGTAAATGCACAGATTGGATCCGCATTTACTTTCAGCAAGTGAAAAGTTTTGGTTGGTCTTAATCCTATCCTTTTATGATATTAAAAACAAAACAAAATTGAAACCTCCTTCATATGATAGGCCCACAAATATAAAGTTTTATATCCACTGGCCTACTACATTTCCCACTCCACCTGTTCTTCTCTACTGCAGGCAAAATTCAAAGGACATTCAATAGCTCAGTTCACGACATAGATTGCCATTCCTTTAACCCACTCCTGTGTGTCTATTAAACAATATCATATAAAACAGAATGTGTTACTCCAGATGCCTCTCCTAAAATGAATAAAGAGGAATAAATATATTTCTAATGCAAACATTACACCCTTCATCTCAAAGTAATCATTAATGAAAACTTATGTCTTATTCCTGCGTGCTGCTAAACCACATCTTTTTCAACATACACATTTTCAATTGAAATTATGCTTCTAAATGCAACATTTTGTGCTTACTGCCATTGGAGTATGTTGTATCTGTCAGAGTTCAGTCAACACAACAGATACCACTCTCTGTATTCAAAGTATAAATCACTATAATAAAGAGAATTATAGGTCTACCCAGAATTGGAAGGATTGAAAGGTCAGAGAAGTCACCACTAACAAGCTAGCCTGTAGCTTGCCCTCTGGAAGAGATGAGAAAATACATCATTATGTCCACCTAATTATCTAGAGCCTCCACTGAATCGGATGACTTTGGTGAACATGCACATTAAATATAAATATTTTAATGATCTGCTCATTCTGAAAAGTCCACTCACAAACTAGATATAAAATCAATGAGTCAATATCTATACTCTATCTATATGACATTGAAATAAATTTTCACATCTTGTTCGTCCCAAGCCGTTTCCTGAAAGTCAATGTAGAATCATAATTATGACAATTTCTTCTTCCAATGTGATTTTACAGGCGCCCTCCTCTGCCCACTTGGAGAATTTCCCTTCCCCCACTCCTCTGGCCAACCATAGTGTCCTACAAATGCAAATCTTCATTTTTTTGGTTATGCTTCAATACCATGTGAGTTCTGTAAGTCAGGTCTGAATTTTTTCTTCTTCTGGGTATTATGAAACCTACCCTAGATTTTTTTCCTCATTAAAGCAACTCATGATCATTTAAATAGGTTTAAATCATAAAAATATTACTTTTATCCACATGGCTACCATGTACTATATTTTTCAGTCCTTTGTATAGATTCATATTTTCATCTGGTATTATTTTCTGGCTCTATTCTCTAACGTTTCTGTCCTCTTAACCCATAGTATGGGTCTGCTGGTGACGAATTATATGGCTTTTGTATGTCTGAAGAGTCTTTATTTTACTTTTGTCTTTGAAAGGTGCATTTGTTGGGTATAGAATTCTTGGTCAATAGTTATTTTTTCTTTCATTATTAAAGATGTATTTCAGCTTGAATTGTTATTGATGAAAAACAATAAAATACTCAGGGATTTGTGAATCCTCCTGGATATATTCATTAATGAGATTCATCAAATTGGGGGAAAGAATCAACCATTATGTCTTCAAGTATTTTTTTCTGTCCTCCCTTCCCTTGATTTGTCTTCAGGCACTCCAAGCATATGCATATTAGGGCTGCTTGAAGTTGTCCAACAGCTCAATGGTGCTCTATTAATTTAATTCTGAATATTTTTTCTCCATGTTTCATTTCAGATTTTTTTAGCTATGTCTTTAAATTCACTAATCTTTCTTTAAAATATTTGATTAGACATTAGGAGTTTTTTCATCTCTGATGTTCTAGTTTTAATCTCTAGAAGTTCGATTGCCTGTTTGCATATATTCCATAGAGCTAACTAACATGCCCAATCTGTCCTCTGTTTGTATATATTCCATAGTGCTAACTAACATGCCCAATATCTCCTCTAGCTTTTTGAATATAAACAGCACCAGTAGAATACTGTTTTAATATCCCTGTATGCTATATCTGACATCTGAGTCAGTTCTGTTTGGTTTCATTGATGGCTTTTCTTTCCTCTTATAGATTGCATTTTCCTGCTTATTGGATTACTTGAAAGTTTTTAGTTAGATGCTCCTGTGGTTTGAATGAGTGCCCCATAGCTCCATATCTAAAGGCCTGGTCCCCAGGGTGGTGGTCCCAGAAGGTGCTGTGGACCTTTAAGACATGCCACTTAGTTGGAGGTCCCTAGCTCATGGGGAACATATCCTCAAAGAGAACTGTGGAATCCTACTTGTTCTATTTTCTCTACTTCCTGGATTATGATGTGTCCACTCACTCCAACCTGCTCTTCCATCATTGTTATCTACTGCCTTTATCAGAGGCCAAATCAGTGTGCTGCCCAATCCTGGATGTGAACTTCTAAATTGTGAACTAAATAAAGCTTTTCTCTTTATAACTTATTTCCTTCCATTATTTCTCTACAGTAACACAAAGCAGAAGCCAAATATTATACATTTTATCTTATTAGATATTGACTATGTATTTTCATTTCTATACTTGTGCTTTGTTCTGGAATGCAGTTATCTTGAAATAATCTGATTATTTTAAACTTCACATTTGAGATTTGGTAGGTAGAATTGTCGAGAACCATCCATAGGCTATGTGTGGACTACATTGGCATTGCAGCCTAGTAAAAAGGAGAATCTGGTGTCTGAGAACTTCCGGTGGAAATTTTCTCTGGCAAAGTCTGCCCAGAAACATTGTGAGTCCTATTCAAGCTCGTCCCACAAAGCACTGGAGATGGGGTGACCTACCTTAGCAACATAGCCGCTCAGACATGGGTGTGACCTGCCAAGATGCCAATCAACCTGCGGACTGTAAGTCATCAGGATGCAAGACTCCACTCCTGAAAGCTTATCCCTGCCTTTGATGTACCCCCTAAATAAACCACAGGAGCCATTTTTTAACTGTTCATCTCCAGTTCCTGTGTGGGCTGGACCTATCAGACACTCCTAGCTCCATTTAAACTATAATTCTGACTTGTCTTATTTCTTCACTAATTATTTCTGACTTTTCTTCTCCTGTGACTTATACCCTCCTGGGCAGGAGAAACACCACCCCCACCACCCCACCCACCCACCCCACCTGGCCCCTGGCACTGGCAGCCTCCCCATATAATAACTAAATTTATCGAGAGATAATTATTCACCATCAGTTAAGCAAGATTCTCCTGAGTGCTCTATCCAATGTCTTGTGAATTACAACCTTTCACAATATGGCTAACAGAGAAAAATACTAGTCTTGGCCACATGCAGTTTCTGTGTATTGTTCCCACTAGTCTTTTGTAATAGTTGTTTCCTATCTTTGGGCACAGTCCTTGTAAATATCCACTTATCAGTAACCTGGTTAAAAAACAACAACAAAAAACTCATGTCTGAGGTACTATTGTTGTTTGAAGTCTGATCTCTCAAGTTTTGAAAATTTCTGTTCATTATATTTTGGTCAGTTTTCTAGTTGTTGCAGACAGGAAAGGAAATCTGTTCCCTAATATCTCATCTTGGTTAGAATCAGAAAGACTCTTGTCTTACTAGTAGTGATTGCAAGATGTAATAAATTGTCCTTCATCTTTAAGGGAAGGCCATCTACATAATTCATTTTCATCCTGTTCTTCTTAGAAATGCAGAAAAATTAAAGACCAGGGGAAAAGCCTTGTATGTATCAGGAAAAATAATGCTCTTTCAAAACCTGCCTTAATTCATCACTCAAAGTTTTTCTTTTGAAAATATACCTAATTGTCATATTAATTTATGCATTTGCACTTATCCATATGTTTTTGATTAAATGATCACATCATTATTTCATTTCCTTCTTAAGTGATCAGTTGCAGGAATAATATATAAAACATTCTGCTTGTGTGATAGACATTAGTTCTGCTCTCTGAATATTTCTGAATCGTGTTCCTGGTCTATGATAAGATTGCACTTCTGGATCTACTTGTAGGTAAATGGCATCGTGTGATTCTTTCTGGCTTACAGTGAGCAGAACTGTTCGTTACATGTGTCTTTCAAGTCAAACATTTGTCATTGTAAAATCCATTAGAGTTTACACTTTAGAGAGTTTAAGACTAAATTTCTGAGTAAATTAAATAAATATACTTCTTTGCCAAACCATGATGAATATGCAAGAAAAATATGAAATAAACCACTATAGTTTTAAACCCCTGATAAGTAGGGTGTTGCATGTATATTATTTGTGTATATGTATGTATAACATAGTATAATTTAGACTTCTTACTGAAACAGCTTATAAAAAATTAAAATGTTGCAATTAAAGTTTTACTGTAATATGAAATACAATTCTACTTCCCTTCTATTCTGTTGAGTCACTTAATGATGGTTATTACTTTGTGAGTCTTCTTGGAATTTTTCCTACTTCTCTGTCAAGTGTAATGGTTAACTTGCTTCTTTCAGATATTTGTCTTTCTGTAAAAGTGTTTAGTTATATACTTTTGTTGATACATAGGCTAATTTCTTATAACATCCATATAGTATCTCTTCATATGAACACAACACTCTTATCTACTGTATTTCAATTACCATGTATACACAGTGCCCATTCCCTGTTGATAGACATTTAGACTATTTCTGATTTTATACCACCATAGCAACAGAACATCTTCCTATATATCTCACTACGTACACATGAAATCAAGATGTATGGGCTGTAGGATGTATACATTTTCAGTCTTAAAAATATTATTAAATTCTTCTTCAATGTAACTAGACTACTTTATATTGCAACCATTTTTGTTAGGTTTATTCTGGGTTTATTACCTTCATTTATATTATAGAAAAGAAATTGATTTATAATTCATACAAAAAATGTAAATGGAACATGCTCTGGTGATTATGATCTATCCATTGTTATAGATATTGGCAACACAGAGGTTCATAGGGCATAATTAAGGAGCAATCACTACACATACATAATCATTTTGATTCTTTATACCATGATTTATTAGATAAAATTGAGCTAATATTTTCACTGATTATAGCCACTTATAAAAATAAGCTTTTTAATGTGGTATAATGTTCTATTTTCTCCAATTTCAAACTGAATAGAAATTAATGGAAAATAAGCCACTTAATTGAAGGAGTCTTTTTATACAACATGTGGAATAATGTTACATTTCGTTGTGGTTTTGCAGATGATAGTCCTGCCAAATGCAAGGAGTTTTTGTTTGTTTATTTTTAACTTAATATAGAAAATAGTTGGGAATACTATAAGTCCCTTACACTGCAAATGAAGATTTCTGGCCAGTTTGGAGGTTGATTTGGTTTCTCTTAAAATGCATATTGTAAAACCTACCACTTACATTTACAAAAAAAATTAAAATGAAGTATTAATGATAAAAATGAAATAATAAAAAAGTGCTCAGATGAAAGGCTCAAAAAAGACAAATAAGAAACACAAATGTAACATATAGAAAACAGCAAGATGGCATATTCTAATTCAACTATCAATAATCACATTAAGTATCAATAATCAAAGCCTAATTTGTTAAAGGTATTTTTAAATTTGATAAGAAAAAAAAAAACAAGACCCAATCTGTGCTATCAGAAGCCTACTTTAAATACAAAGAATTATATAGATAAAAATAAAGGAATAAAGTAACTGTAGAAAACTGTCTGGAAGTTCCTCCAAGAGTTAAACATAGAATAACCACATGACACATAGATTACATTCCCAGGGATGTATTAAGACAACTGAAAACATGTATTCACCCAAAATGTTATACATTGCTAGGGATATAGCTTATCTGGTAGAGTGCTTGCCTTGCATGCACAAGGCCCTCGGTTAAATCCCCAGCATCACAAAAATAAATACGTAAATAAAGTTTAAAAATATATTGTACATAATTGTTCATATTAGCATTATTTGTAGCATCTAAAAAACTAAAACAATCCAAATGACTTTCAACAAAATGCTGTGTACCCATACAATAAATTTTTGTTCAGCCTTAAAAAGCAATGAAGTACTACTGATGCATGCTACACATGGATAAGTTTTGCAAACATTATGTTAATTGAAAGAAGCAGACACAAAATATCAATTATTGTAGTATTCCATTTATTTGAAATGTTCAGAAGGAACAAAACCAGAGAGACTCAGAATAGATTAGTGATTGCCAGGGGTTGAGGGAGGGAGGTATTGAGACTGATTGCTAACAGAACAGGTTTAGAAGGGTTTCTCTTCTTCTTCTTCGTTTTTTTTTTTTGAATGATGAATATATTCTAGAATTAAATATCAGTGATATAATACCAATTGTGAATAATAAAACAATACTAGACACATTAAAATGTTTGATATATTGGGTAATATAAAATGTGTCTCAATAAAAAAATTTAAAGTAAAGAGAGAGACTTATACATGCAAATACAAAGGGGAAAAAGAGGTAAAGTAGCTACATTGATTTAATTTTAGACAAAATCAACTTCAGAATAAGGAAAATTTCCAGGGATTAAAAAAATAGCATATGTAATAATAGATCAGTTCTCCAAGAAGAAATAACAGTCCTAACTCTAAACACCTGACAATGGAGTATTCAAATGCAAGAGACAAGCTATCTAATCACAGGAGGAGAGTAGAATGGTGGTTTCCAGGGAATGAGGCAAGGGTGGTTGGGTCATGTGTAGAGAGAAGGAATAAATTCAAGAGATCTATTGAACAAAATGATTATAGTTTATAATGTATTGTATTTTTGAAGACTTCTAAGAGTAGATTTGAAGTGTTCTCACCTCAAAGAATGAAAAACATGTGAGGTGATGCATATGTTAATTAACTCAATTAGCCATTCCACAATGTAGGCATATTTGAAAAGTTGTACATGATAAATCTAATTATCATATTATCATGTAAAGCGTGTTTACGCTCTCTCTCTCTCTCTCTCTCTCTCTCTCTCTCTCTATATATATATATATATATATATGTACAAGATTCAATCGATAACCTAAACTAAATAGCTTTAGAGCAATGAAATTATTAGATAATAGCCTTTAAAAAATCACCAGGCCCAGAATGCTTCACTGGGAGATTCTTTAAAACATTTAAGGAAAATATAATAATATAATGCCTTCAGAAAATAGAAAAGAAAAAATAATCTTTCCCAATTCATTTTGTGAGGTCAGTTACTCTCATATTGAAAAACAGACTAAAACTTTACAACCAAAAACCCCCTAAAGGTTCATTTTACTCATGGTTATAGGAGTGAGTATCCCTAATAAAATATGTGAAATAAGATCCTATAACATAGAAACAAAGTGATAGATTATGTATAAATAGATCCTTTCTGGGAACGTAAGGTTAGCTCAGCACAAATGTTTTGCAAACCCTCACACAGTGGTGCTGACACCCTGCATGAAGGGAACGCAGGATAGAACTGATGTTGGAACTTCTGACTTTCATTCTTACATCTTATAGCCAACGGGAGAAATAGGAAAGGCCTTGAATAGATAAATTAGCAACTTATCACTGAATAACAAATTCCCCAGCATAATTCCATTTTAAGATCGGGGGCCATCTCATCACAAAGTCATGAAAAGTTAATTTCAGTTTTACTATAAATTACTGCAATTTCTAGACTTGTTTGGAATTCCTGCCCATGCTCTGAACTCACCCATTCCAGGCTCTCCTTGACCAGATAGCAGCCCTCTCCGAAATCTCAGTGGCGCTTCATAAATCCTGATGTTGGGATCTGAATTTACTCCCTATCTTGAAATATGCCATAGACCATGAACCTGCTATTTTCCTTTGTATTATGCTTGTCAAAATCCCCTTATCTGTAAGTTCTCAAGACACCTCCCTCTGCAACTTTTTGTGCAATAAAACCTTGCTCCTGGAGAGCTGGGGTACTGATCTCTAGCCCAGGGTTTTGGAAGAGACAGTCCTAGACAACTCTTGTGTACATAAATACAAGCTTGCTTTAATTTGATTCAAAATTGGAGTTGGTGGTCTTTTCTTTGTGTCATGGTTCAACAATAGTCTTGAAACAAACAAACAAAAAAATTATCATCTCCCAGGATCTGTGGGTCAGAAACCTGCATCCTCTGTCTCACTAGATGCAGTCATAGTGTCAACCAGGGCTGTGTTTAACAAAGCTCCACTGTAGAAGCGTCTGCTGTTAAGCTTATGGGTGTTGTGGACAGGACGAAGCTTCCCCAGGGTTGTTGGACTGAGGGCCAATTTCCTCCGTGGCTGTTGGCTGAAGTTTGCCCTCAATTCCCTGCCACCAGGCTCTCTCCCTGGAGAGGCTTACATTTGGCAGCTTGCTTCATCAGGGCCAGCAAGAGAGAAGAGACAGAGGTTAGAGACAATGCAAGCAAAGTAGAAGTCTTGGTCTTTGTAACCTAATCTATAAATTGATGTCCAATCATTTTTTGGCATATTCTATTCATTAAAAATAAGTCCTAAGGCCTAGTTCACACTCCATGTAAGGAGATTCCATAAGGTGTGAATAAATGGAGATGAGAATGCTTGAAGGCCATCTTAGAAGCTGCCTGTTAGTGGTGCAATTATATCAAAAGGCATCCACAACCTCAAATTCAGTCCTTTATCACAAACTATCCTGCACAGAGGTTCCGTGAGTTTGCTCTCCCGCTGCCTATACATAGGCTTCTTTAATACTCAAATCAAGTCAATAGTTTAAAAATACTATTGGTGACTATTTAAAATACTTCAGACAACATCTGATGATTTATCCTATTTTTGAAAATAAGAGACTCTTTATCATTATACTCATAACTCTTCTATTGATTCTGATGTTAGTTTATGTGATAGTTAATTTTATGTGTCAATTTGGCTACGCAGGCAGTTATTTGGTCAAACACCAATCTAGATGTTGCTATAAAAGTATTTCTTGGCCGGGCTCAATGGCACACACCTGTAATTCCAGTGACTCAGGAGGATGAGGTAGGAGGATCTCAAGTTCAAGTCCAGCCAGCAGCTTAGCAAGGCCCTAAACAATTAAGCAAGACCCTGTTCTAAAGTTTTAAAAAATATGAAATAAACAGGACTGAGGATGTTGCTCAGTGGTTAAGCACACCTGAATTCATTCTCCACTACAAAAAAGTATTTCTTATTTTGTGATTACCGTGTAAACCAATAGACTTTGACTAAGGAAAATGACCTTCCGTAATGTGGATAGGTGTCATCCAATCAGTTGAAAGCCTTAAGAGAAAAGACTAAGGTTCTCCCAAGGAAGAAAGCACTATGTATTTTTTTACTTAAAACCATAACATCAACTCTTCCATGGGTCTCCAACCTGACCACCTGCCTGCAGGCTCACATGAGCAATTCCTTAAGAGGATTCTATTACATGTATGTGTGTGCACGTGCACATATGATACATATATATATATATTTCTCACATATGTAAAACAATCAATTAGATAGATAGATGATAGATAGTGATCTTATTGGTGCTGTTTCTTTGAAAAACTCTAATATAAAGTTTATAGCAGTATATAAATCAATCATTGGAAACGTAATTCCTCAGGATGGATGCTCATCTACATTGCTGCTAAACATGAAAGTCTCTCAAATGCAGACAAAGTTTGTCTCTGTTACTTACTTCACAGATTCCACATAGACTCTCAGTCTGTGACCAGAGCAAGCATATATACATTTTTTTCTTTCTGTCAGAGTTTGGTGAGAAAGAAGTCATTATATCCCATTCAACTGTTGGTTTCACTGAAAAGAAGAAAGACTGCTAATTTAAATTTCACAGACAGTATTAATGCCACATTCCTAGCATTTTTGAACAAATCAGGTAACAGTCATAGGCCACTTGCAAAAGGAGATGTTTGTCAAAGTGGAAAAAGTGTATCTTCAAAGAATGTCTAGAAATAGCAACTCAGAACTCCAGATCTCAGAATGGAAAAGAAGAGCTGCAGTCTTTAAACAGGTGCTAACTTTCTTAATTGGTACTCCAGGTCTGTCTCCAAAGATGCTTGTAAGTGCTTAAAATTTACACATTGTTAGTAACAAATGATGTCTAACCTGCCTTCCTTACACCTGTGAGAAACAACTGTTGCCTCAGCAGATGACATGATCCTCAGGGCTGAATGATCATTCATTTGCAGAATGTAAATGAGGAGACTTAAAGAACAGCTAAACAATGAGTGATAAAAGTAAAGGAAAGGAATGATCATCTTTTTCAACAAGGTAATCTTATTGGACTGAAGATTGTGCAAAAGTTATTCCACAAGCAAAATCCCCAAAACCTAGCAAAAGTCTCTTCCAATACCCCTCAAGTTTGCTTACCAAAATGTCTTCAATCAAAGTCAACATGAGCAAGCACACAAAAACACTCAGGGAATGAGCTGTACCTTAGGTCTCTACTTCCCATGTTCCTGGACCTTCTTGCCCCTCTTTTGCTTCTGGCTTCTCAAATGCAGCAGTGTATGTAGCATCTGGAGCATGTTTGTTTTAGGAAAGGTTGAGTGAACTCAGATGCTGATCTATTTATAGTTTCATAAAACTAGAGAGATGGCAATTCTCCATTATAGGTGCAAACCTATATATACTGAGGGATAAAATATAATCATATGCTTGCTGAGAAAAAACTAGTCAGGGTGATAAGACCTATTGGTTCACTGGTTATGTGATGCCAATACAGGTCTTCTTCTGATTTTTATTGACATACCAGGAGCCAGTCTGCAATCCAAGACAGATCCATGAATTGGGGCGGGGAGGGGGGACTTATGTCTCCCACACATAGAACCCTGAGGAAGGATCAGTTAGATTCACAGTGAGAAAACTAAATAAACAGAGACACAGGAGCTGGGTATATACTGATAATTGTGGTGGTGCCTCCATCGGGATGACTCACCTGGCTCCTCATCTACTAGCATGAAGCCTCACAGCCTTAATCTCTGTCCAACCATGGGTGGTCCCTTGCTTGCTGGATTATGCACCCCAACCCCATGCTCTGGACCTCTCTTCCCATATCTAGTCATCCTTGGCACCTCATCCTCTGAACTCTTCCAGTCATTAAAAACCCCCACCTCTCCTCCATTCCTGAGCCAGACTTGCTTCGTAGCCTCATGTTTAGAATTCTGATTTTTTTCTCAAATATCTCTTCCCAGTAGAAACATTTCTGAAGGAAAGAGAGTTGGAAAAAGTCCCTGAAATGTTCCAGTTTCCTGATGGGCCCTTCCTCTTCCCCTTCCCCTCTTCCTCCTCCTCTTCTTTTCTTTTTGTTTTTCATTTTGTTTTCTTCCTCTTCTCCTGATTAATTTGAAATAGTTACTTTAAATATTTTTTTAAAAAATCTTTATCTCAAGGACAAATTGTGTGCCACTATTTACATATTGTTAGGTTCTGTGTTATAAACAAATGGTTTTTTATTTTGTTTTCACTTAGTCCCAGTGGGGAAGTATATTATAAAATTAACCTTTATGGCATCTTCCTGATTTGGGTAATAATTTGTTTGTCTTGTGATTTGTGGTAAATGTGCCATTCTATCACATGTAATTAAATATCCCTATATGCCTATATGCAGTAAGAAACAATACCAAACAAAGCAAATACGGAAATGTTATAAATTATGAAAATATGGCAATAAGTTTCCTACTGACAATTTCTTTTCATTTTCTTCACTGGATGATTCAGTTCATGACAATATCATTATTTAAGACAAAAATTCAACATCAGAAAACAAACTAAAACAAGATGATGACAGTAAATGCTTGGAAATGATTAGTGATTTCTGGTGAGCAAATTCCCTCATCAGTATAATTCTCCTTTAGCAGGGAACCTCCTTCAAGTTATTAGTATCTCTTGGCAAAATGCAAATTGAATATTAAAAAAAAGAAAGTGGCCCAGTTTATCAACCCCTTTTTGTCTTTGTAGACCTAGACTAGGTGATTAATCTAGAAATATTGATTATTCCTTTTTTTCCCTAAAAATAACACCTTAGATTCTGGGCAACCCAGCTCTGAGACTCAGTTTGTACATTCTTACATTTGATAATCTTAATATCTGCCCACTTCAAAACTTATTTTATGCATTAAATAACAATGCATGTAGAAAACTCTAAAAGGTGTGGGGATTATAATACTAAAATCATTAATTTTATTAGTTTCTGCAGAAATACCTATGTATCTTTACTCAGTTTATAATATTTTTCTCCTAGATTTTCTTTTTATTTCATACAATGTCTTAATCTTTTCTTTACACTTTATGCTTTGACTATTACTCTTAGGAAGTCCTTTTAAGGTAGGATAGAGGAAATAAAAAATAACTAGAAAGGAGATGTAGGAAGGACACAAAAAAATAGGATTTAATTTAAGTTCTGAATATGCTTCCAGGCCCATCACTCTGAAATTCCTAAACCATTTGTATATCTACTGGTGCACTGTTAATTAAATCACTGATAAACCTATTGAATAAAGAGAGAATATTTTGAGAAAACTATAATTGAAGTGATTATCTGATCCATTGATCAGATAATGAGGACCACATCAGCCTCAGGATCCTGAGATTGACCAACCACCAGAAACCATCTTGAGATTACTAGACAGATTTCATTCCAAGGAGTTATGAACTGCCTAAGTGTGCAAAATGGTATATTGTGCAATTTTTATTTGTTGGTTTTGTGCATACCCAATCCCCCCCCACCCCGCATCAAATTTCCTTTAAAAGAAGGACCTGGAAATCCTAAAACACATTTCTAACCCTCAAGATTGCCCACATTCTCCCTTGAATTCCTTGCTTTATCACAAAAAGATGTCTCTCTCTCTTGAGATAGCCCACATTCTCTCTTGAATGTGTTACCTATTTTCCTAATAAACCTGTCTCAGACTGGCATGTAATGGAATTCCTTTCTGTCATGTAAGCCCAGGACCCCTCTGTTCCTGAGTGAAGGTCTTCCATTTTCGAATCCCTCATCATGTAAACCTTCCTATAGAAGGTCATCTCTACTTCACTGGCTTTGATTACAAAGATTTTTAAGATTAAAATCACCCATTCTCTCAGGCCTGACTCCAGAGAACCATTGGCTTGGCCTAGTCAGATGCCATTTATGTTGATGTTTATATTATACAAAATGGTTGCATTGGTCATTCCCTAGTTTAATAGACTCAAACAATCCTGAGTCATTGTTGTTCACTATCATCCCAGTCACTGCTCCAACTTGATCTTTAATTGTTACTGTTTACCCTTTGATGTGTAAAGTTAAGCAAGATAAGAGAGAGAAGCATCTCTGATGTCATAGCTGGCTCCTCTTCCTTTGTCACTTCCCATAGCTTCTTGCACAAGAACTTGCATATAGCAGGAGTTCAAAGAGTATTTGTGGATTGAAAGAATGTACAAAACAAATGAAAGAAGCAGTCTGTATTTCATAAGAGAGGAGCACCTGGGCAATAAGGACCCTGGGGATAAACTAGGAGGTACAGATGAACCTTTGAGATAGGAGACAAAAGAAGCAAAGAATGATGACACAGGGCAGAGCAGGCAGAGGACAAAACCAAGGAGTTCTGAACTGCCTAAGTGTGCAAATTCATAAATTTAAAAGGACTAGTCTATTAAAATGGTATATTGTGCAATTTTTATTTGTTGATTTTATGCTACCGATATAGCTGATTTTAACAGTCAATTCCCAAAGACGTTTAAACTGGAAAATAAAAAAAAAAAAAAAAGAAAGTATTCATAACTATTGAAACTGTGAATAATGGGCATTTATTTGAAAGTTCTTGCACATTAGAATTGAGCTAGGTTCTTCATCAAAACATGTGTAGCCTTAATAGGCATGTTCCCAAAGATTATATGCCAATCTTATTATGTTGTGAAAATAATACATCAGTGTGGGTTAAGCCACCCTCATCCCAAAACTCAAAATTTGAAAAGCTTGAAAATCTGAAACTTTCTGATGGCCAACATGATGCCATAAGCAGAAATTCTACACCTGACTTCTTGTGATGCATCTCAATCAAAATAAGGCCCACTAAAAATATCACACAAAATTATATTTAGTCTATGTTTATAAGGTATATATAAATTTTATGTTTAGACTTGGATCTCATCTACAAGATTTTCATTATGCATATGCAAATATTCCAAAATATTGAGAAGTCAGAAGTCCTAAACACTTCTGGTGGCAGACATCTTGGATAAAAAATGCTTAACCTATACTTTCAACACCTGGATCACTGTGAGGTGACAGGGCAGCAATGCCACTTCCATGCCCAGAGCAGTTCGTCCCTGAATAAGGTGTTAGAAAACACCACACTGAAAGCATTCATGCCTCTGAGTCTGAGTCTCACCAGTTTTGTAACTTCAGATTAATTCCTGCAACCTCTCTGAGTTTTATTTCCCTAATTTTAAAATAAGGACCTAGTCTGGAATTTACACGATGTCCCTTCCACTTCTACCATTCATTGAGTCTAGGATTTATGAACATCCCACACAAATCTGGACAAGGTGTTCCCTTCTTTCTCTTCCTTCCATCATGACCATCAGGCCCCTTCACTCTTCATTGACTCTGGGCTGCTTCTGGGTCAAGAGGCTTCCTGGACCACAGGAGTCCCCTGGTGGCTACCCTTGGGAACTCTCTCACCAGACATTGCCTCTTGTAGTTCCTTGACTGGGGAGAGTTGCAGACACCCGGAGATCCCTTCTCCTTCTCCCTTGGCCTCTGATGCCTACAGTTGATCCCACTTTGTGTAATCTTTTTTTTTTTTTTCCCCACACATGCATATGCTTTTCCTAACTTGTTTCCAATTACTTTAAAAAAATCTTTCTTTTCTCTTCCTCTTTTCATTTATTTCCCCTATTTTATTTTTGAGATAAACTAGGATGATTTTTGTTTCATTTTATATTTTTTCCTAAAAAATTGATATATTTTTTTTTCTTATTAGACAAGGAAGTGCATGTTTGTTGTAATAGTATGTGCTGGAAATAATTTCAAACATTTCCTTTAGACTTTGCTTAAATATATATGTAAATTACTTTAAATATATCATTTGGATTATGATACAATTTTTTTTTGCTTTTTTAGCTAGATTATTTTCCCCCAACATTTTTCACTTTATTTCATAAGTATTTTTCGATGTTAGCATTGCTTTACCACTTTATCTTATATTCCAGTCTAATATTAATAAATAATTATTTCATCTAGTGACTGTAGTAGTCTTCTGTTTCATTTTCCATGATTTCAGTTATGCGAGGTCACTAAAAATTCAAGAAATAAACAATGCATAAGTTTCAAATAGTGTGCTGTTCTTAGTAGGATGATGATATCTCACACTGTCTCATGCCATCCCACTCCATTCAGACCAGATGTGAATCATCTTCTGTCTAGTGTATCCACAGCATATATGCTACTCATCCATCAGGCACTTAGTAACTGTCTAGATCATCAGATTGAATGTCACAGTGTCAAAATTCACATAACCCCTATTTTATTTAATGACTCCAAACTCCAAGATGAATGAAGCTAGCAATTCTGATGTGCCAAAGAGAAACTATAAGTGCTCTGTTTAAATCACAAGCCCTAAAGTTTAAAATCCTAATGTTGAAATCATGATAGCTACCTCCCTGAAAAAAAAATGTAACCCTTGTGAAAATAGTCTAGATAATAGGAACAGAAAGTTGTCTTCTAAGGAAGTAATGGGTCACAGGATTTAGAAATGATGAAAAGTTGATTTTATAAATAAACATGTCACTTGACTACACTGGCCTTCCTTCCTACTTGCTGTACACCTGAGTATTTATGCTGAAAAATGTGTGCCTTGTTATTGTTTATTTCATTTTGTAAAATGGCACATAAATTGTTCTGTTGTGTTTCTATATGGTTCTAAAATAAAACCCCTTTAAAAATGTGAATAAGTGTATTTCAAACAATTTCCTGTTTTTCCCCCAAAAAATTGTTATCAGGATGTTAGGGATTTTTATCATTTTGGATCTCAGCATTTGTGATCATGACTCTCAGGATTATGGCCCAAACACACCTGTATAGTAATGGACTACTATACATGGGAGTATAAATAGCCTGTTGCTTCTGGGCCACCAATCTGTGTGGCATGTTAATGTGCTGAACCTGTAAGCAATTGAAACACAACAGTCAGCATTTGTGTACCTAAAAGAGTTCAGTAAACATACTGAAGTGGGGGGGGGGGGGGCTGGTGTAGTGGCTCAGTGATAGAGCATTTGCCTAGGACATGTGAGGCACTGGGTTTGATCCTCAGTATCACATTAAAAATAAATAAAAGTATTATGTACACCTACAACTGAAAATATATAAAAGAAAAAGTCAATTTCTTATAAAAAAAAATTACTGAAGTGAGCCTAGTGTACTGGTGCATGCCTATAATCCCAGAAGCTCAGGAGGCTGAGGCAGGAGGATCTTGAGTTCAAAGCCAGCCTCAGCAAAAGCGAGATGCTAAGCAATTCAGTGAAACCCTTTTGTAAGCATTCCTGTCATTTTTATCTTCAAAATACATCCAGAATTTTTATCATTTCTCTTCACTTTCTTATCATTTGCTTATTCTAGGGTGCCTTCATTCTTTACCTGGATTATTTTAAAAGCCTCTCATCTGGTTTCCTGGTTTTGTCTTACTTGTCTAAGTCAGTTGGCAGTCAAATAGCCAGAGGTAAGACTTTAGAACATAAGTACTATCAAGCAATCTCTTTGTTAGACATCTTCCAGGGGCCCTCATCTGACCCAGAATAAGAGGCAGAGACCTTATGGGAATTTGCCTCTTGGATACAGCTTTCAGCTCCCACTTTGTTCTCCTTGTCCACTGACTGCTACCACAGTGGCCTCCTTTCTGTTCCTCAAATGCACCTCAGGACATTTGTACTTGCTAATCCTTTTGCCTGGAATATTTTTTCCCAGGACAGCCTTTGCAAATTGCTCTCTTAACTCCTCAAGGTTTGTTCCACAAATGTCAGCATCTCAGCAAAACTTTGCCTCTTCAAAACTGAAAGTGTCCTATCCACTCTCTTGTTGCCTCAGCAATACTGCCTTTCCTCCTTTAATTTTTATTCAGCATATTATTATTCTTTCTTTTCTATCTCCTCTGATGAGGACACATAGAATATGTATATTTTCCATTGTTTCTATTTTAAAATATTCTTCTCAAAAAGATTAATTTAACATATATATTTTAGATTTTCATGTTAGTCTTCAAAAATTAATCCTTCAATGCATTTAGAATTTCTTCTGCAATGTAGTATGAGGTTAAATATTTCCTTCAACGCATTTGGTAACTAGCTAGCTGAGCCATTCCACATGAAGTTGTATCACATATTCTGCCATATATTAACATGTGTCAATTTATTTATTTCTCTTGCCAGAATTCTGCAAATCCCACATTCTTTAATGATTGCACTTCTACAAATATTTAAATACATGATAGGGCAAGTTAATTCCTCATTCTTCTAAATATTTTCTTAGGTATTTTCATCACTTTATCTATCAAAAAATCTAATTTGGAATTTGTGGTCTACTTCCAAAATGGTCTTTTATTAGAATTTCATTAGAACTATAAATTATTGAGTCAGAATCAATACCGTTAGGCTTTTCAAGTGTTTTTATCAAAGAAGATGCAATATTTTATTTATTTATATACTTGAATTGTTTCAATAGGACTTGAGGTAGATTATATCAACTTATAAATTACAAAACCTCAATAACTAGAAGAATAAAATAGGACAAGAGACAAAGAGGAAAACAAAGCCTAAGGTGTAATTAAAAGTGAGCTCAGAACACAAAATGCATGGGGAGTGCTTCTGGGAATGTACAAGTCTGCATTTAAACCATGGAGAAAATATCACAGAGAAGGAGTGCAACTGTTTCCCTGAGATAAAAACAATTTCTGAAACCAGAGATTTATTTCTCCCCTTGTGGGGCTGAAGAGGGTCCTGAATTATAACAACTATCTTCAAAGACATCCTTACTCTGACTCCAGCAACAAATGCTGGATTCCTGTGTTAAATGAGCACGGAAGTTGCACGTAGTCTGGAAATCTGATTCAAAGTAACACTATTCAGAACCAAAATTATATGGTCCACATCCACAGCTCATAGTGGACTGTCCTAACACAGGGGAAATGTTAGAATGCCTAAACATGCAGATGGCAAATAGTGCATGGGGTGACAATGAGTCTCCACTTTTGTGCAACATCTGATTAGCTATTGGCTGTGATTAGGAACAATTCTGTAGCCTCTTTGAGGCTTAATAAATGAGATTTCTGAGGTCACTTTCTGATCCCCACTAGGAGTTCAGAAGTAAGTAGATGTCAATCTATTAGCCATTAACTTTCCAGATAGAAGGAATGAATGCATGCAGTTTCTAGGAAATCTCCCATAGATATAATATGGTAAAAGATATAAATTTTCAAACTCAAGAAACAAGGAAAACCCAAACAGGATATTTAAAAGAAAAACCAGACCTCCTAGAAACTTCATAATCAAAATACTGATACCTGAAGGCAAAAGTTTTCAAACCCTTGAAAGCAGCTGTAAGGGAGGTAATGGAAGGAAATAAAGACGTTGTTGGATAAAGAAAATTAGGACATTGTCTCTACAGATCTTCCCTAAAAATATACTAAAGAAAGTTGCTGAAGGAAACATGAAACGTTAGAAATGAAGGAGGAACAACAGAAATGATAAACACTTGGAAAGAATAAAAGATTATACTTTTCTGCAAATTCTTTAATACATGTTTTGTGGTTGTAATAAAAAATTATAACACTGTATCAGGGTGTGGTGGCTCATGACTGTAATCCCCAGCAGCTTGGGAGGCTGAGGAAGGAGGATGGAGAGTTTAAAGCCAGCCTCAGCAAAAGCAAGGCACTAAGCAACTCAGTGAGACCCTGTCTCTAAATAAAATACAAAATAGGGTTGGGATGTGACTCAGTGGTCAAGTACCCCTGAGTTCAATCCCTGGTATCCCCCCAAAAAATTATAACACTGTCAGTGTATATAAATATACACTCTAAGCTATGATGAAAGAGAGAAGTTGACATTACACTGATGTTACAAGGCCTCTATGCTTTACATAAAATGGTAAAATATTCACTCTAAGAATATTATGATAACTGAGGTATGTATACTTAAATCCCCAGAGAAACTGTTTTGAAAAAAAAAAAAAAACTAACTAAATTGTATTAGCCAAAACCCATTGATAAATTACAAGGTAATACTTTAAAAATTCAGATGTTCCAAAAAAGGAAGGAAAGGGGAAACAGAGTATCAAAAATCAGAGAAGAAAATGGTAATAATACAATGGCTGACTTAATCTGACCATAACATAATTATATTAACATTATTACAAAACACAGGTTGTTGGGTTAAAAGAAGATACAATTATAATCTGCCTACCAAAATATTCCTTAAATAGAGTGATATGAATTGGTCAAAAGTAAAAGGATAGGAAAATAAACACTGTTCATATGGAAAGTCAAAATAACTAGAAAAACCAAAATTTAGGGGGGAAAGTCATGAGAAACTACACTACAGTGCAGTTTTGAGATGCTTGGAATAGAAACCAGGGCCCCTCACAGGCTAAGCTAGTGGTCTACCACTAATATATATCCACAACCCCAAAAGATGTTTGAGGAAAGTGCAAAGCCAATTCAATGTAGAAGGGAGAATCTTTACCACAACAGTGCCAAGCCATTTGGTCATCCCTATTAAAAGGAATAAATGTTACCATAAGCTGCATACCTCTGCAAAGATCGACTCTAAATGGGCCATGAAACTGAGTATAAAATGTAAAACTATGGGAGAAAATACTTGTAATCTTCGGTTAGGCAATGACTACTTAGATAAAACACCAAATGCATAATCCATAAAACAAAAGTGGGATTAATTGGCTTCATCAAAATTAAAAATGTTGTGTCTATGAAGGATGTTAAGAGAATGAACAGAGAAGCCACGGACTCAGAGAAAATATTTGAAAACTGCATACCTGACAAAGGACTTGTACCTAGAGTATATGATAAAAACTTACAAAAGTCAACAATAAGAAAACCCAATCAAAAAGGCAGAATATTTGAATAAACACCCACTAACAAAAAAAAAAATGCAGATGGCAAATAGTGCATGAAAATATGTCTAACAGCACTAGTCATTAAGGAAATACAAGTAAAAAGCAGAGTAAGGTGCCACTACCCACCAATTAGAATAACCAAAAACCAAACACCTACAATGAAAAACATCTGACAATACTAAGTTGACAAAGACACAGAAGAGCTAGGATTCTCACACATTCCTGGTAGAGCCATTAAGGAAAAATTTGACAGATTCTTATAAAGTTAGACATACAATGACTTTTCACCTAGGAGTCACACTCATAGGTATTTATCTAAGTGAAACAAAAACTTAAACATTCACACAAAAACTTTTTGAGAAATGGGTTTATACAGATTCATGTGCCAAACCTAGAAGCAATACAAACATCCATTTTCCATGGAATAGAAAATTAAAATGTGTTAACTACATTTAAAAATATTACTAAAACATAAAAAGCTATGAACTTCAGGTAGCCACAACATGAATGTATTTCAAATACATTACAATGGCTGAAAGAGTACAGGTGCAAAGGTTTACACATGAATGATTCTTAACGTTTGAAGTTCTTTTAAAAAAGGCAAAACCATATGGATGGAGAACAGGTCAGTGGCACCAAGGGTTAAGAAAGTAGATCTGGTGATACAATGGTGGCTGAGTTACTTCTGAGTGGGAGGGGACGGAAGGAACTGCTCTGTGTCTTGATTGTGGTTGTGGCCAAAGAATCTGAACAATTGTCAAATCTCATAGAACTGTGGGCTATGAAGATTGACTTTTACTGTATATAAAGATAATATTTTTAACTTAAAATACGCCATGATTTTTAAGTCAGAATATAGATTAATGAGCAATGCTTTTTCTTAAGAGAGGAATAAAATTCACTATCTTTAACACTCTTCATTATCCTTGCACTTCATTTCACCAAAGCAAAGAAAGAAAATTCTTGCCCTCCTATTACAAGAACATCAGTGGATTCAGAATGTTCCCAAAATTCTCTGCCAAAGAGATGGAGGTGGGAAGCAAGAGCTTGTATGCTCCTTGATAAATCTTTGCTGCTACATATGTGGTTACTCTATAAGCAAGGGAATTGCTGTCTTGATAGTCTTCTCAATAGAGATGTCTAACAGGAAGAATCAATGAAGCTACTGGCTGATTAATGAGCATAGAAACACAGAATGCTGCTATCTTTATTAACAGTGAAAAATATAGACTCTAAGAATCAACTGAGCCAAAAAAAAAAAAAAATTATGTGACTCATTCTCTTTAGCCCCCACTCATTGTTCTTAGGATCCTAGTTAGGTCTGCATGGTGATAAAAAATAAACTTTAATAAATAATCTACAGGTTATTATGTGTATTTTTGTTTGGGTTGGAAGTCTGGTTATTGGATTTAGGGACCAGATTGATTTGATCCTTTAAACACATCTGAAATAGTTCATGGGGCTCTTTGAATCTCACAGTATTTCTTTTCTAAATTTTTCATTATCTACATTTCCCTTTATTGGTCTCCCTTCACTCTGTCCAATAGAATAAAATAAAATGCTTTTACTTAAGGTGTCTATGGCTTTTGCCAATTCTTCCTAAAAATCATTAGTCTTAGTGGAACTGACAAGTCTATCAGTCTTAATCAGCTTGACAGCTATGCCTAAAACTAGTTAGTCAAAAGAAAAAAAAATCATCCAAGTAGACATATAGAAATAATATCCAGCTGTTTCCTTATAATTGATTTTCTGCTCTCAATCCCTGCTGTCCTCCTCCCACACCACGGCTACAGTGTTGTCGTGACCATGGAAATGGTCTAGACTAGAAGAATTGATGGAGCAATAATTAAACCATTGACTTTATGTATAAATGTATGTGCAGGTGCATAATGTCTTTGCTCTGCATCAGATCACTCTCTGCTTATTTACACCTCTCCATTTAAACACAAATTCTCTAGAAGCAAATGACAAATGTTATTTGAGTAATTTTCTGAGTGTCTTAAGTGCTTAACTCTAAATTAAGTGTTGATGAGTCAATATGCCTTATTAAAAGTTCAACCATATGCCCTTTTCTGCTTTTTCTGATTTATTGAGGAGAGCCTCACATATATTAAAACTCAAGCTTACAATGAATATTAGTGCTTGGGATGCAGAAGTCAAGGGAGAGAAGGTGTGTAAACCACACCGGAAGCAAAGGTAGGTAGTGACAAACATGGGATAAGAGAAAAGGTCAATCCTTGAGACCTAGAGAAAAATATAAATGGGGAAACCAAGTGGCCAACCTAGATCTCAGTGTCTTCTACAATTTCACCCTAATGGGAAACTTGTCTACAACTCCTAGGTCTCTCTACTTAGGAAATTGAATGTGAATTTCTGTTCACACTGCTCTTTCTCCAGCCACCTCCTTATCACACACTCACCACCTCCTCCCCTCCTGCCCTATAATCTTGTCCCAGTGCTTTATCAGTTCAATTTCCTGTGCCAGAATTTTGCCAGGGGCTCAGATATCAAGCAATCTCTGGTTTTCCTATTCAGCATGTGGTACATTAATGGAGTAGAGTCAAACCTTTCCCTATTAAAGTGAGACATTTCTTTGAGATCCAAGTTTGAATATGTGTTTCTGGGGTGGGGGTGGGGGATATTGATGCTGGAGTCCTAGGACAGAGGCCTGACTCAGAAGATCCAACAAGCCATGTCCAGCCACCACAAAATCCAAAGCAGAAAGGTTATGGTGGGAAGCATGAAAGGAATTTTATTCAGTGTAGCTACACTAGGAAGATAAGGGGACCCATGTCCTTAGCCCTGTCTTCAAGGGGACAGCAATGACTTTGAGAGCCAGGATTGGATGTTTGTATAGCAGGGAGCTTTTCACAGCAACCAAAAGCAGGTGCTTTGGATCAAGAGTAGTCTATCCATCATTATCTCAGGATTTTTTGAGTGAGGCCTTGCTCCTCTGCCCAATAAGGAAGTTTCTCCAGGGGTAACTTCCACTCACCACAAGGTGTTCATTACCTTGATCAGACCTTGTAGCTGGAAGCCAAGATGCATCCAAAGGAGATAAGGGCAAAATGGAGTCAGAGTTGCCAGGTCTGTAGATCTGCTTTTAGCAACCCAATGGACATCTTCAGGCAAATGTGAAGAATCTAAGTCCCTGTTGCAGTGTTGTAATGTTAATACAATACTATACCTCAGCTACTCAATGGTTTGATGTCCTCATCAAGAGATACAAGTATTCTTTATAATAATTTTCCCCCAAATAAAATGGTGGCATACACCTGTAATCCCAGGGGCTTCGGAGGCTGAGAAAGCCAGTTTCAGCAACAGCAAGGATCTAAACATCTCAGTGAGACCCTGTGTCTAAATAAAATACAAAAGAGGGCTGGGGTTGTGGCTCAGTGGTCAAGTGCCCCTGAGTTTAACCGCTAGTGCCAGGAAAAAAGTCTTCCAACTTCTGAACAACCACTTATCATCAAACTTTTAAATAAGTACCACAGGTAGAAATTTCAGATTGATATCATCTGCATTGCTTTCTTCATTATTATAAATTTCTGGGCACTTGGGATGAAGCTAAACATTTTACTAGGTAAACAAGGACAACAAAATATCTACTTTGTTCTGTAAGCCAGGCTCTAGATAAGAGGAAATTAATCATCATCAAAGTGTTCATTACATACAAATTTAGCTGTGATCTATTCTTGACCATTTCAAAAGGAACTAAGCAGATCTAGTCTCTTTCCTCTAGGCACTTAAAATCAAACAAACTATTTTAATAAATCCACAGAGGTTCAGGAAACACAAATAAGATGTATTCAACAGTCATAAAATAAACTGAATTAAATGAGAGTTTTTCTTCTCAAAAGATTGTCCTCAAATCATTTTAAATGGTTACAATGATTCCCTAGTCAACAGCAATAAGCTGTGCTGATGTTATTCACCCCCTAGGCACTTTGCTCATTTCCAAAACTATGGAAGACTTGTACTTGCATCAAGAGCATCTGGACCATCACAGGTCCAATCTCTGTCTTAACTCTGCACCTATGAGGATGATACCGCCGGTTACCTTGACAGTCCTTGTTTCCCTGAATGCTGAAGTATAACACCAGAGAAGCACGCCCAGGCAAGTACAGAGTAGAAAGTAAGAGGCTTTATTTAAAGGATAGTAGAATAGACTTCTCCCAGAGGAAGAAGGGGACCTGAAAGGCAGAATCCCTGGGATGAGGAAGTCCCATCCCTTTTATATCTAAGGTTTTCTTTATCACTCTACATTTCTGTCCTTTATCCTATTTCCTTTCATCCTGCATGTGATGGGGGATGCAGGTGGGAAAGCCAAAAGGTGGGAAATAGGTGGGCTGATGGGACAGGGGAGGAATGACCCAGGCAGGAAGGGCCTAGGGTGAATTAGCAATTCCCTACTTGCTAGTAGTTGCTGCTGTGTTAATAGTTCTTTAGGACAGGCAGTATAGGTGGAGCTTTGGGGACATTAACATTTCCATCTCCCAGATGCAGTTTCTGATTCTCTGGACTCAAATTGGACACCATTTTCTTTATTAGACACAATATCAGACCTGATTTGCCTAGCTACACTAATTACCCATCTTTAAATCTGGCTTCAAGGAGACTGCGACTCTCATCTGACCCCCTTTTTATTCTCTATTGTTTTTCTGGACTTGAAGCTTTACCTTATACTTTGAAAACAAGGGATTCCTCCTGTTGTGATGTGTGGATTTGGTTGAAGAAGAGGGGGGAAAAATCTGGTCTCACATCAATATTTAATTGGGAAAGGGAGTGTTGAGTAGCTAGTCAGTCATAAACAAGCGGGTGGGAGAAGGACAAGGAATAGCTGTGGGTCACTTACTGGGAGGACATCAGACATATATATCAGAGTCCAAAGGTCCCAGAACTGCACAGGGAACCTTATCAAACCAAACAAGCTTCTGCAAAATTGGAGCTGGCATGCCAAACCTGCCCAGCCATAGTTAATTATAACCCCTCAAAGGAATTATTGTTTCAAGATCATGTCACACCCAGCCCTTGTGACAATGTCATCATGAGCCTCACAAGGAAAATTTTCTGTGGGTTCAATCAAGGGGGTAACAAACTGCTTAAGGAGGGATGGGGGAAAGGAGAAGAACAATGGGACTCAAAATTCTTAAAAACCCCAGACTCTGGGGCTGGGGAATTAGCTCAGTTGGTAGACAGCTTACCTCTTATGCATCACACACACCCACAAAAACCCAGACTCTGGAAGGGCCACATCCTCTTACCTGGAGGTGACATTTGCAGTCTCTTTCCTGAATGTGTACACCCTCACTCTTTCTAGTAAACACTGTGTGGGTCTTCTTTGAAATTCTTCCTGCAGGGTTGCAAGCAGTTGTGGCTATAGATCTCCATGGCAGCCTCAGCTCCTCAGGTAGGTGGGTCTCCTCTGAAAGGAGGAGACCTTTGTAAGATAAGTTGACACTACATGGAAAGGTGATAAATGATAGTTTCTTAAAGGTAACTGCACTGTGGACTCTGAGACCATTTAACCAATCTATACTTTCCCATGTTAAATTGATTTGTCTATCTTGAATTGTGAGTAAAACTTTTATCATGAATATTTAGAAACATCAAACATTGGTTATTTGGAACATATCAGATCACTGATTTATGCAGCTCTTCCAAATGTTAACATATTTCATTACATAATTTTAAAAACTTACATTAGGTTAATATCTCTAGTAATCTTTCAGAAAAGTCTTTATGTGTTGAGATGCTGTCAGACTCAGGTTCATGGATACAAATTTTCTCAAATTCTCATTTTCACTCAAAATCTCTTATCCTTGGCAATGTTTCCAACTTCAGTGTGCTATGGTTGGTTTGCAATGGCTTGTGAGCCCTGAAGATCTGTTCTCCACTCTGTACTTACTGCTTTGAAATCAGCCATTCTGGAAGTATTTATTATTACAGAAATTGGCTACAAATCTGCAAATCAAAACTTTTTTTAAAGCCTAGAGGGATAATTGTTAAACATTTACAGTGAAACATTGTTTTCCTTGAAATTACAGACTTATATTTTGTTGAAGAGAACTTTTCTGTCAAAAGCTCTAAGTTTGAATAACTATAGTTTGGAAGCTGTTCTTTTTGGGAGGGCAGGAAGGTGTTCCAAAAGAGAACAGTTAATTCATCTTACAATTCAAGCTACTGAATAAGTATTTCTCTGTGAGATAGCCAATGTACTCTTTATCATGCAGTATGCTTTATGTATATTTTCCTTCTTGATACAGAATAAGAAAAAAAGACATGTATTCCAGTCTCAAACTATGCCAAAGTTCATAGTTCTACTGCTTCATCCAAACATACGTAAAGAACCAGCAATTTTACCCACCATTTCACATTTATCAGTGTAAATGTGGATAGGGCAGAAATACAAAAAACATCTTAGCATTTTTATGAAAATCGATTTTATGAATTTTATGAAAGTATCTCAGAATTCTCAGGATTCTAGTGTCTCTATTTTAAGGATTACTGTTTTAGAAAAAACAAACACCTACAAAATACTAGAATATACTCTTCCTTAAAATGGCTAAAGAAGGGCTGGGAGTGCAGCTCACCGGGAAAGCACTTTACCACTTACAGAATTTAAGTGAGACTCAAATTTTATCCCCAGCACCACAAAAAAGGGGGAAAAAAGTCCAAAGAAAATATCACCTAAAGAAACATGTTACCATTAGGAGAATGTGAGATGCAAGAAGGAATAATGAAAAAGTAAAAAAAAAAAAAAAAAAAGCATATTCTAAATGAAAATAAATAACAAAATAATAAATTAGAAGTAATAAAATGAATATATTGAAGAATTAAACAAGCAAGAAGGAACTAAAAGAGCAAACCAGAAAAACTTCTAACTCAGGACAGAGACAATTTACAATTAAGATATTTAAAATTCTTAGTTTTGGAAGAGAAACAGGATATTAGCTTTGAATTATGATTAATCTCATATGAGTGCTAAAATTTTCTAGAGAACCACTAAAATATTATATAATATGCATACCCTACATGATATTATGTCATAGGAAGAAGAAAATATTTTTAAAAAGAGAATAAAGGGTAAAGAGAACTTGTAGAGATCCAAACAATGTCCCCTAATATGTACGTAATTAAAATGAACAAAAGTTAATTTATCTTGTTAAAAGGGGAAGACTGAGTTTTTCCAACTTTGTGACAGAAAAAAAACAACCTCCCCTTTGAGAGTAATTCCAGATGTAGTAAAAATGAATAAGAACTGTCTGAGCCCATCAAAGAGCCACATAAGCATCCAGAGCTGAAGAAGTGTAGGTTCCTGAGAGAATCAAAATCCACTGAAATGACAAGAAATTCCTTGCCCCTTTTCTTAAAGTATTTGCTAGTAAGTAATTGCTACCAACTTAGAAATCTAGAAGAAAGCTGTGGCACTGATCCTTCCACATTTTTACAAGACTGGGGAAGCAAATGTTAGAGTTCAAGGTTACTCAGAAAGCAAAACTTTAGGAGCCAAGATCCACAGAGAATAAGCAGGACAATGCACATTTTTTTTTTCTCTTCTCTAGTTGCATTCACTAAATTCTATGCTGGGTAGGATAAGAGAGCTAAATGCTAAAAAAAAAAAAAAATAGTTTCTTGTGGAACTCTACATCTGGTCACCTGTTTTCTTGAACATGTTAATCACAATTATTTTAAAGTTTATATATGAAGCTTCAAAAGTCCACTTGTAGCTGTTTCTATTAACTATGTTTTTGCTGATCTGATTTTGTTGATCTGATTTCTTATTTTTGTTATGTGGCTGGTCTCAGACATTTATATATGAAAACTAAAAGCTGTGTGTGTAATACCAGAGATAATCTGCTCATTGCCATCTTCTCCCCAGGGGATTTGATTTTCTTCTATCAGGCATTTAGAATAGGGCCACACCTTACTTATCTGACATAACATTTGCATATTACTGAAAAAATTAATCAATGAATACATAATTACAAAGTTAAATATACCTAATGTCATATCTTTAAAATATGTCAAATAAACTGGTACGGTGGTGCAGGCCTGTAGGTGGGCTGAGACAGAAGGAACTCGAGTTCAAAGCCAGCCTCAGCAACAGCGAGGTGCTAAGCAACTCAGTGAGACCTTGTCTCTAAATAAAATACAAAATAGGGCTGGGGATGTGGTTCAGGGGTTGAGTACCCCAGTATCCAAAAAAAGAAAAAAATTCAAGCAAAACATAAACTAGGAAAATAAATAATTCTGCGATTTAACATATTTCTCTCAGTAATTTATGGATTAAGAAGATAATCTCCAGTAAGCATATATATTAAACAATGGAACTAATAATTTGAACTGATTAAATTCATAAACACTATACCAATAATTAAATTATAGACATCTTATTTTTTTTAAATTTATGTACTGGGGATTGAACTCAGGGGTGCTTAACCACTGAACCACATCCCAGTCCTTTTTATTGTTTATTTTGAGACATGGTTTTGCTAAGCTAATTAGGCCCTTGCTAAGTTATTGAGATTGGCCTCAAACTTGCAATTCCCTTGTCTCAGCCTCCCAAGTCACTGAGCTTATATGTATGCGCCACCATGCCTGGCTAAATTATGGACATTTTAAAATACACCTAGAAAGTTTAATGTAATCGGCTAGGCATGTGTCCATTAACCAGTTTCAATAAGAATTCAACAAACTTGGATAAAGATAAGTAACAAAATGTTTCAATAACAAGCACATGTATTTAGATATGTAAACAGTTATAAAAATTTATAGATGAAAATTATTTAACAGATTAGAAAACATTCAGAGCCAAATAATGAGGGAAATAGAATGTCTCAAAATTCATGGAATGTATCCAAGAAATATGAGGAAACTGTATATGATTTTAATGTCCATGCTTTTCTAAAAAATAAGTGAATAAATTAAGCTTCCATATTAAGCTAGGGAATATTTACAGAATAAATCTAATGAAAGCAGAAAGAAGAAATATAAAAGAACCGAGTAACCACTACATACCTGTTAGAATACCAAATACTGAGAAGGCTGACAATGCCAAGTGCAGGTAAGGAGGTGGAGCCACAGGAACTCTCATTCATTGAAAGGTGCTGGAAGTGCTAGAGAGCTCAAGAGTACAAGAAAAGGTATGAATGGAAGAAAAGAAAGCAAAAGCAAAACCAATATCTGAGTTATCTACATAGAAAACCCTAAAACATGTGTAGACAAACTAATGTAGACATTGTAGACAATGAAAATTAGTAAGAGTTCAGCAGCAGCAGTAGATAAATGATGAACATGCAAAACTCTCAGGCATGGATGGCAGCACATGTCTATAATTCCAGAGGCTCAAGCAGGAGGATCACAAGTTCAAAGCCAACCTCAGCAACTTAGTGAGGCGCTAAGCAACTAAACGAAACCCTGTTTCTAAATAAAATATAGAAACAGGGCTGGGGATGTGGCTCAGGAGTTAAGCACCTCTGGGTTCAACTCCTGATACCAAAAAAAAAAAAAAAAAAAAAAAAAAAAAAAAAATCGACTGCATTTCTACACACCAATGGCAAAGAGTTAGAAAATGTGATGAAAAGACATCACATTCAATAGCAACAAAGGTTATTGGGTATCTAAAGAAAATAGGAATAAGCCTAAAAATAGATTTTGTTTTTCTTTATTTTCTCTTTCCACGTTTTTATTGTTGCATTATAGTTGTACTAATGATGGGATTTGTTGTAACATATTTTAAATGCATAAAATATAACAATATAATTTGGCAATATCACTTGCCAGCCCTTCCTCCTCTCCTTCCTACTACCCCTGGTAGTAGCCCTACAATTTGTGATATTCAGGACATGACTGCTTCCCTTTGAAAATGGTGGGCAATTTTACAAAACAAAGCTAATGAACAGCTTTTGGGTTGTCCAGAAAGCTTTGTTATTTGATGGTGTTTGTGTGGTTTGTTCTCTCTCTCTCTCTCTCTCTCTCTCTCTCTCTCTCTCTCTCTCTCTCTCTCTCCCTCTCTCCCTTTCTCCTTCTCTCCCTCTCTCCCTCTCCCTCTCTTCTCTAATATGTCTATATCTATCACATCAAGAAAATTAAGAAGCTAGGGCTCAAAGATGAGAGAGAAAGCTGTGATCACTGGTGTTGCAAGAGACTGTGATTTTGCTGCACATGCAAGTGGCAGGTTACCTGTGAAGATGGTTTTGAGAAGCAGAACATGAGACCTAGGTTCTCTGTCAGTCAGTGGATGTCCATCCTCACACCCATGAGGATGTAACACACAGAGAACTACTCATTTTTCTGATTTACCATATTTTTAGGGAAGACGAGAGCACTGGCCAGGATGTTTGGTATTTGCCAAACAATATTGGTTTAATCCATGGGGAGATTAGGATAATGGTTCTAAGACTTTAATGAATTTATGAATCACTTAAGAGCAATTTTAATTTCCAGGAACCACCTTCAGAAGTTCTGACTCAGTGAATTTAATTTGGTGTTTTTAGCAAAGGAAAGCCAGGTGCTTTTGCTGAAGATATTTGGGGACAATACCATGGGAAATATGAATCCCATAAACCTATTTGAGGAAGTGCTTACGGACTGGCCTTCCATTCTTTGTGGAGTTCTTGACCATTGCAAAATTCACAGTGATAATAACTCCTGATGAACTGTGTTCTGTGGTCTTTTAGAACCTTTAAACTTTTCAGACAAGAAGCTGTCTCATCCAATTGACATAAATACAAGCGTAGATCCAGCAGAATTTCCTTTCTTTCTGTTCATTGAATGAAAGACAGACTCCCACAGTCCAGAACATTTAGAATGATTCAACTAATACTTGGGCGGCTTGATTTGAACTCTGGCATCTTCTCATTTAGGCACGCTGACAACTTGAGAGGCATTGTGGCACTCCATAAGTTGGACTGTCAAACCACTAACCATGAAATATGAAGAGAATTTCAAAGTTGTTTTTGAAAAATGAAATGTGAACAATAAATCGATCTATTCCATTTAGTCACTTTTTATTGACAGAGAAGCTTCCATCTGAATATCTGAAAGAAACATTCACTACCAGATCGTTTAAAGTATTATTCAGTGCCCTTTTAAAATAGAGGGCATTTTTATTACATGAAATTCCTTTCTTCTCTCCCTTTCAGAAAGTTTTTTTTTTTCTTTTTAACATCTCAGCAGGTGCTGTATTTATCAAATAAGAAAAATGGATCAAATGTACTTTGAAAATGTAAAGCTCTATGCTCCTATAAAATGATTCAGGGGATGGCTCACTGGTTTTCCCACTACAATAGTATAGGCCACTTGCAAATAAGAATCTGTCTTCTCTTCTCTTTGTAACCCTCATGGTTCCTAGCACAGGCAAATAGAAGGCACTTGTTGACATATTTGATCACTATCTCTAAGTCTACATTTATTGTTTACAACTTCTCTCACTAATGCCTTATAAAATCAGTTCCTACTATGATTATAGTTCAAACACATCTGATAATGACTATACAAAAATTGGTTGCTCTAAGGTCAAAAATGGAAGATCTAGGTTTTTTCCCCCTTGTTTCTTTATTCTGTGATTGAAATTGTTTTTGACCTTGGATGCTCTTTTCTGATAATTCTGAATGTGACTCCAAAACCCTTCTTCACACATATCCTACAATTTCCTACTAGGGTTCCCTACCAATCAATCAAGACTCAAGGTAATATTTTTAGTATCCTTCTTCTAGATACCCATTTCAAGTTAAATATCCAACAGGAATTCTGGGAGACAACAAAACAAAACTAGTTATAGCATCATAAAACCTGGGCATTTAGTGCTGACACTTCCACAAAAAAGCAGTGCCACCCTAAGCAAATAATTTAATATCATGGGGCCTCCATTTTCTCATTTGTAATATAAGTTATTTGCATGAGATGATCCCTGAGGTGGGTACCTACTGCCAATTATGAGAGTTGGTGATTTGGTGAATGGAAGCCAGCAATCACAACCATGCTGCTTTTCCATTCTACCACCAAAAAATAAAATATGAATAGCTGCTAGACATTTTCCATGAGCTTGTGTTTGCAAATTCTTGATGATACTTTAAATTTTATAGTCCTCTGTGAGGAGACCAGTCACACTGGTTATAGTGGAAGTAGCTAAGTGTTGGCTGCACAGAGTATTTTGGAAAGGTGTTTGGAATCACTAAATTTTACTGTAACCATTTATTTTCTGGGTTCCACTAGAATTACACTTGAGACAATATTTGCACCTAGCTCTAAGCACAATCTCATGCCATATCCCATTTTGAGAGGCTTTGAACAAGTATGTCATTTGTCTGAATCAGAAGCCTCCTAGTAACCATCTGATCAGTCAAGAATGTTGTGGTTGGAGAAATCCCAGAAAGTTGGCTTCTCCTCTTTGTCCTGCTTGCACCCTGAGCCCTAGGACAAGTTCAACAGTCCCATTAAGAGTGGAGCCCAGAAACCGCTCTACCTTATTCTGAGGAGCACATGCAACAGAGGATAGGAAAGCCCTCTGTCCACTGGAGAGCATAAGAAGGGTGTTCTCTGAGCAGCAGCAGCATGTTGCATAAACATGTCTGAAAATAGTCGTCGTGTTGTGAAAGCACATCCTGAGTGATCAAACGGAAAAACGTGTGAGTATTTAGAGCTGTTTCGTAACTTCTTGACTAAAATGCAAGTAAGTGAAATCATACAATCTTTTTCATTCATGATCACTCACAAAGATCCATACACACAAAGATGGGCTCATTGATGGGAGCACCTGCTCTTTCTCTTGCCATTTCTTTTTTCCTCCCTTCACATTGTCCCCCTTTTCTCTTCCTCCATCCTCCCTTTGTGTGCCCCCCTTTTTTCTCTCTCTCTTTTTTCCTCTCTTCCCCTCTACCACTCTCTCCCAATAATCCAAAGATTTTAAGTCTGATGCTATCTCTGAGAATTTGGGACTGGGTTCAGTTATTTACTGTAGCTTTCCAAAATTTCTTTCCCTGGAATTTTTCATCTTAGAACAGAGAAAACATCTCTGGTTGGCTGTTAGGATGACAAACACTCATTGTCAAAAGCTCTTTCCCCCTACTTGCGGCCTTTGCTGAGTTGTGCTTGCAACCCTGTTGTTTGTGGATTAAAAAAAAAAAAACCTATTTAATTTGTATTTTACTGAAGATTCACTTGAGCATGTATCAATTAGCTGTAAACTATAAAAATCTTATCAGAGACCTCACAATATACTTGGAATTTGTGTGGCATCTGAGAATTCAAGAAGTGTCCTCTGATGTGTGACAGAGTATTAAGAAAATGATTTTTTTTTGCAGAAATTCCATACTTCAAGAAAATTAGAAGAAAATATGAGGACAAGCAGAAAACTTTTTTGTTTTCCCTATGAAATAGGTGTTAAGACCCCGATTTCCTTTATCCCACGCGATGAGTAAATTTTAAACTACTCAGACTTTTCAAAACATAAATTCATGTAAAGTATGATTTCATGGATGAACAAGTTAAATATCCAACAGAAGCTACCCCTCTGACCTCATTTCTTAGAGAATGTGGTTTGTCATGGTGATGGGAAGTTATTATAATCAGAACAAAATAACAGATCTATTCAATATCTGTGAAAATTTTCTTCTTTGGTTCAAGGTAGGCTGAACCAAAGTCTTCTCCTAAGATGTCTATAAAATGGACATCCAAATACTCACTGACACCTAGAGTAATGCCTAGGACATAATACACACTTCTTTTTTGTTTTTTGCAGTACTGAAGGTTGAACCCAAGGCCTGATGCATGAGATGCAACAGCTCTACCCTGAGATACATTCCACAGCCCCACAGTAAAGTTTTAATCTATATTCTTGTGTAGAAATCAAACATTTTCACATGTAAAGCAACATATCTTCTATATTATCCTGAGATCCAAAGGGGACCCAATTAAAAGGGGTGTGTAAATCACCATTGGAAACCATAGAGCCCCTGAAAGATGTAGAGTCACCTGTAGTTCTAGGCTAGCCTTTTTATTCCTGGAAGTGAAGGAAACCTGGAGTCCACACTTGGCATGTGCAATATTAGTTGGCATCCTAGTGAACAGTTACTCACAAATCATTATAGTGTTTTTGTAAGATCTGTGCTGGGTACTGTATGTGAGAAGCACACATAGCAGTAACAACATCCGCATACTTTAGGGCATAAAGGAAGGGGTAGATATGGTGCAGGGATGAAGCCTCTCATTCCTGGTCCTTATCATATTATTTGTTCACATGGGAGTGGAGGGCCTGGAAGATGTCCCTGGCTTGGTAGGTTTATGACAGGTGCTGACCTTGTGGCCCCACTCTGAGAGTAGCATGGATGTGTCGCCTGCTGCAGGTGCAGTGAGCACTAGGTAATGGTAGCTAATGCTGATGAGGATAAATGATTACAGTGGTTGGCCTTGGAAAAGAGACTAGAGAAGCCAAACAGAAGTGCAGGTGTCTGAGCAGTTAGACTAATTCAGTCTCAACTGCTGCCACATTTGATTTGGAAAAGAAGCCAAGAGAAGTTATGGGCAGGCTAGAACCTGAATGTAAATGTTGATCTAATTTACTCATTCATAGCAAGATCATCATGCAATGGGAGAACATTTCTCCATTATAACAGAGCCTAATATGTATTGGATAAATGGGTAATAACACCTAACATGTATTTCCCAATTTACAATGCAGAGGATTAGATACTATTTTACATTTAATAAATGAGGACCTTGATGCTTAGATAAACTTTGTAATTGTCCAGTTAACTGGGGCTTCTATTTGAGATGCTTTTTTAAATTTTTAATGATATCATTAATTTTTATGTGGTGCTGAGGATCCAACCCAGTGCCTCACATGTGCTAGGTAAGTGCTCTACCACTGAGCTACAACCCCAGCTCTAAGATGCTTTTGTTGTATACTAAAACTCTTTTCAGAGGTCACTTTCAACCTCTCTTCTTCCTATGTTTGATGGTTTGTCATTAAAAAAGCAGAACTATATTATCATTTGTAATTCTTAAAATTCTCTTGAAAGAGTATTAAATGTCAATTGTTTACAATATGAGGACAATATGGTTATCTTTGAGAAGGGAGAAGAGAATATGATTATATTTTTATCTTTCAAGAAAAGCTGAAGTACCATCTATACAGGAACGATATGAATGATCTTGTTTGGAAAGCATGGTAAATGCATCCAAAAATAATTTCTTATTTCCATCTTCAGAAGAAATACTAAGTCCTTAGCTACTCTTTTCCTATGCTGAATGAACTTGAAGCCACATTTGTCAAGAATGTAAGAAGTTCAAACAGCACCAAGTTTTTACAGCATGAGCTGAGTAATGGTGAATTTACTAGACTTTTTCTGTTAGGGAGGAGTGGAATTTTTGTTTGTTAGACAGAAATAGTCAGTGTCTACTGTGGACCAATGCAGTCAACAGGGATGTTGGGATCTGTCTTTTCCACTCTGGGCTTCCTACTGAAAGCTAACTCTGCCCTGAACTAGACCAGAGGTTACCTGTGGAGATAGAACCAAGTCATCCTGCTTAGGAAACTAGACTCAGAAGTGTTTATATCTCTGGCCTCACGGTGGTTATCTATCCAATGTCCCTGACCAATCATAAGTCTTATTTCTGTATGGCTTGCCTGCTGAGCTCTATGCTTTGTGTATAACAATGCATGATGCACTTGGGCCCCATCACAAAGTTGCCTTGGATGCCTAAGTATCAATCAGAATCAGAAAATTACCCTAGATACCTTGAAGAGGCCAGCTCTAGCATGGGACTTCTCAGAAGGCACGGAACTGTACATTCATGCTGATTTTCCTGCCCCAGGGTTTCTGGTCCTCATTCCCATCCATCATTTTCCTTTTTTGTACACAGAATGATGAGTTGCCTTTTTATTTGGTAAATTCTGTAATATTGAAAAGTTGTCATAATGCACAGAACCATCTGACAGTGAATCAATGGTGATTATGAAGGCAGCCAGGCACCTTCTCTGATCATGTGGCAGGGAATAAGAACACTTGATGCCTGGGTCACAGCAGCCATCATTAACTGACTTCTTGCCACCCTAAAAATACATAGAATCAACACAGTTCTCCTTACATGGAAACACAGCTCTCATGTTTTTATTCTACTTTTACATTAAGGTTCTCAATTATTTTGATTATTTCAGAGCACTGACCGAGAAGGAGAGCCACATACTTATGAAAACACATACTTACATAACAGGTTTTAAGAAAAATCACAAGACATGTTTGAAAGATGTGATAAAAAAAAAAAGCTAACAAAATTCTTGAAGTGATCAGAGCATAGGGATTATGTACAAAATGAACAGGCAAAAGCAAGAAGAGATTCTGCACCATGGTCTCTGCAGTAAGGATGGATACCCAGTTATCAACCAGTAGTAGGCTGATTAATGGTCCCCCAAAGGTATCCTCATCCTACAACCTGGAAACTGTGTTACCTTATTGTCAAAAGAGGGCTTCGAGCATGCGGATCCAGTATTATCCTTGTGAGCCCTAAAGGCAAACAGATGTATCCTTGTCCCAGAGAGGCAAATACCAGAGATGGGATGGTGGAAAAATGACCATGAAGAAGGAAATTGGAGTGACATGACCACAAGTCCAGGAATGCCAGCAGCCATCAAAAGTTACAAGGGGCAAGGAGTAGCTTCTCCCCTGGAGCATTCAGAGGATGGTGGTGTTCACTTGGTTTCAGCCCAGAAATACTGATTTCAAACTTCTGACCTCCAGAACCATGAAAGAATGAACTTCTGTGTTCTAAGCTGCCAAGGTTGTGATGATTTTTTTTTTTTTATAGCAGCCTCGGGAAACTAATCTACTTCATAAGAATCAATTGAAAAGGGAAGACAGATGATACTCAGAAAGTACTGATTTCAAGTTAATGATGCTCTTCAAAAAGGAGTTGGCAGCTGAGTAGTGGTATCACAGACCTGTAATCCCAGTGGCTTGGGTGGCTGAGGCAGGAGCATGGCAAGTTCAAAGCCAGTCTCAGTAGTTTAGTGAGACCCTATGCAATTTAGCAAGACCCTGTCTCAAAATAAAAAATAAAAAAGGGCTGGGGATATGGCTCAGCAATTAAACACCCCGGGTTCAATCCCCAGTAACCCCCTATATCCCCCCAAAAAAGTTGACAGGCAAGAATCAAGAAATCTCAGAGTGGCTTTCTATCTCTGATTCTCACCACTCTCTCTAATTCTCTTAGAAAAAAAAAGGCAGAGTATTAACTTCATTTAGCAATTGGGATGATGACTTGGACAGTTTTATCAGCACAGAGCAGAGGAGAGAGAGAAAGAGTGATTGGTCCTGAGACTGGAGGCAGGTGCATAGACAGGCCATATAAGTGGTTCCATAGTGAGTAAAGACAAAATATCTTCTCCAACATGTTGTGCTAAGGATCAGGAAACTGAAGTCTCATTGTCATTTCTTATGATTTTTCTATGTGTCCTTGAGCCAATGGCTTACCTTTTCTAGGACTCAATTTCCTCATCTGTAAAAGGAGTCAATTAGATATTCTCAGCAACTCCTTGAACCCTTAATATTCTATGACTTAATCTAGGCCTGAGTTGAAATTGATTTGTTACAAGTTCAGTTTTAGGACACTCAGTTTGTGGTATATATATATGGAAGCATTTTACCACCCAAACCACAAATAGCTGGAATTTCACGTGTGTGTGTGTGTGTGTGTGTGTGTGTGAGAGAGAGAGAGAGAGAGAGAGAGAGAGAGGGAGGGAGGAGAGAGATGGGGGGAAGGAGGGAGAGATTTCTCTTCCCATTTAAAAACTTCTGGATGAAATAATATAGTACATTAGAATAAATAAGTTTATCAATCTTTATTGTAGCACTTTTCTTTTTGTTATTGTCATACACACGTTACACCACAACAAGTAGTTTATGTCTGTCAATACTACTAAGCAACTCAGAGAAGAAACTAGATATAATTCATTATGGAATCCTCATGACCAAGCACTTAAGTGCTGGTTCAAAGTAGGTGCTCAACAGCATGTCTTGATAGAATAACAGAAGGATAGTAGATGGTAGAGAAGTTTCCAGAAAATGAGGGCACAGAAACATAATAGCAACAACAACAATACATTATCTGTATTTCCTACTTACCTATGATGGGTGGTACCATTTATAAATCATCTATACCAGATTTTTTTCTCATAGCTGAAAGCCTTTATCAAGTTTGTTTTTTTTTTTTTTTTTGGTTTTGTTTTTTTGGCAGGGGGATGGGATGAGGCATTTTGTAATCTTTATCAGAGGTTTGTTTTTTGTTTAAAACATTCTCTCTCTAAAGCACCATTAGACTGTTAATTAAAGTAAAAGAGACTTAATTTGTAACTGGGACTTGATGAAGGAATCAGAAACAAATGCTGCACAGCATCTAATGCTTTCCTGATTATTAGCACGTCTTTTGATACTTTTAAAATTCCTCTATCCTTGAATTTCAGTAGATGAATTTTAGGTATTTTTCCACTGAAAATGACAGTGAAGAAAATTTCCAAGCAATGACACATTAAGCAAAGAAACGAGTATTTGGTTGGGCTATTTTTCATGATCTTTCTTGCTTTTTTTAAAAAAATTAATCCAACATGCAAGGGAAAATATATGGTGAGTTATAGCCCATTCTGCCTGCAAAAAGTAGTCTATAAACATAATGTTATCAGGGAAGGATTGACTTTTATATGTAACAAGTTACTCTATAACCCTCAAGGCTTTAAAAAATAATCCAGAGTGTCCTCAATTTATAGCATCTTAGGAGAAGATACCTATACTAAATTAACAAGAATCCATTCACACAGGAGACCTTGTGTTTAAAATGTCTTCCATTACTCAGAACCAAGAGATGTAAGATATTTTATTTCTTTTTAGGCTGATCTGGACCTACTTTCAAGAGGTCTGGGACACTTTTTCACATCCTTCTCAGGAAAGCCATTCAAATCACAACCAGGGCTTATAATACTAGGTAATTTTAAAAATTTCACTCAGGTACATTGCTATCTATAAATCACATACTTGAATAAGTGATTTACACATAATTAAGCTGGACATACTTTAATTAGTAAATAAGATTTCTTTCCATCCAAACTAATTTTCCATCTCTGTCTCCAGGAAAGCTGGGTCCTTCATAACTGGTCTGTGGGTATAAACAAAATCAAATCTGAATGACTCCTTCCTTCTTAGTTGCTAGACCACCTCCCCTTGTAATTAGAAGTCTTGGACCACTATCCAGAGCTTCCTTTACACCTCTAGTCCCTGCATCCCTCCCCTCAAATCATACTCACATTGCTGCTCCTCACTGTTCAGTAGCTTTCTAACTCTTGTCTTTGCCTGTTTCTTAGGAAATAACATATCTTTCTGATTCAGTCAATCACATGCTAAAATGTCGCCTGTTAGTTAGGCTCTGGCTTATTATGAAATGGTTATTCCCCAATATCTACCTATCCACATCACATCATTAGCTATCAATAGTGCAAAAAGTACTATTTTCCAACCCTTATTTCTAGGATGGGCTTTTTTATTTTTTATTTTTATTTTTATTATTATTATTATTATTTAGTACTGGGGATTGAACTCAGGGGTCCTCAAACACTGAGCCACATCCCCAGCCCTATTTTGTATTTTATTTAGAGATAGGGTCCCACTGTGTTGCTTAGTACCTTGCCCAATGCTGAGGCTGGCCTTAACCTTGTGATCCTCCTGCCTCAGCCTCCAGAGCCACTGGGATTATAGGCGTGCACCACCATAACCAGGCTAGGATGGGCTTTTTAAAATATATGACTAAAGTTTCATCTGGAATTACATGAAGAGTGGCATGAGCTCTTAAGTTCTGTCATACATGTTACTGTGGTGTCTCAAAAAGGTTGAAAGATGCTAAACCAAGTTCCCTGGGAAATTTGGAACCCTCACAGAAGAGTTATCATAAGGAGTTTCAATCACAGGAAGATTTACAGCATTATCATTCACATTAACCCCATTCACTACTCACCCCAGACTCTAAAACCAAAAAAAAATCAACAACCAATCACTAGGTAAAATATCCCTAATGTAGCAATGTTCTGTTTCCCACGTCTTTTTCTATCATGGGATGGAAGTTCATTGTGAACATATTCTTCCCGCAGGAGATACAGAGGAGATGAATTCTTCAAGATTTCTTATTTGCTTTCCTATTATTTTGGGGTATGCTTATCCTCTTACCTAGGGAGTAAATGCCTTAGATTTAAGACTTAGATCATAATTTAGACTTAAGGAATGGGCCACTAGATCCTTGGACCCAGGATCATCCAACTTGGGTTGGTCCCTGGATATTAAAACAACACTAGAAAAAATGTTACTTATTCAACAGATCACACACACACACACACACACACACACACACACCAAAGGGGGAAAAAAGAAGATTAATTGGAGGGGGTAAGGTGCTATTGGGGAGAAACAGGTTGAGTGAGGCAGATAGATAGGATCTCTGCTACCTTGACAGATAGGATCCACTTTGGGTCCAGAAAGGGTAGCTTTCCTCTTCCTCTAGAGAAAACTTGGTTTCCCTTCAGATGTCTTCATTAGTTGCAGATTTGCAGTGCTTCCCTGGCCTTACTTCTGAATTCCACAGTGGTCCCAGATTTACTGAATGACTTTGGTAGCTATCAATACTAACTTCCTTCATTCAAATCAAGAGTTTATAAAACATAGCATTATTTTAAAAGAATCAGAGCAGTCATAAAACTAAATGAGACAGTGGGACTTGAACAAATTTAATATCCAGGTCAAATCAAATTCACTCAATAAGAGGAATACATTCATTTTGTTGTACCCAATTGCCTCTAAGCAGATTTTGATTATGTTGCTTAGCAAAACAAGAATGCACAGCAAAGAAAAACAGCCCTGACTTACAGTCAGAAATCTAGGCTCTTGTTCTGGGTTTGCTATTAACAAACTTTGTGACCACAAGCAAATTACTTAACCACTCGGTGCCATTTCTACCCATTTTCCTGTCTGTAAAAACATGAATAATAATGCTTGTCCCACCAGTCTACGTATATATTTTTATGTCACTGAAAACACAAAATAATATGTACCAGAGTGAATCATCCTAATCCAACTTCCTTCCCTGCTTCTCCACGTCAGGATGAAGTCACAGTGTGCTCAGTCAACTAACCTGAAGCTGAAAACCTATAGAAATGCTGTCTTATTTAGGAAGAAGAAACTGAAGTTTAAAGACAGGCCAATAAATAGCTCCTTGGCTCCGCAGTGTTGCTTTCCTTGGGAGTGAAATAAACTCAGGACCCTAATTCTGATGAAAGTGACTGATTAGTCATCAGGTGAGAAGGAGGGCCATTTAGAAAACAAGGATGACTATGATTTTAGCTGTCTGCAGAGTCACTTCCTCCCTCAGGGTCAATGGTGGGGGCCCTGTGAAATAAATCTGAGATGGGTGCCTGGAACCTTCTTATCGAGAAGTGTTCTTTGACTAGACACCATTCTTTAATATTGCACATCCACTTTTGCTGAGGGATAGGAAAGAATTTATGTCCTCTCCCTCTTATATGTGCCAGATTTGCCAAAGGAAATGCCTGGATGTTCTCAGTTTCTAAAAGATTAAACAAAAGGCAGAAAGCCAGGCCAATAAAAGCTCACAAAAGAGAGGCTTAAAGTAGCACTGCTTTCTCTCCCTATAGAAAAAATATAAAATATGTGTATATGATCTATTGATTGTATTTTTTTCTGAACACTCGACTTGTGGTCTGTCTGCTACTTAGCCAAGGACAGGAGGATTTGCTTAAAGATTGGGTTGGGCAGTGTCTGTGTGTACATATACCCATATGTATCAGGATCCAGTCAAAGTGGCAGAGTTTTCCCTGATGGATTCAGAAAGCTTAAAACTTGGCCAGTTGCAAAGAGAGTAAAGATTCAATCAGGACTTGAATGCAACTCGGGCAGTTGGAAGTCAATAAGTTTTTCCTCTTTCTACTCTGAAGCAATAGCTGTGACTCATGTCCCAGGCACTCACTTGAGATGAAAGAGTTTGAAGTGATTTAAAAGAGAAAGGAAGACCTCATTTCCCATCCCATTCCTGACCTTTCTTCTCACAGCTTGCGAAACCCTTGGTGCTGCTGCCATCACTGACACTCATTTGCAGTGTGTGGGTTCACCGGATTTTCACAGATGGAGCTGTCTGCGTTTGTTAGCTGCTAAGTGGAAATTCATCATGGGGACCCTGGGAAAGTGAGCAAGAAAATATCAAGCAGGAAAATGTTGCCACCTAAAAAAGTTAAGCAATTTATCGAGTATGAAGTTTTTGATACTTTGACTCAACAAAAAACTTTTATAGCACTTCCTATAGGCGGATACTATGAGTGTCTTATAATTATCAATATGATGGATTCTCTTGAGAACCTGATGAGGAAGATGCTACCATCATCTCTATTTTGCAGATGAGAGTTAAGGCACATAGTGATTTAGTGATGTTTGCCCAAAGTCATGAATGTAGTTAATGACAAAGCTACAATTCAAGCCTAAGTACTCCAGTACCCATGCTCTTGAGCATTCTGCTTTGCAATTTTTAGAAGACAGTGGGTATAAAAATGATATAAACAAAGATTTAGTAAAATGCCTATTTATTATGATCCTGAATGTTGTCCCCTTTGTCTACAGCTTTTCATTAACTACTCATGTGAAAGTATCTGTAGGCAGTTAAAGTTAGGGGTTTAGCATCTAATATATCCCCATTTAAAAATAAATTGAAGCCTGGAACGCTCATGCCTGTAATCCCAGAGGCTTGGGAGGTTGAGGCAGGAGGATGCCTCATTCAAAGCCAGCCTCAGCAAAAATGAGGCACTAAGCAACTCAGTGAGACCCTGTCTCTAAATAAAACACAAAATAGGGCTGGGGATGTGGCTCAGTGGTCCAGTGCCCCTGCGTTCAATCCCTGGTACTCCCAAATAAATAAATAAATAGATAAACAAACAAATAAATAAAATCTTGGTTTTCCAAAAGGACACACTTTCCATGTGTATTTCCAGGGCCAACTCTGCCTCATTCTGTGCACTGGGTACTGGAGGTGGCGCACCACTCACTCATGGGTGCTGGGGATAGGGTGGGCCCTCAGGGTTCAGTGAGTGAAGACTACATCTTACCCTCTCAGTGGCAGGGGTTTGACCCAAGTGCTGAGGGATGACTTTCTGCCTCTGGTGGACCTTGAGATACATGCCTCAGTCTCCATGAAGAGATTCCATTCTCCATTTCCTTGCCTTTTTAAAAATTTCAATCGTCTTTTTTTGTAGTTTTCCTCCTTAGACCTTATCCAAGTTTCAAGCCCACAAAAATCTATAAACATTATAAATGCTTGTTTTATGCCAGTAAGTTGTGGAGTCAATTTGTTATATGGCATTAGATAAACTGGTACAGTTAGGGTGACATCACTAGAACATTTTCTGGGGTCTTTCAATTTTTAAATTATTCTTAAATTTACTTAATATTACCCACTTTTGAAAGAAAAATTTCCTTTTATTCAGATGTTTCTTAGCTATCACCTTATGTCTCTCCTCTCTTCACTGTAAATTCCTTGGAAGGATGTGTCTGCCATTTCATGTTTTGGGGTTTTATCTTTCTCCCTCCACTACAATGGTATTATTAAAGTTATCAAGGACACTACACTTGTCAGAACCCAGGTGTTGATCTTGCTCAACCTCAAAGATTTTGTTTTTTAAAGTCTTTACTGATTACTCTTTTCTAGACCTTCTTGGTTTACCACTCTTTCCTTCCTTCTCTAAGTTTCAAGACCTAATGCCCACCTGGATTTTCACCTGATGTGACTCGGCATGACTTGACTGTCTCCCTGTGACACCTCCACTCCCAATAAGCTCCTAGCTTTTCAGGACTCCAGTGTTAGGTGGCAGTTAGATATGTGCAGAGGGGTCAGGAGTTCAAGAAAATATTTAAAACAAATCAGTTAATCCACAGTCCTGACTCAGTGGTGCCTCAAGGTCTGACAAGATAGTTACTTCAGGACCCCTGCGCAATGTCAACCCTAAAAAATATCCCTCCTACTGGAATAGGAGGATAGTTAATTCAGGTGAGGACTAGAACATGTTTGCTCAGTAGGGCCCAATTGCTAAAACATCTTACAAACAACATGGACTAGAGACTCCCAGACCTAGGAAAGCACGGTGACCATAAATACTGTAAAACCAGTTCCAAGTAGGACCTGTCTGCCAGGACAAGATGATTAAGAGTTGTCCTTAGGTTGTTAATAGGTGTAATCTTGTCAAGCCAGGACAAGAGTTGAAATGTGGGCAGGACATTCTAACCATCTCCCTTTTACCCCAATAAAAGTTGTAACACAAAAAAGTAGGTTATTGTCTATCTTAGAAGACCCACTTTCTCCTTTGAAGGTGTCTCCCCACTTCTTTTTCTTCTAATAAACATGGATATACATTTACTAAGTCTTGTGTCTTGCTTGAAATCCTATCATGAAAGGGTTCAAGAGCTGAGAACAATGCAAACTTCAGTGAGATTTTATTTCAGATGTCATCTCATCTCTATTATTACAGACATGACTCCTAGATCTTCACCTCTTCTTTATCTGTTACTAACTGTCTCTTTGAGAGATTTCATACTGTCTTGTGATGAGAAAGGGCATCATTCCTACAGTACCTCTGAAGCTCTGGACTTGGACTTCTTGTTTACTATTTAATTTCCATCAGGGCATCTGTTTTGGTTTGGATACGATTTGTCCCACAAAGGTCCATGTGTCGAAGACTTTGTCCCCAGTGCGGCAGTGCTCAAAGGTTGAAATTTTGGGAAGTGGTTGGATCATGAGGATGCTGACCTCATCAGTAGATGAATTCATTGAGAAATTCATATTTAATGGCACTGTTGGAAGGTGATGGAAACTATAGGCAGTGGGGCCTCCTTGGAAGAAGTAGGTCCCTGGGGGCATGCCTTGGAAAGGTGCATCTTGTTCCCTGTCCCTTCTTTATTTTTCTCCTTCCCAGCCATCAAGAGCTGAGTAGCTTTCCTCCACCATGCACCATTGCCATGATGTTCTGCTTTGCCTCAGGCCCAAAGCAATGGAGCTTTCTGCCCATGGACTGGAACCTCCGAAACTATGAGCCAAAATAAATCTTCCCCCCTCCAACTTGTTTACATCAGTATTTTGGTCACAGCAACAAAAATGTTGAAAAACATATTATCTAATCAACATAACGCTTAACATGACCAAAATATTCTTACGGATTTTTGTTGCAAAATGAACCTCTCTTCAAGTCTTGCTTCATAGAATTTAATGTCATCACCATCCACTTGATTGCTCAGGCCAAGATTTGATTTCTCTTTTTCCTATATACCTCACATTTACTCCATCAGGAAATCCCATGGCACTATTTTAAAAAATATACCCCAATTCTTATATTATCTTTAAACTACCTCCATTCCATGCACCCTCAAATCAGCATCAAATTTGTAGATTTTAAATATTTATCTTCACCACTAGAAGGTAGGTCCTTGGGACCCTAGAACAGAACTTAAACATAAGACATCCTCAATAAATATTTTTTGACAAGCTGACTAAATGATTCAGGAATTATGATAAAAGAGCATTCTCCCTGAAAAAAAAAAAAAAAAAAGCATATGTAAGATAATGTCTCTAGATGTTCTTCTGGAATCTGTACCTGAAAAAAAAAAAAAAAAAGCATATGTAAGATAATGTCTCTAGATGATGTTCTGGAATCTTCACATGGGGAAATTTTAAAGAATCCCCTGGTTATTTTCTATTTTAAACAGTGCTTATTATGGAGCTTGCATCTAAATTATTATTTACACTTTCACATGTTTTATACATTTTGTATATATAATATTTTATCCAATATAGTGATGTGTTACAGGAGTAGGCAAATTAAGGCCCTGAGCCAAAGGCAGCCTGCAGCCTGCTGCCAGTTTTTAATATAGCCTTTTAGCTAAGAAGGGTTTGCACATTCTGAAAGAAGATGAAGTAACAGAGACAATGTGTGTCAAGCAATCCTAAAGTACTCACTATAGGCCCTTTTTCAGAAAATGTTTGCCATCTGCATTAGCATATAAGGTTCACATTGATTTTTTTATTAAAAAACTTTATTTTATTTTATTTGGTACTGGGGATTGAACCCAGGGGTGTTTTACCACTAACCTACATACCCAGATCATTTTATTTTTATTTTTATTTTGAGACAGGGTCTCACTAAGTTGCTGAGGCTAGCCTTGAACTTGCAATCCTTCTGCCTCAGCCTTCGGAGTCACTGGGATTACAGGTATGCAAAATTTTTCTTATTATTTTTTAAAGCAACTTTAGGTTCACAATAAAATTAAGAGGAAGGTACAGAGATTGTCCCTATATTCCCTGTCTCACATAAGCATAGCCTCACTCATTATCAACATTCCCAAGAACAGATCTTTTTTTTGTATTAAAATTTATTTTTTTTTAAATCCCAGTATTTTAAGATGGGGATTTGATGAAGAAGGTGATGAATAAGCAAGTGGCCCGCAGCTCTGCGGACCTGATGAAGACAATTCATATGAAATCCATAAATAATACAAGTGCTTCTAATTGACAGAACCAGGGTCAATTAAATTTAACGCCAAAGGATATTAAGGAGAGACATAATTGTTGAATATTAAAGATTTCAAAGGAGTAACATCTGTGATTCAGTGTTCATTTAATATAAAATTTATGGCATACATTTTAGAATAGAGTAATTTTCCATTTCCTGAGGGTTTAACATACTTTTAACTTTTCATATAGCTTGTAGATATAATTTTATATCTTAAGCTTAAATTCTCATTCCATATCTTCAAATTGAAGACCAATTAAAATATTAAGCATTAAAATATTAAATTGATTATGTGAGGGAAAAACTATTAGGTAAAATATTAATGGAAAGAATATGAAAATGTTTGGGCCTGTATTAAATATTTACTAGCTATAGCCTTCAATAAATTAACAGTGTTGCCAAAGTTTATATTGCTGCTGCTACTATTATTAAAAGTGGACACAAAAATAGCCCTTGCATTGGGTATGAATAAATTAACTTTCAAATGAATATTATTTCATTTAATGAGTTTCATCTTGCCATCTTGAATATTTATATTAAATATGAACTTTTTGCTAATTCAATGCATAGCATGGTGACTGTGAATCTGGATAAGTTTCGGACCAGAGTTATAGTTTTAAGAATCTTTTTGTTATTCTAAAACAATGGCAACATTTTCTTCAAGCTAAACAAACAGGTGTAGTTCAAATACATTTGTGCTATTGTACCAATAGGCTACATTTCTTTTGGCATCCATTCCCTCTACCAGTGGTAAAAAATGTTTTTGTTTGTTTGTTTTCCTTTCGGGGGAAACGCCTCTGACCACCAGAAACTGTAAGCAATAACCGAGTTGGAGGTGTCCATCAAGATACCACATCTTCCCTTAACAAAAGGTAAGATTGAACTACCCTGGGCCAATTGGATGGACCCTTCTGGCTTCATCAGAATGATTCACAGAAGGAAAAAGCAACTTGCTTGTCATCTGGATGTCTGAGCTCCTCAGCTTCTTGTTCTCTCCTGCCTTGAATTTGGTGAGCTGCCAAATCTGTACTCCCAGTCAATTTTACTTTTCTTTTCTCTTCCCAATCCAAACACCTGGCTCTGTCTTTAAGTTAACAAGAGTCACTCTTTTGATTCTGATACCTCCTCTGAAAAGATTCATTTAGGATCACATGATACAAAAACGAAGTATAACATTATGAACTACATCTGAAAGACAAAAGCAGATAAAAACTGGTGAAAATGATTTTGTTATATTCTAATGTGTGTTTACACATACTCACCTAGGTTTGCTTCATCTAAGCTGCAAATACTTTTAAGCTATGAATATGTTAGTAGCAAGAGATGTTGCACAAATTGTTTCTCGTGTGTTGATGTTAACCCAGCATTCCGGCATGACCTACTTGGCAAGAGGAGAGTCCTCTCCAGCCCACTGATACTTATTTGAACTGTGTGAAGCTAATGTTGATTCAGGCGACACCACTGAAATGAGAGTAAACACTAAGCAAACACACTCCTTTATCATCATAACAAGGCAAAACATGTGGTTTGACAGCACCACTTTCTCCTATATCAAGAATGTGCTAACTGAAAATTTTCTCTAATTTTCCACAGAGATTTTTATTTTTAACTATGAAGCTAAGGGGTTGCAGAAAGTGCTAAGAGGTTTAGGGAAAGGATCATTTGAAAGAAACAATAATAACTTCTGTTTATAATGCTAATTATTACTTTTATCTTCTAAATCAGTCCTTGAAACAACATAAAAGGAAGGCATTTTCTCTTTTACTCAGATGAAAAAACTGAGATTCAAAGAGGAAAAATTAACTTGCCTGAGGTCACCCTTTATTTATGAAGGGACAGGACTGAAATTTGAACCAAGGTATCTCTGTCAGCAAAGCCCATGCTTTTAGACGTTGCACCATTTAATTTCTGTAACAGATTTTATACTATGTTCATCCGTCCATGAAAGAATATCTACAGGGCACACACACAAAATTGGATACAATTTGTCACACAAAATAGCTTTTTAAAATCAACTCAGATAAGAGACTTGGGTAGGTTGTATTTGAAGAAAATAAAGTGATTGGAATATGTATCTTACAAATTCTAGCCTCTACTTTCTTACACTGCTGAGTAACCCTCTCCTTCAGAACTTGGAAGTTCTGACTACCAGAGACAAGTTCACAACTCCCTTTAACAAAAGACAAAACAAACAAAGTAACAAACAAAAAATCCCCTCAAATCTTGAAGCATTAAAAACAAAAAGAAAAGTGCCATAATTTTATCTATTCCTGTCATAAACCAAGCCTTGAAAATAGCCATTATTTTTTTTTTTTGGATGCTAAAAATCTCATTTACTAGAAGTTCAGAACAGAATGAAGGTTATCAAAGCCTGGGAAGGTGCTGGAGAGGCGGGATGGAGAGAAGATGGTTCATAAGTCAGGGATGGAGAAAGAACTTCTAAAGTTCTATAGGAAAGTAGGATAACTATGGTTGATAATGATTATTTATATATTTCAAAACAGCTAGTAAAGAGAATTTAAGATGTTCCTAACACACACACACACACACACACACACACTGAATATTTGAAATATGCTAAATACCCTGGTCTGGTCACTATACATTATATACATGTATTGAAATGTCAAACTCTGCTTCATCAGTGTGGGCAATTATTATGTGTCAATTAAAAATAAGAAATATATTTAAAATAGAAATTTCTAGAAAAGTGCTTGCATAATTGTGCTTAGTAGAGAATATAGAGGATGATTATAGAAGATCAGTGTTACCAAACAAGAATACAAATTCCTGCCAAATAAGAAAGACATTTCTACTAATAATTAGATTGAAGTAAAATTCAAACCAAGTCTTTGCAAGACTATTCTTCAGCTGTGGTTATTAAAGCAATATCCCTGAACCAACAACATCAGCATCAGCATCACCTGGGAACTTATTAGAAATACAGATTCTAAACACTCAACTTCCTGGATTAGAAACTCTGGGAGTGAAGCCCAGCAATCTGTGTTAACAGTCCCTCCAGGTGATTCTGAAACTTGCTCAAGTTTTCTGTGATAGAGGTACAAACAGGGGTCTACTTTGTGGATTTAAGGGACACAGCTCCTGCCATCAGATAAGACTCAATGGAACTTTTCGTGGCAGTCGAGGGAGCCAGAAGTAGTGCAGCTTTTGGTATCTATCTCCCTCTGATTTCAACTAGGAATCTCAAGTGGCCAGTTCATGTAAGTAGCAAATGCAGATTTTGCTTCACACTTAGGTATGCAAGGTCTGTTATAGATCTTTTGCTCATTCCACATCGCATCAAATTGGCAAGGAATCAAGTCACAGGCAAGCATAGAACTTCCATCCCCGCTGTTTGAACCAAATCATAAATGATCATGGTCTGTCTTGCCAGTTGTTTCTGTAGGTTCCTCATGCACTAGCCTAAGGAGAGTCCATACCTTTGTAATCTCTCTGTGTGCTGGCTGCCCAATCACAGAAGCAGGCTCTCCTCTGTCTACACGTCTAGAACACTATGATGGGTAACTGGTCCTAACAAAATTAACAGTCACACTCCAGTTTCTTTCTTTCTTTTTTTTTTTAATTTTATTTTTTAGTTGTAGATGGACACAATTCCTTTATTTTATTTATTTATTATACATGGAGCTGAGGATAGAACCCAGTGCCTCACAGAGGTTAGGCAAGCGCTCTACCACTGAGCCACAACCCAGCCCCACACATCAGTTTTATTTTTTTATATATCCATTGAGTGGCAGACATTGTGCTAGGCACTTTCCATAGGTTCTTTAGTTTACTTTCTCAAAATAACCCTGTGAGGAACTTCATCTTTAACCACTGTAAGCAGCTTTCCCAAGTTCACATGACTTGGGCCGAAAGAAAGCGATCAGGATTAAGCCCCAGTCCTGTCTCCTCTCCCCAGCACCTCACAGAGGGTTTGGCTTCTTTCCTGTGTCACACCACCTCTTGCTCTGAGGTAACCAACTAATGAAACACACCTGCATCAATTACCCAATGCTCTTTAAAACAGGCCAAAGCAGTCACTATGGGTTCCTTGGAAATAATTAAAATGACTGATTAGTAATGTTTTCAGGAAATCTCTTTATGTTGATGTGTGCTTTCAGGTCCTGCCGTGTATCATAAATCAGAGCTACATTTTGAGTAAATAGAGTATTACTTCCCAGGACTAACTGTAGAAGGTCAGTCCTCAGTGTGAGGACTCTGTGCATCCAGAGTCTTGATTTATTAGCGGGCTTAAGGGCCAGAATAAAGAGGTTGTGGATTTTGAAATAATTATTCGACAAGGCTTAAAAAAGGAAAACAAGGTGAATTTTATGAATTTACATTGATAGTAATGTTAAATGTTTATCAGCATTGGACTTTATGCTAAGCAGCCCAAATATGATCCTAGCTAAGACTGTCCAACACTCTCTGAAGCTGCAGTTTGGGTCTGGATCTCCCCAAAATGTCTGTGTGTTAAAGATGTGTTCCCTAAAGTGACGCTGTTGGGAGGTGGTGAAGCCTTCAGGAGTTGGAGCTTAGTGGGAGTTTAAGGTCAGTGAAGACATATCTCTGAAGGAGAGTTGTGGGACACCAGTCTCTTCCTCTTTTGCTTCCTGGCTATAAAGTAAGCAGTTTTGCTTGATCAGGTATTCCCACCATGATGTGCTGCCTCAACAGAGGCCCAAATCAATAGACCAACCTATCATGGACTGAAACCTCTAAAACTGTGAGACCCAAAATACACCCCCCCCCGCCGCCATTTTCCTTCATAAGTTAACTATCTTAACATGAAGCTGGCTGACAAACCCTCTGTAAGATAGAGGGTATAAAATAGACGTACTAACATCTCCTTTAAAGAGTTACTGTAAAGACTAGATGAGCTAATAGTACCAAATATTCAGGAGGGGCCCTGGCACATAAAGGGCTCTGGACACAAGTTATTGCCATTTTCTTCCTTTTATATATGGGAGGATTGTGGCTTGGCTATACTGCATAAGTAGACCAACAAGGCCTGGTAAGTGGGAGAGCTGGATTTGCTCCTGTAGGATTGTGGGAGCCATGCTGGAAACCCCACCCTCTCTGGCTAACTTTGCTTTCTTTCAAAAGCCAGGGAGTAAGATTTTTTTATTTCTCCCATCCCACAGTCCAGAAAGTACTTTTATCTACTTAAAAAAATTAAGAACCTCCATTTTTTGGAGAGAAGGTGCAAAGTTTATCACAAAGAAGTTGAAAGGAATGGAGATAAACTTCTCTGTGATAGCCATTGACACTTTCATTAAACACTGACCTGCCCACTGAAAAGTTCTGCTTTGATAGATGTCCCCAGTATGGCTCTCACAGAAGTAACCCAACCCGTCTGCCACAGTAATGCAATCAGGTAACCTTTGTCTGTGACAAGCCCCAGGCTGGCGAATGTTAAAACACAAACAAAAGGAAATGACTTTTTGATTGACATGACTATTCTGTGGATTGGTCCTACAGATAAAATCAGTCAAAACAAATCAGTTTATGCACCAACACATACTTAGAAAGATTGTATTTGGAAATTTCACGGCAGATGTGATCTTTTCTGGTTTTGCTTTTAAAGTCCTTGGTGTCTTCTATCTCACGATAAGCAAGAATGTTAAGCAAGAGAGTGGGCTATAGTTCTCAGTTTTTAATTACATAAGATCATACTGGGAGTCAGCCAAGAAGCAGCTATCTGGGTCTCGAGAGAAGAAATTTTCATTCTGTAAGTTTAGAAGCAAGTCAAAGATTATATACATAGCATCTATATATATGTAAAATATATTTTAATTTTTTAAAAAAAATAGAGCCAGAGGTGTCCGTGAGCCTTTGAGAATCAGGAGATGAAAACAAATTGACAAATGTTTTTATATTAATAAAAATGAATACATAGATTGAATCTCACATATACTCTTTTGCAAGTGAATGATTACAAGAAACTATCTTGGTAGGAAGTGGGCACTGGTCTTTTCACTTTATATTCCCAGTATGTGGTATATATTGAGTATTGTTGAGTGAATAAAGAATAGAAAAATGAGCACCTTAGGATCTTGCCTTGTTTTGGTGTCCTTGGTTTGCTTTGCATACTGTGTATAATCATTAATAGAGGAATTTCATTTTTGTACACATAGTATCCATGCAGGTACTGTTGAACAAACTATTCCTTAAATAGTCCCCAAAGCACAAACTCCCAACTTACAAACAGGCTGTCTTTCAACAACCTGGGTGAAAGAAGGTCCCATTTTTACAGGTCTCCTGATCACGTCCCTGCCACTACAGCCGCCCTCAGGTACAAGACAGCCTCAGACAACAGAATATCAACTAAGCCCCTGGTCCCAATTCTCTACTTGCACTTCCAGAGTTTCTCCTGCAACCCTCCTACTTGTTCCCTGACCCTGTAGTCCGCTAGAACTCTAGGGGAACTCCTGACTGGCCCCCTCATGCACCCTCTTGTCCTAATTTTCATAGAGTTAATGGAGTTGGTGCTTTGGTAGAGCCCGTCTATGTAACATTGCTTTCACTCAGCAGATTGAGGAAACAGAAGCAACTTGAAACTCTTTCTAGGTCTGGTTTGCTAGGCAGGAGTCATGTGGGACAAACTGTGCTCTCACAGTAGACCCTTTCCCAGCCTTTATGACAGCTGGCTCATCTCAGAGCCAGTGAAGGCGTTAACTCCTTCACAGCAACCCTGAGTGCACATCTCCATAAAACATCATGGCCTCCTATTCTTCCTCTCTTTAAATTTATGCCTAAATGATCCAACAGAAGCATTTAAGGTAGGAGTAGAGAAAAGAGGGGGCCCACTTGTTGAACCTAGACAAAAAGTTTTCACCATCACCCTTTCTATACTTTGTGCCAACATTTGAGGTACACATCAGTGTCCTCCTTTTAAATTTGAGGAAATCTCGGAGAGCTTAGGCAGCTTTCCCAAAGCAACACTGTCAATGGCAGGCTGAGAAGAGCCTGAATCCCAGTTTGGTGTGACATCTTGTGTTCTTCCTCCTCAAACATTTCCTCCCCAGTGACAGGGCAGAATGAACACACCAAAGAGCCTCCCTTCCCCAAGTCTCCTTCTCCATCTCTAAGCTCATGTGGATTTTGCATTTCTACAATATGTCTGTGAAGGACTGAAAGTAGAAGGAAGGATTCTTTCCTCAAAAGGTCAAACAAATGACACTCCAGAGGTGAACCATGCTTTCTTTGAGTTTTGAATGCCTCTAGCAAATTGGCAGGGATGGGGGTGTTTCACCAAAGGGTGAAACCTGTATCTGCCACTGAGTTAGTCCTAGTAACTGAACCTGAAAATGGTCTCAAGTTGGAACTAAAACACTGGACCAGTAAATCAGGAAAATAACACACTTCAGTTATGTCAAAATAAGACCCTTACTTTGATAGACATGCTCAATATCCAGTTCAGTGGATCAGTTCATTTGGGTGTCTTTGGATGTGATTTGTCTATTAATTATTACACTCAGGTGGCTCTTCAGTTAATCCTTTATTCAAAGGCAAATGCAAAAAATTCCAGCCTTTTTAGAGAGTAGAATTAAGGGAAAGTTTGACTTTATTGAACAATGAAAGGTATATATCACAATGCTTCCACCCAACAATTCCAACAATTAGCTCCAGAATTCTTAAAGATAATGTATGGAAGAGGAAAAGATTTAATTTGTGAAATATTTGGTAAGGTGTACGCAAGTTTTGCTTATAAGTTTACAGGTCTCAATCTCCAAGTGAAACTTGTTTTTTTTTTTTTTTTTTTTTTTTTTTTTTTTTTTTTTTTTTTTTAATGAAGGACATACCTTTTATTAAATGTATTAATCAGCTTTCCATTGCTGTAATAAATATCTCAGGTAATCAACTTTTAAAGTGCAAAGGTTTATTTGGGTCACAGTTTTGTAGGTTCCATTTCAAGATCAATTGGCCCCAATTCTTTGGGACTATGGTATGGCACCCTATCATGTCAAGAGAGTGTGGCAGTGCAAAACTGTTCACCTCATTAATTAAGAAGGTAAAGGGAAAGAGGACGAGGTTGGGGTTCCACAGTTTCCCTTCAAGGGCACACAACAATGGCCTAAGGATCTCCCACTAGGCCTTACTTCCTAAATGCTCCAACACCTCCTAAAAGTTCCTTACTGGGAACCAAACTTTTAACACATGGATTTGTGTAGCCCACCTATTCAAACCATAGCACCATGTTTAAAAAATCGCAAAAACTGCTTTCAAAGCATTTTATATACCACTCCTCGCTTAGGCTGAATTTCCTTGCACCACAGCTCCAAAATTTTCTCCAGGAAAAACAGTGAATATGGGTCTCACCTTATGTGTTTCTCCTTCCCAAGGATCACAGCTCTGCTTTGGCTCTAGTTTTCTGACTACAATTACTCTCTATACTTTCTGCTGATTATATAGTTGCTTAAGGTGGGAAAATAAGTTCAATACTAACCATAATTTTGCTTGTGTGGTCTTCAAACAACACATGTAAAATCATGAGACTTATTTCAAAATGTTCATTTATTGCCAGGCTTTTGACAGAGAAAAAAGCTCAGGGGCAACTTTATAAGCATTTCATAGATTTTTCCTGAGGATTTATCAATTTAATTAAAATCTTATTTGAGAACAGTCAACTGACTTCAATCATCACAGTGAATGATTATTATAAAATAAAAACTAACAGACCAAAATAAGCCTAGGTGATCATTATTCCTAAAAGCTTCCATGTAATTGAGTTTTTAAAAATTGAGAATCCATTGTCCTCTGTAAGCACTGTTGACCTTGGCAAGTTTATTTTCCCAATGTTAATGCAGATTTAGGAGAACACTTTTTAGGATATGTACCATAATTTCTTTGAGACAATAATGTCCAATGTGCCAATTGGAAATAAATTACTTCCAAAAAATGTTTCTGATCACCAGCCACCAAACAGGCTAAAACTCTAGGAGAGAACCCTCCCCCTCACTAACTCACTTTTGCATCCTCCTGTCTACCCAGTGACAGAACTATCCCTCTCACCTTGGCAACTTATAGAGAAATCCTTCTCCCCTCCTCCATGTCTAGTCTTCTTCCCCAAACAATTCTAGGCACCTCACAATAAAACATGAATGTGAGAGAACCATTTAGAAAAGAATAAAAGAGCAACATCTTTTTAGAAACATCACAGATAGGTTATATTTGTAAGAAAATGCAAACTTCATTTTAGCAAATGGCTCTGGCTTGCATTGTTGAGGCATTTAGAGGAGTAAATTGCTCAGAAATGTGGTCAAGGTCACTTCACTGATGGTGAGAGTGACTCAGACCTGGTTAGATATTTCCAGACATCTCTACCTCAGCTCTGATAATATTCTTTAACTTGACATCCTCCCTGGTGTGTGTGTATGGTTGTGCATGTAAGAAGTGATCTGCAAGGATCCATTACTTTCCCGTCTCTTTTAGGAATCATTGTGCATCTCTATGGCTGTAAATATCTCAACTGGACAGGCAGAATGTCATATGGAGTGGGGCAGGAGACCCTAGGGATGCATCTCTCTTGTGAAGCCCTAACTCTGGAGTACCTAAACTGTGATCTCACATCATCTTAGCATGTCCACTGCAAAACTGATCATCAGCTTTCTGATTTCATTGATACCCAAGATAGGAAAATAATTTCATCTCAACCCAAATTCTATATAGCCACTTTGAATATCATGCCAACATAGCTTTTAGGCTACTTACATTGTGTGGTCAACACAACTGTTTCTTTATCTTTTGTTTTTGAAGAATTTCTTCTGGCATTTCCCCCACAGCATGCATCTGTCTAAAGGCAGCATCAGCTAAGGTCTATGTAAGTGCTGTGATTGTTGATTTGCTGGAAGAGAGGACATTTCTGAGATGTTTCCCTTTTAGAGAACATGATTTCTCTTTCTGCAATGGCCAGCAAAAGGACTGTTTCTCTTTGGGAGAAAATAGTCATAATACAACATTGGGATTGCATGAGCTGTGCAGAGTAACTCTGTAGGGAATGAGAGAGCCCTGGGTCAGCCTCTGAGTGGGATCACAGGCCACTGACTCAAATACATGAGATGGTTTCTTCATGTGTACGATGTGTACAATGAGGTCTCTGGGGTACCTTCCAGCTGTAACTTTTCCCACTGTAAATCAGATCCTGTATATTTAATATTTATAAAAGAACCCTGTTCTCCAGATACTATGTCAAGGACCAAGAACAAAGGACCAGGATTTTTTTTTTTCTTTTTCATCCTTTGTATCTAAACTTATTTGGTAATCGAGCCAAATAAAATCAGTCTCATCCCCCTCCCAACACAAATGTGCACATCTGGAACACAGCATGCAGATATGGGTAATAAAATACAACATCTATGTAAGTAATAATCACAACTAGACTATAATGTATTGACAAGGAAAGTAAAAATCTGAATAAGAAGAAAACCAATATACTACAGCACACTTAACATTTTTAAAATTATATGACTATTCTCTTAAGGGAGAAATAATACTGTTGTGTTTTCTTTTATGATTTACAAGTAATCAATTGAAAATAAAAACTAGATGTAGGTATGTGTATTTTATAAAAATTCAAGGAAGTGTATACTTTGGAGTTATGTACTTTTATGTCTATCCATTATTTTTAATGCTGCAACTGAGACTGCATCTGAACTACATTGATAAATAACATGATTTTTGTTAGAAGACTGTTGAAGTATTAATAAAATCTAACATATTACATAAGAAACTGTAACACTGATGTTTGGGTAGGTATAAGTAGGTCATAGATAATGCCAAGAGCAATAAAATGATTAGGCTACTTTTTAGCAAAAGTTAGGTATGCTTGAAATGCCAATTTCACTTAGGGTGTGGCTACTGAAAACATGAATATAAAAAAAATTACAAAGATTTCCACAAAATCTTTGTATGCATTGTATTTCAAAATCCCTACCATAATTAATTAAAATGGTTGCATATTTAGGCTCACTCAAGCGACAGAAAAATAAAAATTCAAAACACTTTGGATGGGCCTTTGGCAAATTAAAGAGTCTCTCTCTTGGTAAGCTTCTTTATCTTTTAAAGGAAGCTTGAAAAGGAAGAGACCCATAAATGCTGTTCCAGGTACTATTTCTGACCTCTGAAGAGCATTCTACCAGGAATGATAACCCGAGTGGGGAGCAGAGTGAAAAATTATTCAGTTTAACTTTTGAAACCATCTGTGAGGAATAAATATACACTATTATATAAAAATTGAATAAATATACACTATTTACAAGGATAGATCTAGGGAGCATTCAATGTGAGTCATAAGCCCCATTCCTCAAGTTCTTTGGTTATTGAGGTCTGATGAGTTTGAAGATGTAAGGTCATCTCTGTAGCTCACAGCAGAGGCACTATTGCCTGGCCTTTGAAGGAATCTCTCTCTTCATCATCTTCCCATCATCTTCTGTAGAGCAACAATGCTTCAAATCCTTCTATGAATGGAAAGAGACTGCCTTAGGCTAATCAGGCAATAAAACATGACCAAGCATGTGTCAGCAGTGATTAATCACATCTCAAACTTCTGCTGGGAAGCAAGAGGTGAGGATGATGCCCTTGATGTTCAAAATAGTGAGTTAAAACCAGCGGAGGCCCAAAGTGCCTCCTCACAGCTGGTATAATCTCCAGAGAGATGCTGTTTGAATGGTGATGCCATTTTAGACGTGTGCAGGCAGGAAATGCAGCATGTGTGGCTGAACTTCTTGAAACTAGAATGGGTTTGTCATAATGCAGCAACTCAACTTTTAATTATGCTTTCCCCACACAGTGAGAAGGAGTAGGTATTTATTGTTATGCACAATAAATAAATAAAAAAAATTGAGGGAAATAGAAATTAAGTGACTCAACCAAATATCACAAGCCCAAAACCAGGGAAAACAAGATGTAAACAAAAAAAGGAAATGAAAGAAACTGAGAAGATGAATTTGCATGGAACAGAGGTTCACACAGTTAGCAAGATGGTCCCTAAGGCAGAGAACCTTCACTGAGTGGCCAAAGCATTGAAAACAATGGGAATCTGTGAATGCTATTTGGTGAGAGTGATATAGCAGAATTTATGGAGAATAGTCTTATAGAACAAGATTGGGACCAAACCATCTATGTGAGTTGATACTAAGTTATAACAATAAAAGCTGGCAGTTGCTAAGTTCCAACACCTGCTCTAGGGAATTAACATGCATCTCCCCTTTAATCCAAAAGAGAAGTAACATTATTAATTCTATCATGTAAATAAAAAAATCATGGCAGAGAGAGGCATTGCTTAGCTAAACAGCAAAGCCTGGATTCTAACCCACATCTGCAACTTCCTGGTGGTCAAGCTCGAATCACTATGGTGCGTTCCTGGCAAGAGGTAGTGAAATTGTATGGACTAACATACAGTTAAGGACTAACATACAATTGCCTTAGGCTGCTTAGGCCAAATTAATCACATCTTAAACTTCTGCTAGGAAGTTTGACCACTTAAGTCCAGCCACCATCATCTACCTACTAAGGTTTCTGCTTTCATCTCCCACATCAGCTAGACATTGCTGCATAGCAAATCACCCCAATATTTAGCTTCTTAGAATAACAAATGAGAATTAGCTTACTGTTTTTGAGTCAGGAGGCCAAGAGGCCTTAAGCTGGCTGGTTCCTATTTGGATGTGTCAGGACGTTGGCAGGGACTGCTGTCATCCAAAGGTTGGACTGTAGCAGGAGGACCTGCTCTGTGGTTGGTTGCCTCACTGGCAGAAGTTCCCAGTATCTTGCCAGAAGGTCTTAGTTCCTCATGGCAGGGCAGATGTCTTCCTCCAGAGCAAAAGATTAAAGAGCATTTGGTAGAGGCTACCTTGTCTGTCTTAACCCAGTCTCAGAAATTACAGGCCATTCATTCCATCATAAGATAGTCATTAGGAGTGAGTTGCTGAGCATATCCCACCCCCAAGAGAAGGAGAATTATGCTCCATCTCTTGAAGCAAGAAATATCAAAGAACTTGTGGGAATATTTAAAACTGTCATACTTGCTCTTGAATTAGTTCTACTTTACTAAGTTATCTTAATCTTTTAGAAGCAATTCTGATCATATCTCTATTCTTACTAAACTTTCAGAGGCATCTCATTGGTTTGAAGATAAAAAACCAAGATTTTGGCCCTACTTGATGTGGCCACTTACCCCCATCCCCGACAGAATCATCTCTTACTCTTCTCTGGCTCTCTGGCCACGTTCTCTTGCTTTTAGTTCCTTCAGTATGGCAAATTCCTTTTGTTGCAGGGCCTTTACATATGCTGTTCCTGTAGTGCAGAATGATCTTCCTCTTGCTTTCACTGATTCACCTCAGGTTTTCATCCAAAATGCACTTTGTCAAGAAATTTTCTCCAGCCCATAAGTCTTCACCCATTCCTGAGCTGCAAGTTCTCCCTGTTGCCTGTACTTCTCATCTGTTTACAGTGACTCATTCATCTGATTTTTCAGGTATGGCTGCAAGGATTCTGCTTACCACTGAATCCTAGTGTGTGACATAGAGCATAGCTGTTGTAAGTGCTCAGTAAATATATCTGCACTGAAGAGTCTGTTCCTGGGGAGGATAAGTTGATAGATTCATCTGCTTCAAGATCCACATTAAAAGAGATAAGCAAATACATCTTTAGATCTAATTTTAAGTAAAGACCAAAAGAAAAACATAACATAATTGAATATGCCAATAATGGGGACACCAGCAGGGGAAGAACAATTAGAGGATGGCAAGGAAGAGATTCATGCAATCACAGCTTTGCTGCTGTGTCTCAAATCTGGCTGGGTCAGTGAAGAGAGACAATCCAATCTTAGTGCATTAAACTGGAACCACCTGGGCTCTGGAACTTTAGAATATAGTTTCACATAGGGTGGCTCTGCAGGAGGGAGGCTCATTATGCTTGCAAGTTTTACTCTGCTGATTTGTTCCATCAGATGCCTGCAACTCTATCACCCACAAACTGATCTTGAAAAATGGACACAGAAGTCTCTGCACCATAATTCGTGGGCAAAGGCATTACCTGAAGAGAATTATTCCCTGAGTCTCATCATCTGTGTGAACATTTCAAGGGGGAGGATCCTGGATCAGAACCATTCTGGGTCTGGGCTGTCTTTGGCAATAGAAATGGGCATCTGGGTGAAGGTTAAAACTGGCCCCGTGCAGCTTATTGTGCTGTCAAACCTTTGGCTCCCGGGGACTAAGAAGCCTTCATTTCAGAGCCCCTTCACAGAGCATCACAAGTGAGAAACAAAAATAGTTTGTTGGGAAATGAGTTCAGTCCCAGCAGCACAGCCCCGAGCCCAGGGAGAAGACAGACAAAGCTGCTGCTAAGAATAAAAGCAAGTTCAGAATTTTTCTCATTATGGTTCCTCCTGCTCAAGTGCCCGAAAACCTCTTCTATTGTATCCAGGCCAGAAAGCTTCTGGTGATCTCCCTGAAACTCTCTAATTGGGTTCTTGCAGTTCATCTCATATTTCATTAAAAAAATGAACTCATCAGCACTACAGTCTCAGGGGTCTACATAGGACATGTTTATAGAGGAGTTTTTGTGACTATTAGCACTACACAAAGCCCCTGTGACACAAAAAACCTTTGAAACCTGCCCTTGCCTCCCCAGGCGGTGGCTCCCAATGTGAGCACTCGCTGTCAAGCGGTATATCACTGCCAATGAAGGCCCACAAGGCCCCAAGAAGGCCGTCTCTTCACTCAGTTGGGTTATTTGAGTCAAGAGACCTTGAAGAGAACATCCCTCCAGAAAAATCACAGCCATTCATTTTGGGTTGAAGCTGCAGGAAAGCCATTCCCTTCAAAGAAGAAATTTATGAAGCATCTACTTAATACCATGGATCAGCACATGTGATGCCTATCATACGTACTTAGCAGCACAAAGGATATATATGCAGGTGTGTGTATGTATATATGGCATGTTAATTATCATTGGGTGGGCATAAGCTTCTTGTTTTGCAGATAAGGTCATTAAAGTACACAGACATTAAATGACTTGTCATCCCAGGTCAAACAAGTGAGTCAAGTCAAAAGGTATATTGTGTCTATCTAAACCCAGGGCCTCTCTTTTTGATATCACCTGCATAATTTTTTACTATAAATTGCAGTTTGCACTAAAGCCCTGTCAGAAGTCTTTCCTAATAGATAAATAGTGGCAAGAGGGCCAATGGACAGCCCACCTGGCTTTGGTCCAGTTTCAGCTGCTTCAATACCCTGGGTTATCTGCTGGGCCAATTTCCTCATTGGGAATTAGGATGGCTGCCCTGATGGAGGAAGACTTTGAGCACAAGTTGTACATCAAGCAATCAATATGTCAAGCAAGAACTAGGAAGAAATAATGTTCCACAAGGGTGAGCCAGCAGGAAGAGAACCAGATTGATTTCAATGGCTGCCGGAGGAAAAAAAGGCATTCCAACAATTGATACCAAATGCCCAGTGTGATGAGACAGAGCACAGAAGAAAGTGACTTCAAGTTAAACCTGCCCAGATTGATGAATAGAAACCATCAAGTAAGCGCCCACTGAAAGCAGTTGCCCAGAAGGCACTGGAACGTGTGTGACCAAGTCTCAATTCTACCCAGCCCAGTATTTCACAGCATCTGAAAAGGAAGAACAAACTCTATGATCACATCAAAATATCCAACTACCATCTGTAACCACTGCACTTAAAGGTGGTTGATTTCTGTGCACTTCTTAGTCTTTCCTCCTCTTCCTCCTCACAGAATAGGTGTGTAGTAAATGTTGAAGCCAGGAAGGAAAGAAATACAAGAAAGCAAAGACAGCCCAACAGGTGAATTTGATTGTGCTTCTCCTTGAGGTAAACTAACACACATTTCACTTAGGTGAGACATGCTTTTATCAGGAAGGTGAGAAATGAAACACAATTTTCTAATAAGTCCCACCTTCACCACAAATTTTGTAAGGTAGAAACCCATTACTTAAATATTTCTGGCTAACTTGAGGTTTGACTTTTCACACTGTTTCTAAACCAAATAAAATGATTGCTTGGATTAATATTATCATTAATTATCTGCCCACAATTGAAATAATGGCTACAATGTTACCTATGTCCTGGGCCCAAATAAACCCTTCCTTAGGTTCACTATGCTAGTAGCGCATTAGAAGCCATCTATAAATGTCTGACCTGAAACTGATTGTAAGACACAGGATCCTAGAGGCAGTTAATGCGCACAAATGTGGCAAAGAATAATGAACTTGAGCATCGTTTTAAGAAGTCTAAATCTGTGAGTTTGTTCCAAACATTGGTTGGCCTTAGGAAAGATCAGGAAATTTTTGTGAGTAAATTGGTAAACTAGAGATCAAGGGCCAAATGCTGGTCGCCTACTTGATTTTATAAATAAAGTTTTATTGGAATACAGCCATACCCAGTTGCCTATGCAGTATTGACATATGCTTTCAAGTTACAGGAGTAGAGTTGTGCAGTTTAGACCTCTGTCTAAACTCACAGTGCTAAAAGTATTTGCTATCTACTCTTTACAGAAAAAGCTTGTTCACTGTTGCTCTAAATTATGCCCAATTCTCCTTCAAATCCTGCCCAATAAACCCAATAAAATCATCAGTGCTTATTAATATCCTGCTGTGGGTAAACTGACTCACTCAACTCTTACTGAATAATCCCAAGCAGAATCTCTCCTGAAACATTTACTAACCATGCAGAGATAATATCACTGCCTGTTGGCACAGCCCAGAGTTGCAGGATCATGGCCAATGCTCCAGTCTTTTAAGCAGCAAATATTTACCCATGGCTTCTCACTCATGACTCTCATCTCAGTGTTTTGCAAAATGTTGGATACATGAAGCTGTCTTAGTTCGTGTTCTGCTTAGTTGTTATACTATAGCAGAATACACGAGAGTGGGTCATTTATGAAAAAAAAAAAAGTGGAATTCATTCACTCAGATCTCTGGGCTCTGGGAAGTAGATCAAGGCACTGGTATCTGGTGTGGGCCTTCTTGCTTCTTTCTGGGTTCTCACATGGCAGAAGAGAGAAAACCCCCTCCAGCAAGCCTTTTTGTGCAGGGAGGATTGTATGTAAACATATACTTTTAAATTTTAAGTTGTACTCATTTTTAATTGTACATATTTATGAGATAGTGTGATAATTTGATACATGTATACAATGCGTAATGATCAAATCTGAGTAATTATAATTTCTGTCTCCTTCAACATCTATCATGTAGAAAACTTTGAATTCCTCTCTTCCAGCTTTTTATAAAATATATAATAAATTTTGTAAATTATAGTCACCCTTCTGTTCTATGGAACATAGAACTTATTCTTTCTAATAAGCTGTATTTGGAATTCATTACCTGACCTCCTGCTACCCCTCTCTCATTCTGGCGGCTCGTGACTGCTACTATACTTTTTACTTTTATGAAATCAACTTTTTAGGCTCCATGTATGAGTGAGAACAGGCAGTATTTGTCTGTGTTTGCCTTATTTCACTTACCATAGTGTCCTGCAGATCCATCCATATTGCTGCAGTCAAAAGATTTCACTCTTTTTTTATGGCTGAATAAAATTCTGTTTGGTATATGTATCACATTTTTTTTCTGCTAAGGTTTTTAATTCCTTATATATTGTGGATAGTAATCCCTTTGGGATGGAAAGTCTGCAAATATTTTTCTCATTTTTTATGCTGTCCTTTTACTCTGCTGATTATTTCCTTTGCTGTGTCAAAACTTCTTTGTTGGGTAAAATCCCATTTACCAAGTTTTAATTTTTTTGCCTATGATTTGGGGTTTTTATAGGAAATTATTGTATATATCAATATCTCTTCTAATAATCTCATGGCTTCAGGGCTTATATTTAGGTCTTTTATAACTTTCTGAGTTGATTTTTGTATATGGCAAAAAAGCTGGGATGTCTAGCCTAGAAGTTGCCCACCACAGGGAAGATTATGCTGGAGCAACAAAAAGTATTAATCTACAGAAGAAAAAGACCAACAAACCCTTTTACAGAGGTATGACTCTATTTATGAGGGCAGCGCTCCCCAAAGAGCCCTCCTCCCAATACTGTTGCTTTGGGGATTAAGTTTTCAGCATATGAATTTGGGGTGACACATTTGGAACACAGTGGAAGGCCAGATCATGCTATAATAGCTAAAATCCTGCCAGGGTTACACATATTTATAAGAAACAAATACCCACAGATTTAGCTAAGAGTTAACCTTGATAGTCTACTCAGACTTCCAAGTCCCCCTGGCTTAAGAAAAGAAAGAAAAAAAAGAAAACATTAATTTTTTAACCTGACATAGCTGTGTTTTTAGTTATGGAAATTCATTTGGTAATATAGGTTAGCAATAAAAATAAACAAAATACATAAACAAATACAGTCATCCCTTGATATCTATGGGAGACTGGTTCTAGGAACTCTTTTGGATTCCAAAATCTGCAGATATTCATGTCTCTTATATTAAATGTTGTAATGTTTGCAAATAACCTACATATATGTTTTTGCATACTTTAATCATCTCAAGATTAGTTTAATATCTAATGCAATAAAATTGCTATATAAATAGTTGTGATGCTGAATAATGACAAGAAAAAATGTCTGTACATGTTCAATAAGATAGTTTTTCCTGAATAATTTTGATCTACTGCTGGTTTAATCCATTAATGAGGATCCAATGGATACTGCATGTACTGTCGAAAGAGGACATGCACATGATTGGACCAGTCTGTCAGTAAGGGCCAAGCACCCAGCCAGGAATACGACAAAACACCCAGGGCATAGAGATTGAAATTTGACTTGTGGCAAAACAGTACCATTTTGAGAAGGATAAGGTAGGGGGATAGATGAGCACATTTCTGTCCTATTCATTTCATGTGTCAGTATTTAGAGTGCCTCAACCTTTGTTTTTTGAATGGTACCGGCATGGCGAGGAGACTGCTCATACCCAAGAAATATATGACTTTATTTGATGTCTGTCATTGTGCTATGGACACATATCTCTATAATATATTCATTGCACATGAATGAAAAGATGAAGGCTTTTATTCTCTAACAAAAGAAACATTAGCCAGGCATGGTGGTGCACACCTATAATCCCAGCGGCTTGTGGGGCTGAGGCAGGAGGATCATGAGTTCAAAGTCAGCCTCAGCAAAAAGCAAGGTGCTAAGCAACTCCGTGAGACCCTGTCTCTAAATAAATACAAAAGGGTGGTGGTGGGGGGGGTCTGGGGATGTGGCTCAGTATTTGAGTACCCCTGAGTTCAATCCCCAGTACACATACACACAAAAAAAAAAAAAGAAAAGAAAAGAAAGAAAGACAGATTGATTAGCTATTTAAAACTTGGAAAGCTTTCTATTGGTATTCAGTGCAGATTTATGACATTTCTATGAAGATGTCCATAACACACATCCTATCAACCTCCTTGACACTACCTACACAAAACATTCCTAAAGCAGTCAGAGGTAAAGGGTCTGGAGTCTAATTAGACTGAAAGTTTTCAAATTCACTCCTAAATATCTAGGAAATTTCATTTTTTGTTAATTTAATAAACACTTATTAAGTTTAAGGCAATGTTCAGGGTACAAAAGTAAGAACAAGTCTTTGTCTCTAAACACCTCAAAATTTGTCTGTGCCTTAGGAAAGTTCTATCTTGACTTGAATAGAAAACTTCTAACAAAAACTATTCAGAGCCTTTTTGTAATCAATCAAATCTAGCTTATCAGAAAATCTTTCCCAAGGTGAAAGGATTTTGCTAGAAAGAAAGAGATTGCCTGCTGTCTTGTAATGGGTGGAGATTTTTTAGCCTATCCTCCTGTTATGCTCAAGTTTAAATTTTCTTATTGATTTTAAGAAGCCAGACAATTTAAACCAAGAGTTTAATGTTATTTGAAAAAATAATATGGAGCTATTAATAGTCTTTGATAATCCTGAGAGATCAAAGCTCTTAAAATTAGTAATGTCATATCCATTGTATTACATGAAGATAAAAAGAGGAAAGTAAATATTCATAGACCCCAGATGCAATTAGATTTCAGAACTAAAGAGGTCAGTAGTGAAATAATTTGGAAAATCTGAATGAAATCTAGTTTATTAATAGTATTGTATCAGTGTTAATTTCTTAGTTTTATAAATGTACCATAATTGTGCAAAATGTTAACAGAAGAAAAACTAAATGAAGGGTATAGTGGAACTCTGTTCTATTTTTGCAAGTCTTCTATAAATTTAAAATAATTTAAAACCTTTAGAAGAATAATGAATATCCCAAGTTATTTTGAAAGTTCTTTAGTTTTTCTCTTGTGTTAGCATATCTGTCAGAGATCTCAGGGGAGAGTATCTGAAGTTGCCCAGATAGGCACAATCAGGATTTATTTTTTCTTTATGAAAAACATACAAGTATAGGCTTCCAGCAGCTCTTTTAAAGTTGAAATGTCCCACTCTATGATATTTGGAGTGCATAATTAATTATAAAACTTGAGCTGGAGGGATCCATAGGTGTTTTTATTCCCCAGTGCTTCTCAGTATCCGTCAATACATCCATCATGGTCAGAGAGTATACTTCAGCAGATTTGTCAGAAGTAACACAACTGTACATGGAAACTCTCTTCCCAGCTTCATGGCTGAACTTTATACATTCATGAAGTACACTAGGTATTACACTGCTGAACTGTTTTACCAAAGTTTCCATGCAAAATTGGTGCTTCTAATAACAATGATAACTTATGGTGATTGCATGAAAAAAAAATATTAGCTGATTATAGTTTGCTGACACAAGGGTATCATTTAATCTGGCATAGGAAAATACCATCAATTACTGGGACCCCTGTGTCCTGGGCACATGGAAGCCACTCACTTTCCCAGTTATGGAATTCTTTGGTCAAGGAAGCTTTCATCCAAGATCCTTGAGGAATTTTATAGTTTTTCTCCTCATTCCTCCTTCCCTTTCTCCCTCCCTCCCTCTGTCTGTCCTTCCGTCCCTCCCTCCCTCCCTCCCTTCTTTCCTTCCTTCCTTCCTTCCTTCCTTCTGAATCCCCTGTTCCCCTCCACCTCATATGAAGTTGGAAGTTGGAAATAATCTTTCCCAATATACCAAAGTCAGTCATTTTAATAATCCAGGAGTCTGGCATGCATTTTGAGGTGGCTTTTCTTTGAGCTACACTGAAAAAAACCATCTTCAAGGAGTTAAAGACTGGATGAGAAGATGTATTCTTTGGAGTTGCCCTTTTGTCAGATTTACAAAGCACTTGATAAGGTGAATTCAATCCAATGACTTTAGGAGGGACAGATCAGAATAAAATTCTGGCCTGAGAAATTCCATCCCAGAATGCTATTTATACAATTAAAGAAAGGCCAGTGTGAAGTATTTAGATAATTCCCTAATTAATGGATTTGTTTGGCTTAATCTCCTGATCCAACATTTTTGCTGAGATACCATTTCCATAATCATTCAGGAAGTTCAAGTTTTGTTTTCTCTTTGACTCTAATTGATAACCAAAGTTAGTATGGTAAAAACTGTTGTACCTAAGTATTCTATTAATTAATTAGAACTGCAACACAACACACACATGTAAGTTATAATTAGTCTGATGAACTAAAATTCACAAATATTACATTGCATATTCTAAAAATGAGAACAGGAAATCTAACACCCTTATGTTTCTTTTACATAGAGTAAACTTTATTACCACAGCTCCAAAAGGCATGTTTTTACCTTCATAGGAGGCAATACAAAAATCAAGTCAGGTTGTCTGAAAAACAAAACAAAACTTGAACAGATTCATCTAGTCCCTGGATAAGCCAGCAAATGACATTACATCTAATCTTCAAATCTCAAGCTTCTAAACCCTTATACGGATGTATTCAGTGGGGCATGTTAATAAAAGTCATAAAGAGATTTTGGTAATGTGGTGATATGTCATTTTAGAATTGTCATTTTTCTTATATTTTGCTACAGGAAAGATTGTTTTATCTATTTTTACACTGATGCCCTTTTGAATTCATTCCTTAACACATTATTTTTTAGATATTGGAAAATATAGTTTGCCAAACTTATAATTTACTCATTTTCATGGGTTATAAATATAAACCAGAATTGTCTTTCTTATCCCAATCCTTGCAAATAGTTGAAAAGAAATTGCTAGATTTACCTATCCCCAGTATTCATGGAATATTAATGCACTGGATTTTCTCCCCTGGGCTTCTCTTGAGTTCTTAGGAATGGAAATGGGAATTTTAACCAAACCAAAAGGCATGTTTTGACCTATTTGATATATATATATATATATATATATATATATATATATATATATATATATATATATATATAGTGTGTGTGTGTCATATTTATATATATATATATGTCATATATATTCCAAAAATATATACATATATATATAAATATGACATGTCATATTTATATATATGGTATATATATAATATGACATGGTCATAGTTAGTATGGTAAAAACTGTTCTACCTAGTATTTTATTAATTAATTAGAATTAAAATTTGTCATATATATATACCATACATATGACAAATTTTTACCATCTTTTGCTATTTGTTAGTTTATTCTTTTGCCTACTATAATATCTAAAGTTACATTTGGAAGGTCTACATTTTTAAAGCCAAATTCTTAGTTTGATTTTTTTTTAATAGCTCACAAAATGTAATGGTGAAAATTCTGGAATCTGAAATTGAGGAAAAAATATCCCAATACAGGAAACTGAAGCTAAGGTGTAAGACATCAACCTTGATTTTATAGTCCACATAACCTTTTGCTCCTCTGCTATCCAAATATCCTATCAAATCATGATAGGATGCTGGTTATCAAACACTGTATAAGAGATACAGTTTATCAGTGTTCATTTGAGCTACAATAACAAAATACCTTAGATTGGGTAGTTTATAAACAACAGAAATTTATTACAGTTCTAGAGGATGGGAGTGCTAGATCAAAGTGTCAGTAGATTTGTGTCTGGGAAGGGCTCACCTTCATGGACAGACATCTTTCCAAAGTAACTTCTTATGGCAAAAGGGGCTGATTATCTCTCTAGGGGTCTCTTCACAGGGTATTGATCCCATTTGTAAGAGCTTTTCCCAAAGGCCACACCTTCTAATTTCCTGGGAATTGATTTCAAAGTGAATTTTGGGGTGACACAAGCATTCAGACCCTACCACTATTCAACCCCAGAGAACTCTCTAATGGGGGACAATTTATGTGTCAAACAGTAGTATCTGTAATTTCTACTGTGTGGCATACTTCCCTTCTCCATCCTAAATATTTTGGAAATACTTACCCCATTCTATGTGCTCCTGAGATGCATCAGTCTTGCTTCTTCATCTCTGTAACAGGGCTGCAGAGATGGCCCTGGTTCCACCTCAGTACTCCATTTCAGTGAATACAGCGAGGACAGAGATAAGCACATGACATAAGAAGAGTCAACAAATCTGTCCTGGGATTGATCTATCATTGAGAAGAAAAGTGCTCTTTTCTTTCTACTGGTTATCAAGCTGAAATGGAGTAAAGCTTGGTTTCCAAGTGGTCAGGCTACATGGTGGAAACTCCCTGTAATAAGAAGTAAAAATACCATAATGCAAAGATAAGATACAAACAGAAAATCCACGTGGAGAGTAAGACAGATGGTTAAAGGAAAAATATGAGACTCAAGATCCAGTTCTTCCTGAAGGCATCATTCTTGGATTTCCAGGTTAAGTGAGCTAATAAATTGCTTTTTAAATTAAGCTCATTTTAATTGTTACCCACAGAGCTCTAATACAGATTGTATTAAATAAGCATTATTTTATCTTGATGGTCATGCTTACCTACTAAATGGCATTTGTTTTATGGGTAGATTTTTCTTGTTGACCAAATGTACAGATTTGGGGAAGATAAGATATAGACATGGCGGAGAAGGATTTGGACACTTGACTTTCCAGCTGAACCAACCCTGGAGAATGCAGGCTGGCCATGTTATAATCAGAAGATGTGCCTAAGAGTAAGTCAACAAGATTGCAGGAAGGCTAAGTCTAATTCTAACACAGCCTGAACTGCAGACTTTGAAAAGTCACAAGTCAAGGGATACTACATTCAAACTACAAGAGGAATGACACAGGAGCTTTCTATTCCTGGTATAAGGTCTAATAGTAACTAGATTCTAGTAAGGCTGGTCCCTTCAAGAGGTCTATGAGAGCACCCAAAACCTCTGCAAAGTATATTAAAAGATAAAATGCAAAATATGATATGAAGCAAACAGCTAAGGCACAGTTAAGACCTCACCCAGCCTCTGATACTATAAATATATACTATATAAAGGCTGAGGCCCCATGTGGAGTAAAAAAAAAAAAAGCTGTTACAACAGTTCTTTTGCTAATAATGATAGAAAATGGGGGATCCATAAGGCATGGGTGCCAGGGATGGATTCTCCCTCTTGTCCTCTTCCCTATTCCATCATAGCACAGCTTTCCCAATGCTGTCACCTAATGTCACACACCACAGTGTCCTACATTTGAGGAATGGGTTGGAGTATACTTGTCAGAAATTTAGTATTACAATAAAAATGAGAAGATATAGACATAGTTGCATAATCTGGGGGGCCACATTCTGTCAAAGTATTAAAAAACTGAAAAAAATCATAAAAGTGGGGAAAAAATGAAGGAAAATGAAGAGCCCGTGTCTGATGGAGTGGTATGTTCATTACAGACTGTGTCCCTCTTATCCTTCTCAAATTATTTCATGTCTCTGCTTAGGAATTCCCTGTGTAGCCTTACAAGGGAAGTCACATCCTTTCTACCTACCGGATCCTAGTCAGTAAAATACAGTGACCTGAAAAGAGTATCATCATTGAAAGCCATATTTTGACAAAAACACTTTCTGTGATTCATGTGTTTTCTTGTTTTCTCTGGCCCACAGAACTAACAAAACCACTAAGTCTCTCAGCCATGCCTTTCAAATGGTTACCAGGAAGAGGAACAGCAACAATCCTTGCCTCTGTGTGCATGTTCATTAAGCCATAGTCCTATGTACAGTGCCATGCTCATTGCTGACCTAGAAGCCTTCAGAATTCAGGAACAGCAGTCAGTCACTTCAGTGAGGTCTCTGGGTAAAATCACAGGCTTCTACCAAGCTGGACAGTTCACCAGACTGACTTTCAAGGAATGCTTCTTTAGGAATTCACTACATGCGACTGCAGGAGAAGTTCCTCCTGAAATCTAACCTAAATTCTACATTTCCCTTAACAGGAAGGTTTAGCCACAAAACCTTCCTTTTCCTAAACCTTCTCAGGATTTTTGTGTGGAAATAATCCCCATGAATTTAATGATCTTAGCATTTACTCATGTTTGTGGATTTCTTCTAAACTCCCACTCACATCTCCCACATCCGGCCTCCCTTGAAAAGTAGAATGTTCCAGGTTTTCTCAGGCTGGAGCATAATGGAATAATTGTCCCAGTTCCCACAAACTCTGTTTTCTACTAGTCTCCAAGATTTCCCCTCCACGGTGTTGTGGTTTGCAATCGCTTGTGGTCCACCCAGACTCTGAGATCTTCCTTGCTCTCCTCTCGTGTGGCACTCATATGTATAGTGTCTTTTTCTCTCTTCTTGTCCCTTTGAATTGGTCTTTAGGCTGTATATTCTGACCACTTGCCAACTCATTCAATGCCTGGTTAAATCCTAATCCTTTCTAGAATTAAACAAATGAACAAGTTCTCGCTTTTACTACAGGAGATAAAATAATTTTGCCTTGACACTGAATGCCTGAAATCAAGAGCTATTTGAGGAATTTAAAGAAATAGAGAGAAAAACTTAAGAACTGGGGAAAACATTGAGGCAAATACAAGGGTCTCAAAGTTGACCCTTTCCTATTCAAACATCTCATCTTTATATATATTGAATCTAATTTGCTTTCCATCTAAAAATAGTAGGGCTTTTTATACTTAATGGAATTTATTTCTAAGACATCAAAATCAATATTGCCAAAACACTGTACATTTTTCTTTACAGTATTTCATTTACAGTTTACATTATTTCATTTGATATTCATAACTACTTCAGCAGACCTCAGGCTAGTATCCATTTATTCAACAAATATCTTTCAAAACTCATGAAATGTCAGAAGAAAGGACAGTGATAAAAGGTCAACGATTTGGGATACTCTGTGGCAGATGGATATAGAGTGCAAGAAGGATAGGGGGTGGAACAGTTAGAAAGCTGTTAAGGTGTAGGAATAAAATGATTATGGCATGGACTGGAGTGTCATTGATAGCAGTGGAGGAAAAGAAAGAAGCAGGTTTTAGACATTTAGGATGTAAAACTTAGTCCATGTGAATGGACTGCATTTGGGTTTGGGCAAGATTTAATTTCCAAATTGGGAGGTGAAAAGAAACTCCTCATTTTGTGGGTTTGTAACTGGAAGAATGAAGGTGTTGTTCGTGAAATTAGGAACAAGTGGAAGAGAATCTTTGTGGAAAGGAAATCACGAGCTTGGCTTTATATAAGTGGAGTTTGAGGTACACACACATTACTTCAAGGAAGATGTCAGATGGGCAGTTAGAGTTACAGGATTGGAAGTCACAGGCATAGTCTGTGCTGGAAATACAAATGTGGGATCTGTCTCCAAAGGCTGTTAATGCCTTAAGATATGTGTGGTCATCTGATGTGAGACTGCAGAACAGAGTCCTTAGAAAAGTGCTTTTAGAAGAAAACATCAAAATACACTGAATAAATATGGTTATTGGGTAGAAGGAACCCAGGATTGTGATAAAACAGACACTAAACATAGGAGTCATGAAAGAGTTTATATGTCTGAACTTGGACTTGAAAGTGACTATTTGATGACATAAATATCAATATCAGAAAGGACAGATGGAGAGTGAAGACACTGAAGTAATGATGTGCCAGATGCCTCCCAAGTGCCTTACAGAAATAATCTTACTTAATCTCACTGTAACTCTTACAGACAAGGAAGCTACATTTCATAGAAGAAAGACAAGATGACCTCCCGAATCATGCAATTCTGTGACACAGAAGAGCTAGAAATCAACACCCAATGTTAAAGACCTCTGATTGGGTTTTGTTATTAATGATGTGGCTTTTTTTTAATTATGGAAAAAATCTTCTTTAAAATGAAAATGAAGTTATTTTGCAAATCACTTTTGAAATATTTTAAGAAGTGGAAGGAAAGAAGGAAGGAAGGAAGGAAGGAAAGAAAGAAAGAAAGAAAGAAAGAACCACAGTCTTTATTTTTATGTGTTTCTTGTTGATTTTATTGGTAATAAGATGTACATATTAAAAAAGGGTTATTAAAAAACACCTGAGCTCTGCTCCATCTTCACCATATATCTTCTCTAAAAAGAAATTACTTTTAATTTAGTTAACTGTGTGGTTGCTCTTGGTTAGACTGTTGTATTTATTTTCAAATTGATAAATATATGCTTATGCCATTTCTGAATTTATAATTTTTAGTTACTATTACTTTCTTTTATGGTAAATACAGCCCAATTACTCATGCTCACACTTTCCTTTCTCTTCCCACACAATCTAATTATATAATGATTTCATTTTTAGAAAATCATGTTATACATTAATGCAACTTTATGAATATTGTTCATTAGAGGTAGATGCTGTATTATGCTTATATTTCCTCAAGTTAATAATTGCCTCATTTTAACTTGCATGCTGTTTTATAAACCTGCCCTTAATTTCCCCCTCCTAATTAGCTCATTAGGAGTCACCATAAACCAATCACTAATTGTTTCAAAACGCTCAAATTTGTCAACCAAGTCTTCCCATTTTCCATCATTTTGATGACTAACTATGGTTTTGTTCTCCATCCATCTTCTTTCTGTCTCTGGCTTGTTCTGATGATGTGTTCTCCCCTTTGGCTGTCATCCGCATTCTCTTGCAAAACTGAATATGTTATCAGAGGATGGAAAACAACCTGGCTCCTGTCCCAGGTCATTGACACAAAGTGCTGGATCCCTCAAATGTGAAATGTGAGGACTAGTTACTACAGAAGGCCAGTGGCTAAGGAACAGAGAGATCAGATTGCATCTTGATGTCAGCTCAAGAGGCCAGCATTTGCCACCAGGGCTGTTGAAGTGTTGTCTCTTCAATCTCATGATCTCTGGTATGCTGAATTATAATAGTTACTGAACATTTTACCAAGATCCTCCCTTTACCAGACCACAATCATTCTTAGTTCTAAAACACTCAAATGAAGTCTGATTTCAAGAAGATCTATAAACACTACACATTATTAATCTTGCATTAAGCAAAAAATTCCTTAAAATGTAACTTACATTCATTAAGTTATTTTCCTAGTTTTCAAAGTTATTAGAAATTGTATGGGCAACTGCTATCATTATGTCAGAAATAAAATACCATCAAGGAATGTTATATTCATTCTTACGAAAATAATCAAACAGTAAGTTATAGAGCAATGTGAATTAGTTTACAGTCACTATTAATCTACTTTTATAAGAATTATTAATGTTTTAGAAGCCATACAATCTTAAATACATACAGTTGAAAATTACATATAATAATTAGATTGCTTAACTTTATTGCAACTTGCTATATTATATATACATCTAAACTGGATTTTATAAAGGGCCACATTATCTTGTTCTAAAGATAAACAGATTTCTGGCTGAAGACATCACACAAACCACAAAGTGATAAGTGATAAAAACCTTATGTGTCAGTAAGCTTTGTGTTACTGTAACAAAATACCTTAGATAATAAACTTACAAGGAGGAAAATGGTTTCCATTCATGATTCCTTGTCCCTGTTGCTTTGGGACTGTAGTGTCATGCCACATCATGGTGGGATCCCTGGTGGAGGAAATCTGTTTATGTCCTTGCAATTGGGAAGCAAACAGAGAGGGAGAAAAAGGGCCAGGGCCCCAGATTTCATTCAAGGGCATACCTCCAATGACTTAACTTCCTTCCACTAGACTCTATGCCTAAAAACTCTACTACCTCCCAGTAAAGCCATAGGTTTTGAACCAAGTCTTCAACACCCAGCCCTTCAGAGGACATTTATTAAGACCATAGCAACCTATGATTTGTAAAATTTTCAGAGGTCAAATTCCACTAGAAGTCCTTGGTCTACCTAATGATTAGGTCAGTTATTCTCAAGGTGAGGTATCAGCACCAGTACATCAAAATAATTTCAGGATTTGTTAGAAATGCAAATTCTTAGGCCCTAATCTTGGACCTATTAAATTAAAAAAAAATATCCCATGAGGGGAGCCCAGAAATTTGGGTTAATGTGGAGTTATCTCAAACTTTAGCATACATCAGAATCACTTAGACAGCTTATTAAAATACAAATTTCTGGGCTCTACTCCTAATTCTGAGATTCTCAGGTCGTGCTTCTGATCAGGGAATCATACTTTCAGAACTAAGGGCCTAGGGAAATTAAACACCACGTGAATTAAATGGCCTACTCAATGGGATTTGACAATATCTTCGCCCTATGATTATTTTTCTTGGGAAATTTTATGATTTTCTTTGAAGTAGGTGTATGTGGGTAGGGAAGAGAAGGGAGGAGTTAATGCTCAATAAATATTTATTGATACCTACATGTGGAAGGCACAGAAAGAAAGGATGAAACTTTGGAAGTGTGCATGGGGAAATAGATATGAACAGCTAAGTTAAATTTGACTTATGGTTGTTTTACATGCTTAAAGTGCTATAAGAAATATATATATATATAAAAAAAAACCTATACAACTCAAAGGTCTAACAGAGGAACTAAAAGACAAGGGAGTAGACATAGTTATTGAGATAACTATGAGTGACATTGCGATCCTTGGGATAAAATCAACATATCCCACACTGCATTCCTTCCTTGGAGGTTCTGGGAGAGACTCTGCTTCCCTGTCCTTTCAATTTTTAGAAGCTGCTCTCCTTCCTTGGCTAATGATCTCCTTCTTCTATTTTTAACTCTAGCGACATTTTATTTTCCTATTCCCACAGTCTTACCTGACTTTCTCTTTTTGTCTCCTTCCTTCAGAGGACATTTACTGAGACCATAGCAGCCTAAAATTTGTAAAATTTTCAGAGGTCAAATTCCACTAGAATTTCCAAGACCCTCCTGATCTCTTTGGCTCACCTGGATAATGGGCTAATCTCCTTATTCTAAGGTTAGCTGACAGCAGCTTGAACACTATTGGGAACTTCAATTACCATTTTCCCTGGTACACATTCCTAGGTTCTGGAGATCAGGACATGAAAATCTTTCAGGAAATAATGTTCTGTCAACTGATAATGATATTAATTTGACAGAGTCAAAAGAAGGAAATGAGCATCCAAACACCTGTTGCTGTTCCACATACAGTACATATGGAGACAGACCCGGGGAGTAACAAAAGCAAGGCATCTAATAGAATGAACAAAGGCCATTATGGCCTGAGCAAGAAAGTGAGAGAGAGTATGGAAGAAGATGAGGTTGGTGGTTAGGAATGGTGTATCTAGAAGAAACAAATTTACAAGCAAATTCATTGAGATTATAATTTTGGAAGAATAAAGACAAATGAATGAAAATAAAAATAAGCCACCAAAAATATGATCAAATTCTACTTAGGCAAAATACTCCAAAATTTTTATATATGATTCATATATTTCCTGAGAATGCTTAAAGTTATATTCAGGGTTCCTAGAATTTTACCAAAAATATCAATAGAAGAAAAGTCTCTATTCTTGAAGGATACGTGATAGATGGAAAGCTTTCAGTAGGAGAAATAAAGGCTATATTTCTTTCTTATGGGGGAAATTAATCTTATCTATTTGATGTAATATTTTTCAAGGATTATTTATTAGCATTACCAAGTGTTATACTGAAATAGTAATACAGAACCAATATTTTTCTTCTGGCATCTAACAGTCCTGAGAGACACCCGGACGGGTCATTGGTCCATGAGATAATTAGCCTGCTTGTTTTGAGAAGTTGCTAAAACAGAGAGCCTCTCTAAGTCTCAATCCAATGCTGTGTGTTAAGGCAGGGTCTCGGAGTATAAAATTTCTGACATTACTTTCAAAAGTTCCTAGTTAGGTCCACTTTCCATACTTGGATTTTAGGGGAAAGAGATTATTGCATTAAGCAAAGAATCATGTGACTTTACAAAGAATAACCTCTGCCATTTTAGGGATAACATCTCTTTTTCTCAACTCTCCCCAGAGGGACTGATTGGTCAAGTTCATTTTTAATAGAGCCCTAAAATGAACTTTAAATCTTTAAAGTTAGCATGGAAGAATATTAAACATGCCTAAGCTATGAAAAATACCTATGGAGGCTAAAACAATTAAACAAAACTGGCAACTGTACTGGATGCTAAAGAAAAGAGAAAAACCACAGGTAAAAATCCTGGGTAGCACATCTGCTCATTGCTTTGCAGATGGTACTGCACCCAGGAGCACAGGTTTAGATGGCCTTCCAGGTATTAAATTCTGAAGCATCCCTCAAATGCCAAGAAACATCCCTGGATCCACCAAAGCCAAAGTCCTCCTCAGTGAATCCTAAGATTCCTAAGAACATTGTGCCTGGCCACATAATGCATCACCTGAATAAAATTTTTGTTGACTGAATGAATGACAGTAGGCTAGGATAAGAAGTTGAATCTTGGTCACTCCATCCTTTTGGAGAATAAGTTATTCATGCTAGGTATTTTCCCAGTGAAATTTCATCTGTGCATTTTGAACAATTGACCATATTTATAATCTTTCCCCATATAATGTTAAATACATGCTTGTTGTTAAAAAAATAAGGAAAGTATAGTTTTATTCAAAGAGTTATAAACATACAAGTAGGAATACCATCATCGCTATTCATAGTTGATAAATATCTATCCAGATCCTTCCCTTCTTTCCACACACACACAACTTCAGAATGCATTCATAAATTAAATGTATGTAATTACATTAAATAAATACTTATGTCTTTGGTACTGGGAATTAAAACCAGGGGAGCTTTACTACTGAGCTATATTCCCAGCCCTTTTAATTTTTATTTGGAGACCGGGTCTTGCTAGGTTGCTAAAACTGGTCTTGAACTTGTGATCCTCCTGCCTCAGTCTCCCAAGTAGCTGAAATTATAGGTGTGTGTCACTATGTCCAGTCTAAGTAACTTTTCATAAAAAAACTCAAATATGTAAATTACAAACATAATTTCATGATACTAGCGCAACTTATATAGTGGTTAGCCTTGCTGATGTTCTTTTTCTTTTAGTATTTTTTTAAAATGATGAAATAAGCATTCTAGTACGTATATCCTTTTGCATTCATTTTCTCATTGGGAAAAATATCAGGGTGTTCTTTCTGCCTCAGAGTATATAATCATTTTTAAACTTTATACATATTGCCAAACCATTTGTCATATAGATTGCATGGATTTACAGTTTCATCAACTGTATATTTCTATCCTCAGAGAGCTCATAATATTTTCATTAATTTTTTTCTTTTGCTAATTTCATAGGTTGTATATGATGCACGTTGTTAATTCATGGAATTAACACCAGCAGTTAGTTGAACCATCATCATTAATATGTGATATTTATTTTTAGAACTGCTCTTATTCTAATATTTGTTGAAATATTACTTTTAATAATTGAAATTCAAAATTATTACAGACCATAATTATTTATGTATTTCTTTTAACAATATATACTTTTAGCTTATAACTTAAAATTTTTGTGTTAGTTAGAATAGACTAAATTATTGGAACCACAAGAACCCTAAATTTATAATGGTTTTATTTGATGAAGTGGCTTGGGGGCTCAGATGCCTTGGATCTTGTTACTTATCTGTGCTTTTATGTCTTTTTATTATTTGCACATGATTGGAGCCCCAGAAGTTAGTATGAATTACTTTCACTCATACTCATCCACAAGAACAAGTCACATGGCCACACCTGGTGGCAAATGGGATGGGGAAATTTAGTCACTGACTGATATATTACTTCCCATCTACAACTTTATACCATAAAAAGGATGAACAACATATAAGGAACAGATACCATTTGTGACATAACTGATTTATGATGTTTTTGGCAAGCAGAGCTTTTTAAGTTTTATGAAGTTAATCATTCTTTTTCTTTTCAAAATACTTTCAAAACTTACACCAACCAGTCTTCTCAGTGGGTTGGGGAGACAGAATTAGGGGTTCAAAACTCCAAAGACAATCAGGACTTGAAGATCCCTAAAACAAAGGGGCTTCCTAAGAATAAGAAGTAAGCCAACTTTCTGCAGATTGTAATTCATCCTTAGCTGCATTTGCTGACCTCTGGCCAGTCAAGGTCAAGGGGTTTGAGAAAGCAGCAAAAATGGTTCACCTTTAAGCAGAGAACCCAGTAATTAGATGGAGTCAGAAAAATAGAGTTTTGAGCTCATGGCCAATCAAGGAAGACTGGACCACCATTTCTATTGAGAGCCTGAAGGTGCTATGCTCTAAGTCAGGACAAATTGAAGATAGAACAGTTCTACTTCAACTGGATACAACTGCCTGCCATAATATGATTCAATATTTTCCTCTTTCTACCCTTCATTTTCTGATTGTACTTTGAACACTGAAAGAATGCTGGTGAACCTTCTAGGAGTTGTCAGACTAGTTGCTGTTTTTTCCCCATAGAATAAAATTTGCATGACTTGCCATGAGTTAAGCAGCTTCTGTGGGATGTTACAAAGAAAAAATAAATTTCCCTTTCTTTTTATCTTTTGTGAGCCTTGGAAATTCTGGAATAGTTGGTGGTTTGTGTTTTATTTGGTTTTGGTTATTAATTGGACTTTTTGCAAACAAATTTATTAATGCCACTGAAAAACCATTTATAGAAGTAATCATTTAGATGTTCATGTAAAAATATAGGCACATTTTCTTATTTTAATGTGACTGTAACTGAAGGCAAAAATGCATTCTGCTTCTATACATGGGCTCCATAATTGTTCTCTGTCATTAATTAAATGTGCTCATTTCCTTGTTTAAAAATCACATTTCAAATTTTAAAAATTAGTTTTATTATTTTTTGTGCAAATATTTTCCATTTCATTTTCTTAGAAAAATCCAAACAGGGAAAAAAACATAAAGCTAACATTTCTTTATTTTAACAAATAAAAAGGGAATAAGCATATTTGTAGAAAGTATTTTTTAGAAAAAATATTTCAAATTATACCTTAGTAAATATATTTTCTCTTACTTGAACAAATGTGGTCCTATTAATGCAAATAAAACAATATTTATGACCTAGCGTGAAATCCTCCTCCTTCTCCCCATAGAAATTAGAGTATCCATGCATGTCCAATACAGGCTACCATAGTTGGGTGTTTATATAAACCAAAAATGGTTTTCACAAAAGTAGAAATCCATGGGGCATTGGGGAGAAAGTGACACTTTGTCCTGTACTTTTGATTTAGGAATATTTATGAAAGGGCTATCTGAGTTTGCAGTTAATTGAAACATTTCGTAAGTAGTTCCTAAAAGAACTTTTAGAAAAACAGAGAAAACAATTTTTTTTTTTTAGCTCTGGTTTTCTGTCACATTTTGATTTTAAATATCTAAGTATAGTTTGCTAATTCCACACCATTATTTTTCTAATAGTATAAGTTTAGAGACTTGCTGTGGATCACTTTCAGAGTAGTTACCCTTTACCTTTACAAATTTCAATTTATGGGTACTTTACTTTCAAAATGCTCTATCTTTATACCGATTAATTTCTATTTTAATTTTTACTGAGACTTTTCCCTGTTTGTATAAATCTTTGATGCTTCAGGCCATGTATATTTCAAAGCAGACCCCATTTTGTGCTTTAAAAAGCATTAAATAAACCAGAAAATGCAGCAAACTATATTTCGATATGGAACACACTGACTTTGTGTGCTTCTTTTTTTAAATAAAATCTTCAAATTTTATGAAGTGGAATTACAAACACTCTATAATTTACATGAGTTAACAAAGATACAAAGAAACAGGATCAATGACTGCAAAGAGATAAGACAATATAAACAGACCCATGTATGATTCAGATATTGAATCTCTTTATTAAAACTACTATAACTACTATTTTCAAGAAAATAGGTGAAAAATAATCAGAACCAGGTGGCTTCCCCAGTGAAATCTCCCAATTATGTAAACATAATATAAATAATTAGGCAGCATATCCTTGATTCTAGATCCTGACAACTCATTACTAGAGGCTTATTACAGGGAAATTTCTTTAATAAAGACATATAAATCTCGAACAAATATTTGCAAATCAAAGTCATCTGTATATAAAAATGAGTATTTTGATAAGTGGATTTTAATCTGTGAATGCTAAGTTGGCTTAACATGGAAAGTCAATGTAATTTACCATATGTAAAGAAAATTTAAAAATTGATTATCTCATGCTAAGTGAAGTTAGCCAATCCCCCCCAAAAATGTCAAAAGTTTTCTCTGATATAAAGGGTGTGACTCATAGTGGGGTAGGGAGGGAGAGCATAGGAGGATTAGATTAATTCTAGATAGGGAAGAGGGGTGGGAGGGAAAGGGAGGGAGAAGGGGATTAGCAAGGATGGTGGAATGTGATGGTCATCATTATACAAAATACATGTATGAAGATTGAATTTGGGGCCAACATACCTTATATTCAAACAGAGTTATGAAAAATTGTGGTATATATGTGTATTAAGAATTGTAATGCAAAAAAAGAGTACATGTATAACGGCATAAGGTGGTGTGAACATACTTTATATTACAGAGATATGAAAAATTGTGCTCTATATGTATAATAAGGATTGTAATGCATTCCACTGTTGTTGTGTATTTAAAAAATAAATAAATAAATAAATAAATAAATAAATAAAAATAAAAAGTTAACTATCTCAACAGATTTGAAAAAGAACATGATAAAATTCAACAACCATTAATAATAACATTTTTTAAAAAGCCTTCTTGGTAAATTAGAAATGCAAATGTTTGCAGATGACAACATTTTGGGAAAAAACTGAGAGAATATTATACTTAATATTAAAATATTGAATTTTCATCTTGAATTTGGAAATGAAATTACCACAACTCAACATTCTACTAGAGGTCCTAGCTAACACACCAAAGGATAAAAGGAAACAAGAGGCCTAAGGATTGTAAATGAAGAAATAGAACTGTCAACTTTTTACTTGAATCAGTGAATGTGAATAATCTATGAGTCTGCTTTTCTTTTTCTTTTTTTCTTTTTTTTTTTTTTTTTTTTGTACCGGGGATTGAAGCCAGAGGTACTTTACCACTGAGCCACATTCCCAGCCCTTTTAATTTTTTATTTTGAGTCAGGGTCTTATTAAATTGCTTAGAACCTTGCACCTTGCTTAGTTGCTGAGGCTGTCCTCAAACTTGCAATTCTCCTGCCTCAGCCTCCTGAGTCACTGGAATTATAGGCAATATGCCCACTAGTTTATTTCATTTTTATATGTCATAAACAGTTTGGAAATGTCATGTTTAAGAAAGATATCACAACAGCATCAAATATATCGTATATGTGGATGCATCTAACAAAAAAAAATCGACATCTAACAAAATTGACATCTCACAAATCGACATCTAACAAAAAAAGATCTATGTAAAAAAAACCTCTACAATACTGTAATAAAATTTAAAAAATGCAGCATACATGCAGAGATACACAGAGTTTAAAAACTGGAAAACACTATGTTGAGGATATATCTGATCCTCTAGTGCAATACATTTGCAGCTAAAATACCAATAGGTATTTTAAATGAAACTTAACAAGCTGTTTCTAGAATTATGTGGAAATCCCCAAGGGGCACAAATAGCCAAAACATTCTTATAGAAGCATCTTATGGTAGGAAGACTTGATCTTCTGAATATTAGTTACACTATATAAAGTTATTTAAATAGTTTGTTGCTGATGCAAGAATCAAAGAATAGAGTGATGAAATAAGTACAGTTCACAAAAAGGCTACACAAACAGTACTTGGTTTGTGAGAAATTATGATTACACAAGATTGAGGGAAAGGAGAGCATTTTCAACAATAATGACAATGGGAAAATTGCTTATCCTCATGGGAAAAGCAATGCAACTTGATTTCTATTCTAATCCATTCACTAAACTGATTTAAGGATAGATATAAATGTGAAGGATGAGAAGTCCTAATTGAGGATTTTAAGAGACTATCTTCATGACCTCAGGGTGGAAAAAGTATTCTTAAACAGAATATAGAATGTTCTAACCATAAAAGAAAAAAAAATAGAAATTCTGCTCATCAAAAAAAAAATATTAAGGTTTAAAAGTTAATCCACAGAGCAGGAAGAACGGATTGTAACATATGTAACAAACGTAGGCCTCATAAAGGGGATATGTAAAGATCTCCTACAAATAAGTGTAAAAATGACATAATAGAAAAATGAGTTTGTACAAACAGATTTGTCTTCATATGACAAAGAAATGAAACCCCTTTTCACCATTAAATCCATATAATTTTTAAAATTTTGCTTGTGTCAAGTATTATACACATCTACATGCTTCCTAAAAGCTATATAATCTATCCACAGTAGTTCCTTTATAAAGCACTTGTGTAATGTGATATTTTTTTCCTTAATGAAAATTTGCATTAGTTAGTTTGTGCTATATAGCGCATAGTCCCAAAATTTAGTGACTTAAATTGACAATCAAGTCACTCCCAGTTCTGTTGCCTGCAGTTTCCTACCCCGTGCTCAGATGAGTGATATGGTGGTCTTAAGGGGGACTAGTGACACATCTGTGGTTAGCTGCAGTTATCTAGCTGCTCTGCTCCTGGGGGTTGGCTGCTTTGGGCTGGGGCAGGGTTTCCTGGCTGGAAAGGGTTCCAACAAGGAGATCAAAGTCCCTGAAGGATGAGTCTCAGAACTGACACAATATCCTTTTCATCATATCCTAGAGTGCAAAGCAAGTGCAAGGCCAGCCCAGGTTCACAGGTGGAGAAATAAAATTCACCTCTAGATGATGGGATCTGCAAGGTTGTGTTACAAGGAACATGAATATGAGGAGAGAAAGCAACGCTTGCAATTTTCTGCACGTTATTAGCTGATAACTTTTATTCCTTTCATTTCTTCCCTTTATCACCTCTCACTCCCCCTCTCTACCCTTCTGTTCATCAGGTAAAGTGCATTACCTATTGTGTGTCTTTCCAGAAGTCTCATAATGTCATAGTAGCAAAGGAAAAAAAAACTGTTATGTTTATTTGACAAAACTATGGTGATATTAAATTTTTGCATCATTCTTCTTATTTGAAAATACATCATAGAAATCTTCCAAATCGGAGCTGGGGTTGTGGCTCAGCGGTACAGTGCTCGCCTAGCATATGAGAGGCCCTGGATTCAATCCTCAGCACCACATAAAAATAAATAAATAAAATAAAGGTATCTGTGGCATTTATACACAATGGAGTACTACTCAGCACTAAAAACATGACAAAATCATGGCATTTGCAGGGAAATGGATGGCACTAGAGCAGATTATGCTAAATGAAGCTAGCCAATCCCTAAAAAATAAATGCCAAATGTCATCTTTGATATAAGGAGAACAACTAAGAACAGAGCAGGGAGGAAGAGCATGAGAAGAAGATTAACATTAAACAGGGATGAGAGGTGGGAGGGAAAGGGAGAGAGAAGGGAAATTGCATGGAAATGGAAGGAGATCCTCATCATTATACAAAATTACATATAAGAGGAGGTGAAGGGAAAGGGGGGGGAAACAAGGGAGAGAAATGAAGTATAGTAGATGGGGTAGAGAGAGAAGATGGGAGGGGAGGGGGAGGGGTATAGTAGAGAATAGGAAAGACAGCAGAATACAACAGACACTAGTATGGCAGTATGTAAAAACGTGGATGTGTAACCGATGTGATTCTGCAATCTGTATACGGGGGTAAAATGAGAGTTCATAACCCACTTGAATCAAATGTATGAAATATGATATGTCAAGAGCTATGTAATGTTTTGAACAACCAATAAAAAATAAAATTAAAAAAAAAGAGAATATAATGCTAAGTAAAGTTAGTCAATCCCCAAAATCCAAATGCCGAATGTTTTCTCTGATATAAGGAGGCTGATTCACAGTGAGGTAGGGAGGGGGAGCATGGGAGATATATATGAACTCTAGATAGGGAAGAGGAGTGAGAGGGGAAGGGAGGGGACATAGGGTTAGAAATGATGGCAGAATGTGTTAGACATTGTTAGCCAAAGTACGTGTATGAAGACACAAATTGGTGTGAATATACTTTGTATACAACCAGACATATGAAAAATTTGTGCTCTGTATGTGTAATATGAATCGTAATGCATTCTGCTATCATATATACATTAAAATTAATAAAAATAAAATATATTCATTTAAAAAAATAAAAATAAAAAAATAAAGGTATCGTGTACAACTATAACTAAAAAAAAAAATGTTAAAAAAAAGAAATCCTTCCAAATCAACTCATATGGACACATATCTTCCTATTTAATGAGTTTATAATGTTCACTACATGGGTATTCCATAACTGATTTTCATTTTATTATCAATGCATATTTGCTTTATTTCTATTTTTTCAACTATATACCTTAATAAACAATGTTGATTTTTCATGTTTTTAAAAAGTGTTTTAAATAAATTTCAATAAGTATAATTCATATGATCCTGTTTTATTTTTGTTATTCATTGATACCTTTAAGACACTCCTCTGAACTATTTCTTCAAAACCTGGAGATTATCTGTCATCTTGTAATACCTCTGAGCATTAATGTCTCAAATTATATTAAACTTCCTGTATGGGAACTTCTAGCCTCATTAATAGATTTTTTTAAATCTCTGACAGTAAGAACCATGGCTTATTTTTCTTTGCATCCAACAGAGTGATGATGGGCTTGTAGGAGACATTTAGTAAATACTTATTGAATATGTTATAAGTAACTGGAAGATTGGAAAGGATCAATTATTCTAATTTCAAATGATTCATATAAGTTCCAAGGGATAAATAGAATTTAAACTGAGTCTTGCAGGGAAATTATTGCTAATTTTCAGACTTCAAGAAAAAGTGCTTTCTAATTTTTTGTTTTATTTTCTTGGAGAGTAGAAGGATAGAGAGAGGCGATATTAGAAATGATAAACGGAAGAAATAAAGAAAGAAAAGACATCAGCTATGGAAGTATAGCAATTTGCAAACCTGCTGCAAAGCTTCCTCTCCCAGTATTCATGTTCCCCGTAATGTGACTTGACACATCCTGCCATCAAGAGGTGGGTTTTATTTCTCCATCCCTGTATCTGGGCTGGCCTTGTGACTTGCTTTGTACTTTAGGATGTGATGAAAATGATATTGTGTCAGTTCTAAGACTAGTTCTTCGGGGACCTTGATCACCTTATTAGAACCCTTTTCCAGCACTATGGAAATACATATGGTTATTGAATAATTTCTCACTAGACAATACTACTTCAACCAACGAATGCATTGAAGACAAATATTAAAAAGTATATTCCATGTAATTAATGCAAAAATAAGCACAAACTCTTCCCAAATATTATTGACTGTATATATTGTGTGATTATTAGGTTTGGGATGTGGATTTTTTTCTGTATGTTTAATTCTCTCTGGAATAGACTACAATAAAGAACTATAGTAAATATCTGTAAGAAAGGAAATGGTGAATTGTTCACAGAAATGGTCATTTTTTTCCCTCACATAACTTATCATTCATGCTTTGTCTTTAAGACTTACTTCAAATAATGATTGCAATAATTTCCTCCAAATTAAAGAATGCATTGCATTACTTAATATTTTTATTTCAAATGTCAGAATTGATGTCTTAAGTATGGGAAGTAATCTTTTACTTGATAAAGAACTAATTTTAATTTTTAGCCTATTATATCACTCTCATATGAAATTATCCAATAGTTTATTCATCACTGTTAATTTTTATTTTATCCAGGAACTAAACAAAAAACATTTTTTTTGTCAACAGCAAGAAAATTACATTTGACTTAGGGTGGATATACTCTGAAGACACAAGGACTTTCAGCAAAATTTCTTTTACCTGATCAAATATTTAGCGCTCCTTTGGTTTTGAATGCTGAAAATCCAATTTACTTCAGCTGAGGCAAAACCCAAAACAAACAAACCTCTAGGACTTTACTGACACACAGCTCAGTGCAAATCTGGTGTTTGACATGGCTGGATCCAGAGTTCAAACAATGTAATCAAACCCTCTCTCTTATCTATTTACACCTTCAGCTTTGTTTTAACTCCATCATAATACTGTTATCGTTCAGTTCTTCATGTCATGGCTTCTCTTAGGTGTTTCATTGGATAGAATTTCTCCTTCATTTAAAAAAGATATTTAGCCAATAGTCCTTAGATTTCACCTTTCAGCTTGTGATAAAGGGGGTGGATCAAATCTCTGCCAGTGTCCATAAAGCAACTCTGACATGGGACTCTGGACCTGTGTGGGTTATATGCCCACCACTGTGCTCAATGGAAGGGCATCCCTTGTAAATAGGATACGGAAGGGGTGCTTTGACTGACCATCCAGTTAGAGGTATATGATTTGAAGAAGGCAGCTCTGGAAATAAAGAAAGTGTTGAGGAGACTCAGATGTCTACTACACAGTTCCTCAAAAGTGTGACAAGTTAAGGTCATACTCATGTTTCCAAAATCAAAAGGAAAATTCTCGGTTTTATTCCTGAAATAATTAGATTAGACCAGCATTAGATACCTGTTATCAGCAGGCTGTCACTGCATGGATAAGCTCCATTTGATTTACTCACTCACCAGTTGATGGATATTTGGGTTGTTAGGAGTAAAGATTTAAAGTCACCAAGAAAGGTGGGAGGATGATTTGAAAATTATCAGATGAGCAAGAACTTTTGGATCAGAGTTGTAGAACAATGGCAGCTTAGAGCTTGACTCATCTAAGACATTTCAGAATGGCACACTTTGCACCAGTGTGAGTAGATAAGACTAACAGAAAAATGGCCAGTTAGTCTGATCAGTTAAGGCCTAGGGACCAGTATTTTCTTTTTCTTTATTTCTATCTATCTATCTATCTATCTATCTATCTATCTATCTATCTATCTATCTAATCAGTTATACATGACAATAGAAAGCTCTTCGATTCATTGTAGTACACAAATAGAGCAGAATTCTTCACATCTCTGGTTGTACATGGAGTCACATCATTCGTGCAATCATATATGTACCTAGGATAATGACTTCTGTCTCATTCCACTGTCTTTCCTACCCTTTTGCCTCCTCCCCCACCCTTTACCCCATCAAAGTTCCTCCATTTATCCCATGAACCCCCCCCCCCATATGGATTAGAATCCATTTATCAGGGAAAACATTTTGCCCAGTATAGGGACCAGTACTTTCAATGAAGAAGCTAGATAGGCAACCGTCACAAGAGTGCAGCTAAAGATCTACATTAACCACATTGCCTTATTGTTTTCCCTCACAAGTTTGACTTCAGGAGCACTTTCAAATCTTGGGAGAGACAAAGAACAAACACCAAGCTCCCATCTTGCCTCATCCATCAATAAAACAGCCAAACACAAGTGCCTCAATGGCAGGAAATAAAACATTTTGTTAAAAAGCAAGAAGCCAAGCTGGTTTACAGGAGAAACTGATTGAGTTTCAAATTATGGTGACATATTCAGGCAGAAATGTCTAAAAAGAGTAGAAGAAATTAGTAATTGGAAGCAAAGAAAGAGACCAGGGTTATGATGATGAACAGGATGTCAGTATCACTTATAGATAAGTAACAGATGGCTACTCACTTCCTGTCCCTTTCTTCTCACACATATATGCCTTGAGTTTCAACTGTGGTGTTGTCTGCATAAACAGAACTCTAGTCTGGTTTTTAAATGGAGGGGGAAGGACAAGTGTTGACACGAATAGTCATAAAACTTCTGCTGTTGGCTGCCTGTGAGTCACATAGAATATTGAGCAAAATTGACTAATCTTGTTCTAAGGCTTCTGGAGAGACAGATGTTTTAATGTATAATGTCCAGCTACTCTATTATTCCACTAGCATTTGAGTCAGTTGGGCACTTTCCTTCATCCATAAAGTTACCTCTCACCTCTAGTGGGATGGGTATGATGACACACATAAGAACCAACGCCCTTAACCCCTCCAATTGGGAAACAGAACTCACCGTCCTTTGGTATGGAAGAAAAGCCTCTTCATTTCTGCTGCTTTCCTGTTTTCTCAAATATAGGAATAATGTTTGTCCAATTAGATACATATTCATGGCCATGTGTGGCCACAATTCCTTTCTAATGGATGGCACCTGGAAGGAAAAAAAAAACATTATTTAAGTGAAATAAAGCGGGAAATGACCCAGATTTTAGAAGAGTGTATAAGCATGAATATTTATGTGACACATTAGCATTTACAAAGATTTGTTTTTCTCTTTACAAAGTTTCGTAATTGAGCTATAAAAATTCAGGCTATCCTAGAATTGAGCAAACATACTAAGTGCCCAGGATTTGATGTTAACACTTTAGTAAAATTGGAGGGACTGAGAAAGTAGTACCAAAGTATCTGTCCCCCACATCTATAAAATAACTTTTCTAATTCTTTGTGTAGTGACTTTGATTTCCACAAAACTCCTTGCTAATCATCAATAATCAAATTATCTTTTTTAGTCTTGAGGCTCTAATAATAAAGACATATAGGGAGAATAAAAAACATTTTTGGTAAGGGAAGAAATCATAGTGTCTCCTATCAGCAGTTTTTATAGGTGAGAAAACAATGGAACATAATGGCATTTGTTTTACAATTGTAAAGATTACACGTTGATTCCATTTTGTACTATTGATTGATTTTTTGTTGCATTTCCTATGGAAAAGAAAAAATATTGATGGAGAAGAACTTAACAATAATGGAATATTCTATTTCTTTCAAATGTGAGAATTATATTTAATTTCAGAATCCTTGTCCATATGAGGGGGTACACAGACATCTGTGGGAATTCAAATTATCTGTAGACAGTTTCTGCAGCCTAGGTGGAGGCCACAACTTGAGATGCTACCTTCTACCACAGGGAGAACTTGGTGTGCCTCAAGTAAGATCAGATCTATATCCTTGCCTCCAAAGAAAAGATGGTCTCCATCCAGTGAAGAAAGTTCAACAACATAAAATAAGTAGGAATAAAGGTATATGGCCAAACTCACCTAAGTTAAGAATATAAGTTACTGCTCTTGCTGATAAGCCATCGCTTTTATGGCCAGTTTGTGATGGCATCAGGGATTTAAATGAACACATAGCCTTTACTTCTGTAAATTATTCCATAAAATCTGCTTTTGCTCAGAATAGTGACCAGGAGTTATTATGCAAATGCTTCCAAACTTCACACATGCTTAATGCACTACTGAATAACAATCTTGACCCTGACCCTGGCATCCATCTCTTAGAGAATCTGCTCTCTCCAAAGTTCTGGAAACCCTACAGAGAATATAGCTACAGAGGAACAAAAAGAAAAAAAAAGAAATAAGAAAATTAGTTGCACAAAATCTAGCACTGTTTTGTGCAATAATTTTCATGATGTCCACCTTGGAATTTTTCTGTATATTTCTCCTTTATCTCTGATGTATCTAGTCTTTCTACCTATTTACCTAAATGTCTGCTGCAAAATGCAAAAACAAACAAAAAATCATGCAAAAACATAGCATGTCCACTTTACTTGGGGAAATTCTGCTGATTCTTGAATTGTTTGTCTCAAACCAGTAGACCTCAACCACTTACAGCCTGACCACTATCTCTGAGAAAAATTTACTGTTCTCAAGAGGAAGAATTCAGATTAATAAAATTTAGATCCCTTTCAGTGAATATGCTAGAGATTAATGACTTTTTACAATTACCATAGATCTATACTCCAATAAACTGTTTATACCTCCTAATTATGTACCTTCATCTTACATTTAAGAACAAACACAAAAAAACTCCTCTTATACCTTATGCCTTTTATGAGTTCATAAATATACTAAACTTGCAAAACTATATGTGTCAAATACATATAATTATATCTATAATATATGGTTTATACTATATATAAAATCTCCTCTCTCAAAATCATATTATATTTATGCACTCATATCCTCAGGAGGAAATATTTCTGCCCTCCAAATCTGTCTCGGTTATAGAACCATAGTTTTCCTTCTTCATTAGACAAATACTTTCTTTGCATCAAGGTTGGGGAAAATAGCCTTTAATTAATTTTCATGCTTTCTTCAGGGATGGTTGTTCCATTGTGATTCTTCAAGTCAAATTATAGTGTTTAAAAATATTGTATGGAAAACAGCTCAGATATTTTTGTTCTGGGAAGCTGGTCTAGCCCTCAAAAGAAGATTGGTGACCCCAAGCTGACTCAGGACTGAGGGAGTTACTGCCCAGTTTCTGGGGGGGTTCACTTGTTTCTAGCTTTCTGCTGTCTGGCCTCTCAGGGAATTGCCTTCAGCAGCAGGGTCACCTGGCCCAAGGTTGCACCGGCTTCCCAAGGCAGACCATACCCAATTACTGGTCAACGAAAGGGTAGACACTTCTGAAGAGTCATCTCAGTTCAGAGCTTACCATCACCAAGCTGATTGTCTCACAGCCCAATTTTCTCTGCTAGTGCTTCTTCTACCCCTGCCCACCAGCAGTTGATCCTGAGAGTACTGGCCAGTGAGCTTCTTGCATGCTAACCTCCATCTCAGAGTTAGCTTCCCAGGGCACATGCAAACAGAAACATCATTTGATAACTGTTGTAGAGCAGATTGGGGAAAATTGAAAAATAACATGATTTTAATTAAAGAGGGACAACGGGCAAAGCATGGTCTTTGAGTTTACCACATTAAAATGCTATTGTACAATGAACCAGTGAACCAGCACTGTACACTGTTTCATCCAGCATGTCATCTGGTAGTATCCTGCTAAATCTTTCTCAAGAGGGACACGATCTGTTTTGTCCCTAAGCTAATTTAATTGGTCTGGGCCAGGGCCAGGGCCAGGGCCTGCTAATTTTTCTTTATCTTTTTTTCTTAAGCTTTTGCTTTCTTTAATATATACTTAATATTTATTAAGAAGAAACTTAATTATGGATTTATTTTTGGTAAATATTTTTATTGTAGTACAGCACATATATAAAATGTACAGCTTCATAACTTCTCACAATACTCTGGATAACTAACTGAAAAATAAATTACGTTGCAGATTACCATTATCCCAGCAGCCTCCTCTGCCCACTCCTATTTACTCTAGAGTTAACCTATTTCCAGATTTCTAACACAGTTAGTGGGCTGTGCCTCTCTTTAAACTCTTTGTCAATGAAATTATACATTCTAAATGCACTTTTCCCATTAAGTTTCTCTCACTGAATATTGTTTATGCAATCCATCAATATTGCGTGTTGTATTAGATTTTCCCATTTTTATTGTACTCATTTCTAATATATGCATTTTCCAAAATTTATTTATCCAGGTCTTCTCCTAATGGACAACTGCATAGTTTCTCATTTGTAGCTATTACAAATAGTGAAACCATGGCTATGTTTTTGATTCATATTCCTGTGGTATATGCTTAGGAACAGAATTGGCACTTCACAGGAATATGTATATATACACTCTAGTAGATATTGTCAAGCAGTTATCTAAGGTGGTTACATCAATTCTGCCAGAAAAATTTGAGAGTTCTAATTGGTCCACATCTCTATCAACACCTGGCATTTTATATACACAAACAAGCACACATTTTGGAGAAGGTGCAGTTCTATTCTGTTGCAATTTTTATTTGCATTTTTCTGTTGTCTAAAGATGTTGAGCAATGTTTCAAATATATATTGGTCAGTTGGAGGTCCTCTTTTATTTAAAAACTTTCAACATTTTTCTTTTCTATTTTTATTATTGATCTTACTCTTCTTTCCTGTTGCATTTACAGGAATATTTCATATTTTCTCCATATAAATCCTTTGTCAGGTACATCTATTGCAAATAAAATCCATTTAGTAACTTGTCTTTCCACTCTTTTAATGGCGGTGTCTAATGAATAGGAGTTGATATTTTTCAAGTAGTGAAGTCTATCAGAATTTCCTTTTTTGGTTATTGATTTTTGTATCTTATTTAAGAAATTCTTTCCAACCCAAAGCAACATATTTTTATTTTGAAAATTTTGCTTTACCTTTCAATTTAAGTTATATTTCACCTAAAATTCACTTAAATTAATTTTGTATAAGAAATAGGTAGAAAATATTATATTTATATAAATATACAATTGAAATGAAATAATGACACTTATTGAAAAAATTAACTTTCTTCCATTATATTACAATGTTACCATTGCATAAATCAAGTGACCCTATGTCATGTTCAAAGTAGTATAATCTATATCTGCTGATATATATATATATATATATATATATATATATATATATATATATATATATAATATAAAAGAATCCAAGAAGCTGGTATCAGATCAGAACCATTACAGGAAAAGTTACTGCAAAGCATGAATAAATTTTAAAGGAATACCAGACTTAATCATCTTGGAATGTGGGTGTCAAGTAATGACTCAATATAATGATTAAATCATTTTAACACTATCTAATGTTCTGAAATAGCTAAATTTAGTCTACAAGAATAAAAGGAATTGAATGTTGTCTATATAAAATTCGACCATCTCAGCTGACTCTAATTATGGTTACTAACTGACAAGGTAATAAAACTGGATATTTTGGGTCCTGCCTAGAGAATACTTCCGTGTCAATAAACTAAGGGAAACTGAGATGATTGCATGGATACATTTGGGACACAGTTGTAGCCCAACTGTAGAAATTAAGAGTCATGAGACCATAATCTTTTGTAAAACAGAAAAATTAGATGAATATCTACTACATGAAAACTCAGAGCAGATTTCAATCCCTGAACAACTTATTGAGAAATTTGACTTTCATATATATAAAACTAATCTGCACCACTGGGAGAAAAATAAGTCAGTAAGTGGAGCGATAAAATTCCATGTCTGTCAAAGTGTCTAACAGAGCTATAGGAATAAAACCAAAACGTATGCTTCATGTTTGAATGTATCAATGTGATAATTCAATATACTTCTTGAATAATAAATACTATTAAGATAAAATGACTATCAACTTGACTAAATTGATCTTGAATGATAGGTAATACAAAGTCTTTTAAGACATAACACTTGTATTTTCTAGGCAATGTAAATTAAACCTATCTTCTATAATATAAAATGATGTATTAGAAATGTCAGAGACGTCTTCAAAATTGGAATATTAAAAGGCCAGCCACTGCAAAGTGCCCATTTTGATATTCAGCTTTACAATACACTGCTTTACTGTGGGGCCAAATATTGAGAAAAAAATAAAATCGCATTTCCTGATGAACTGACATTAGGAAGGATCATTTCCCAGAAGAAGAACTTAATAATGTGAAAGAATTGTTGGAAAAGTGAAACATCTTGCTATGAAACAAGAAAAAGCCTTGTTCCTGCCATCACAGTCAATCACTCAAGACTCACTGGGCTCATACCACCTTGAAGACTTTTCCTTCCTTTTCTTCTTCCTCCGCCCCTCCCTCCCTCCCTTTCTTTCCTTCTGTTCTTTTTCTTTCTCTGCCTGTACGTACTAAGTCACAAGAATCTCACTTGTCTAATGCTCATTAACCGTATAAAGCATTTGCTCCCAGACAGAAACTGGTTCAGTGGGTGGTTTGGAGGACTGTGTAACTTAGAGCTCTTTCCTTCCCTTAGGACATCATATATATGGTTCTCTACTTTCTTTCATATATATGGTACTCTACTTTCCCCATGAATTTCACTTCTCATTTTAAATATTTCTATTCACTTTTTAATTTACCAATTATGGCCCCATTTCCTTGGAAAATTTCTCTCAACACTGAGGCAGGTTCGTGGGTATAGTCTTTGCCAATGCATACGACTCTCTCTCAGGCTTCTACACTTGGTTTTAGTGTTCTGTGATCACTGTTTTGACATTCTTAATAATTTTAACTTTGACCTTGTGTTCTGTTAATGAAGTCTAATGGAACAATGTACTATACATATGAGCAGAAGAGAAAGGGACAGTATTTGTTTTTGTTGTTCTTTTTCACCCAAATATAATGTTTGCAGTGATCTCTGAACATGATTGACTTCATGAAGCATGAAAGTTCAGCAAGAAACAAGCTAAGTGTGTTAAGAGTGTGCCTATATCTGGGTACTGACAGCCCCCAAAGACCACATGTTCTACTTGATCCAGAACTTTACAGAAAGAAGAAAATGACCGCGTACCCCTATTCTATTCTTTCTTACTCATCTCTTATTAGCCAGTTGTACTGATAATAATGACACTGAAGCAGAAGGAAAGATAAAGCAACCCATATTTCCTTTTTCTCTCTGTCACTCTTAACTCATCAGTAGGCTGTAGGTCAAGAGAATATGTGCATATCAAGGTGGGCAGTAAAAAGAGCTGTTGCTGGGCATAGTGGCACACCAAGTAAAACCCATTTATTTGCTTGTAATCCCAGTGACTAGGGAGGCCGCGGCAGGAGGATCAGGAGTTCAAAGCCAGCCTCAGCAACTTAACAAGGCCCTAACCAACTTATTGAGACTCTGTCTCTAAAGAAAATATAAAAAAATACGGACTAAGGAAGTGGCTCCTGGGTTCAATCTCTGGAATTCCTCCCACAAAAGGCATTTAGTTTTGTGCAGTGGTTTCACTGTTCTGTTAAGAAGAAATTGAATAATTTTGGTGCTTTTATATTCAAGTGAAATGCTTTATGTTGGTATTTAAAACTGTCATTGCACAATATCAAGATGAAGGGTAAAATTCATGCTAATAATTAGAATTTCTCTTCTTTATTAGAAGGACATTAAATGACAAATTGAATGTGACAAGTTGGGAGGATCACATAAGAAAATAAAAGGGTTTATGTTTTAATATCTTTAATGGTATTTTCTCCTATTTTCTATATATATATTTTTTTTCTTTGTGGGTTTTTTTTTTATTGTTTTCGATCTAGGGATACTGCATTTTCATTTTGCACTGTGCCCTGCAAATTATGTAGCTAGCTCTGCTGAAGACCTATTAGTTAAAACTGCTTCACTTTTATTAACCATGGTTAAGAAGCATTACCTCAGTGCCAGTAATATTTCTGAATTATAGAAACTGAAGACGAAGTTGGTGGCTCTTTGCAAACTCTGTAAGTTTTTTCTTGGCATACTTAAGATTTTCAAGTGAAACCCATTTGTTCTCAAGCAAGGATAACAAAAATAGTTTGAAATTTTTCATTTCTTTGTCAGTGGTAGTTCTTTTTTTCAATGAACTACCTTTTTCTAATTTACTTTTATTCTACTGGCCTTCACTAAAAATATAGAGCATTTCAGCTGTCTTGCAGGTCACATAGACTTTGGCTTTCAGAGTCATGTATTTTTAGGGATGGATTGGGACATAAGCATCATCTCAGTCTCTAGGAAATATATGTTTTAAGTGTCAAATAACTGGCTTACAAACTAACCTTTGTTCCATAGCCTGTTTGCAAGTCAAGAGCTTTCTGATTTTAGTTTACGGTTTCTTACAGTTCAAATACGATGCTCAAGATACTCATTTGCTTCATGATTATGAAACACCCACTATATAACAGAGTTTTCAAAAACCACTTTGGAACATTTATTTAGTCAGGTTTGAGAGCTTAGCATGCTGTTCCCTTGGTTTGGTCCTAGAATTTAGTTAGGAAGAGGTAATATAAATGGACAGGAAGAAGACAAACAGGAAAAAGAAAGGTTGTAATTTTATACCAAAATTCAGATATTTGCTCTTCATGTTCTTGTTTCCATAATTATATAGAGGAGATGATATTATTTAGTCATTTTTAGTCATCTCCTGGAGACCTCTGAAAATTAGATGTTTTCTGTGATATTATCCTATGAGAATAGAGAAAAAATTATAGATGCTATTCATCTCTAAGAATTTTATTTGCCTTCAGTCAGCAAGAAGAGTTAGAGATTTTAATTTAAAAATGAAAAAAAAAAGAAAGAAACAAAAAACAGAACAACAGAAAAAAAGGAAAAAATAATTCTCTCTGGTCTCTACGTCAACTGAGGTCATGTTTAATAATTACACCTCTGTGTATTAAATTAATCCTTTATGCTTTATCTTTTCAATGCAAAATACTAGGTTACAAACTCTATGTGAACCAGCTGTTTCTGGAATTCAGTTTTGGAATACTTTATTATTTTTCCTTTTAACTCTATTTTACTTGTTTGTCTTCCTTCCAAGTAAGAGAGATAGTTTACAAAAGAGTAAGAAAATAGTTGGTTTTAGTAAACATATTAGATTTTCACAAATAACAATTTTCACATTTGTTATCTTTTAGTAAGATGATATTTTCTAATGTGTTTTCATTATAGAATGCCTTTTTAGCACAAGAAAAGACCGTCAAAAATTGTATATCAAAAAGAAACCCCAACTATCATTTCTCTTATTGAATCTTTGATGCTTATTTGCTATGGTTGTCCCTAATTGCAAACGTTGTTTAATTCCATTACTTTTAGAGAATGATGGTTTATTTTATTTTTATGAAGACTTTTTTTTTCTCCCAAAACACTACTGGATTAAGTTTATTTCCCAGGTTAATAATTTTTACTAGAAGTTGTTTTTGTGTGTATTTTTAAAAAGGCGATCTCTTTAAAAAGAGAGACAACTTAAATCACTATTATACTACATGTTTATGTTGAAAAACGACCATGAGAAAACACTAATTGTTTAGAGATTACATTTTCAGAAATCTCCATTATGGAAATTATTCCTGTTAGGTGCAGTTGTCTGCAGGGTGGGCTGAACAAATGTTAGCTGCAGGATTACCCAGGCACTCAAAGCCCCCTCTGTCTGGTCCTTTATCACCTATTTGCATCAAGTCTGAACACTGGACCCCCACCCACCTGGTGCAAAGGAAACCCACATCTGACCCCTGCCCCTTCTGCCTGAAGACAGAAGATGACACCTTTAGCAACTACTGTATGATCCAATCATTGTAAACCAACAATTTAGCTTGCAGACCCAAAGATCCCATTAGATTTTGGCTATAAAAACTCCCTCCTGCTGGGCCCCTCTCTCTTGCTTTCCCTCTCTCTTGCTCTCTTTCTTCTCTCGCTTTCACTCTCTCTCTCTCTCTCCTTCTCATGCTCTCTTGCCTCTTTATTTCTTCTCTCTCTCTCTTTCTTTTCTACTCCTTCTCACTGTTGTAATAAAGATCCCTTGGTGGCTCCTAGTGTTGTGGTCACTTTCCTTTCAATTCCACTATCATAAAGCAACAAGAGCAAACTGCAAAAAGTAGGCTGTGCTTAAACACAGCCAGATTTTTTTTTTTTTTTCAAAAACCATGATTTCATCATATCCTCAGACAAATCGTATGGTACAATAAAACAAAATTCTCCTATTAACTCCTGTATCAGCACCACTCTACTCGTAGCGCCCACAAAGCTTTTAAACCCCAAATCTGACACACTGCTAGATGCGAGCAATATTTCAATATCTTTCGTGCAAGTTAAAAAAAAAAAAAAAAAGTTCTAAGTGGAAGTGCAGGGGTCCTGTCCTTAGGTCCCTTCTTGTGACCAGGCACAAATGGGCTATTCTCTTCTATTCCTACAGATTACTTGTTTGTAAAATAAGAAACCCGGACAAAATTTTTCTTTACTTCCCCTAATCTGACTGGGCGTGAAAGGGAGTAGGTTGAATCAGGGAAGATTCTGAGGGTTAAACTTTGCCCTCTAACTTCTGAAATCAAGGCTCTGCGGGCGGTTCAGCCACAGAAACCCCCAAATTGGAACCAGGGCCGCTTTCTGCAGCTGCTCTTCCGGAAACCCGCCCGCTCCTGGAAACGAGTTCGCGCCACGCCCCCCTCCACACGGTCCTGGTCGCCAGCGAACTACAATTCCCAGAATACCATGCAACCCTTCTCGCAGGGTACCAATAAGCGCGCGAGTGACGCCATCATCCAGCGCGGTGTTTAGGCTCCACTGATGTCGTGGCGCTTTGGGGCAAGAAGTTGGTGTTGCTCGGGCCCCTGGGACTGAAGACGAGGTCCGGGTGACTCCGGCCCTTTCCTACCCACATCTCCCTCGCTCGCCTTTCTCTCCTTCCTCTGGCAGGATGAGGCGTGCAGGCCTGGGTAAGAAGTGAGCTGAGGTTCAAAGTTTGGGGACCCCAGAAACAGCCTTGCTGGGAGGCATAGGGCTGTGGGAGGGTCTCGACTGGTCTCCTGTCATAGGCATTGGGGCCTTAAAGTGGGATGTTTGAAGGTAATCTTTGGAGGCAGTCCGAGTGGAAACACGTAATTTGTCCCACATCCCAGGGAGTTTCTTAAGTCCAATTCAGACCAAGTTTGGATGGTAGGTTAGAGGGAGTAGATCTGGAGCTGGGTTATGTACAAGTGCCAACTCAGTAGTGTTTTTTTTTTGTTTGTTTGTTTGTTTGTTTTTTAGTCTCTAAGTAGTGATTATGGAAACTGCTCAGTTTCCCTAAGCCTGACTCTGGTTTCTCTTTCTCTGTTCAATAAAGAGTGGGTGTTGCGTACTAAGCACACTACTGATTATGTTGGTTACAGTGAGTTACAAAGGTAAATGTACGTGTCATTATTATTCAAGGCACTGGTATGTAAGATCTGGGTCAAAGGCGATTTTTACGTAGAAAGTTTCTTACCTGAAGGTTGTTCCACTGTTAAGGCAGTAAGTAAAACGTGATAAGGTTTAATAACTTCACATTGTTCTTGACTTTGTGAATTAAGGAAGCCAGCATACTAAGCAGCAGGAATAAGTCAGGCACAAGGAGATTTAATGGACCCTATGATAACACACAGCTATTAACAGCATTTTCTGGTCCTAAGCTCTCTATTAAGCGGCTTTAAAAAAAAAAAAAAAAAAACCTATTTAATCAGAGTAGGAAATACTCTAAAATATTTGAGGAAAAAATACCTGAAATATTTTTTAAAAGATGTTACCATTCTCATTGTAAGATGGAAAAGGGAAAAACAATAGCGTTTTCTGTAGTTTTGGCTATTTAAAGTCAGTACAAGTTGCCAATACATGTAGACGTCTACATTGATTAATAAATTGTACTGTGAGAAACAGGTTTTTATGCATTTTTATGAATTCTTGGATCATAGAAAGTGGTCCAAGACAGGCATGGAGGCACATGCCTGTAATCCCAGCGATTTGGGAGACTTGGGGCAAAAGAATCGCTGGTTGGAGGCCAGCCTCAGCAACTTAGCAAGACCCTGTCTCAAAAGAAAAAAAAAAAGTGGGGGGCTGGGGATGTGGCTCAGTGCTTAAGTGCCCATAGGATCAATCTCTAAAAAGAGAAGACAAAAGAAAATTAAAAAGTGGTCCAGGTCATTAAAGTGAAAAAACTGATTTTGAACAACAAACATTTATTGTGTAATTAAGTAAGCTTTAATTACGTAGTCATTTGTCACCTTGTTTATGCTCCCCAAAGCTTTCCAACCTAGCTGGGGAGTAGGACTGTGTACAAAGATAAATTATGGTACAAAAGTGGTAGCTAAACATCCAAATACCAGATAAGTTCTGCAGATAGTGAATGTTTCCGAGATTGCAGAGATGGATCACTATGTACTTTGTGGAAACATCGGAATTTCAACTAGACTTTGATTAGTGGAGAGTGGGAGAAGTAAGTTCCAGATGGGAGGGTGACCAAAATTTTTTAAAAAGGTTTGTACTAGAACTACATCATAATCAAGAGATTATGATGATTAAACTAGTTTGATTGAAGTAGGGGATATGAGACCACATTGTGGAGGTTTTTGCAAAACTCCCAGGGCACATGGGTTTACATCATTAGTAGACTATTGCCCATTTGAATGTATTTTTTTGTCTTCCTAAATTTCAACAAATAGACTTGAGAAATGATAGTTCTCAGCCCAACTGTACATTAAAATTACCTGGGAAGTTTTTAAAGTGTTGTTATCTGGATCCCAATTAAATTAGAATCTCATGGATAGAGTTCTCATAATCCGTAAATATGCTTCAACCATTCTTTTGGCAAGCAATCTCAAACCTTTGGGACTCTGTTTTTCTCTAGCCCCCGTGTTGTACCTCCAACTCTAGATCAGTCTAACAGTGTGGCTTTTCAAGGGTTAATTCAGGCCATTGAGTTCTTCTATAAAACATCTGGGAGGAATGAAACCATTACAACATATTGTGGCAACCAGGTTGGTTTTAACCTCCTAGTAGTCCTGAGCAGTCCTGGTCATTGCTCTTCATTATTCTCTTTACTTTTTATTTCAAATGATCACCAAATAGCCCCCTTTCTTCCTTTACTGAGGAAACTGATGACATCAACTTTTTAAAAATTTGGTTAGATAACACCCTCAACCATGCTTTCCCATTTCAACCCCCCAGCACATTTATGTTGCATTCACTCTCTAAGGCTCACTGCACCTGTTGTTTGCCTGATGAATACCAAGTACCTTATTAGGGTGGTGGGGACTGTATTCCTAGTGCCATCCCCTAGAAGATACGTTCTATAGAAGGACCACCTGAAAAGAGTAGTTGATCTGACATATAGCTCAAATATTTGTTGAAGAATGACTAAAATGCCACAGAACTCTCAACTAATATTCTCCATAAGTTATTCCCTCTCCTAGGACTTCAGCTTGTGTTCCCTTCACCCCTTGACTCTTTCCCATTCAGGGAAAGAGATGCTGGTAAAACATCATCCATCTGCCAAGAGTTTCCCTCCCACGATGCTTTCTTCCTTTCCTTCAAAACTAGATTTCTTCAATGAGTAGTTAATGTAACTGCTTTTAGATCTTTTATTAAAACATATTTCTAATGAGCAGGATATGTGTGCCAATATCCTTGTATGGCAGTGCCTATTTTAGTGTCTTCTGAATAATCAGTAAGTGATTAATAAATATGTATTGAAGTGAACTGAATGTTCTTTATTTAAGAGAAGTAATGAAAAGAATTGGTTTGATCTCTGTTTCTAAATTTTAAAAATTTACTTGGAGTACGAATATTATAGACATATGTGGTCTGCAACGCCCTCAAGGGGTCTTTTTCAGTTCTTTCCTATTAAACTTTCAAAAGTGGCTTTTGGTTTACCACACTAACCTTGTGACTCTTGTCCTTGCAGGTGAAGGAGCACCTTCTGGCAACTATGGGAACCATGGCTATTCTCACAGTGGGTACAGTGCCTGTGAAGAAGAGAATGAGAGACTCACCGAGAGTCTTAGAAGCAAAGTAACTGCTATAAAATCTGTAAGTATCTTGTTAGCATGGTATACATTTTGATTGGTATGTTTGTATACATATATCACATACTTATAAACTATACTTTTTATTGGCATCTACTGAGGAAGATGGTTATTCAAATACTGTGGTTTAGCAAAGTCAAAATGCACTCAAAATTTAGCCTCTTTAAGTAGGTTAGAAAATGTGACAAATCCAAAGATATGGTATTTTCAAATTTTTTTTTTTAAACTCTGGCTATGTTTTGTGTTAAAATCTGAAAAATACTGTGTATATTCTGCAGTAATGTCTCAACCATCTTCCACCCCCAGTAGCTTTTCTCCTTTTTCTAGTCTCCTAAGATAAAAAATCAAAGTCTTTCTTGTTTCTGCCTTTGAATGTCATTTCAGTCACTGAGTCATATGCTTTCTTGTGTTTCTATCTCTGTTTTCCTGTTTCTCTCTTTCTAATACTAGCCCTCGTTTCCAAGGTGAGTCATTGGGAGAATATCTTAACCTCTATTCTGACCTCAGCTACATACTGTTGCCAGAATAATCTTTGTATTTTTAAAATTGCATTCTGAGCTCCAAAATGTCTTTGGTGACTTCTGTGATTTACCAAATAAAGTTCACACTCTTTACCTTGACTGAATAGGTCCTTCAAATATGGGCTCCAACTTTTCTGACTTCTTGCACATCCAGAATCCACATATATTTTCTGCCAGAAAAATGAGAGTGCTCTTTGTGTCTTCTGTATGCTGTTGCCATTCCATCCCATATCTTTGATCATGCCAACTCTTTGCCATGGTCATCCTCTTCCTATGTTGACTAAAGCTGTGCTTTTCTTGAGAGACCCTACTTTATTGCTTTAGCTAATCACTATATCCAAAGTAACTCTTTTCCTTATGAACGTATTTCTGTAGCGTTTATTGCATAATGATTTGCTTTGGTATTATTTCTGTGTAAAAGAAATTTACCTGAGTGTAGGTTTTTTTTTTTGTACTTTCTTTTTTATTCCACATAGAAACTAGAGTAATTCCTTATCACTGATATTAATTGTATAAATTTGTATTGAATAAAGTAATTAGACAAAAATGTTAATGCCGCAGTCTGGCTGGGCACAAATCACGAGCCACTGAAGCAGGAACAAACTTTATTTTTGAACTGCAGGAAAACACTTCACACAGCTCCCAGGGAATCCTCCCGAACGCCATGCAGCTCGTCCAGGAACCCCCAGCAGGAAATATCTCTCCCGGAAATCCCTCCTCCTGCACTTCCCCAACCAATGGGAACTCTCGGGGAATCCCCGGAAATCCCCACAAGAACTCCAAAATAGTGCGAGAACTCAAAAGTTGCGGCAGAGGCGGATAGTAATGCCTCGCCTGTCAATCAATACTGTTGGCAAAATGCCAGGGGCCATACAGACTCGGCCGTAGCTCTCAGCATCTCCCGCTTTTTGTTTAATTAAACAACAAGCAATGTGGCTTAGGGACCGTGCCTGTTAGGTAGTCCAATTCAACATATGGTCCTTACCCGTCATCGGATGAACTGACCTCTAGGCGTCAGCCTCCTGTCTTAGGTTGGTACCACTGCAATTGGATCATACCCGTCACTGACTACCGGTCCAGCATACAGCCATACTTGTGGATAGGCCTTTGCACCAGTGGGGGGGTGAGGTTCTTTGCCTCACCTCTGTTGGCCCCAAAATTTGGCCTTGGTGCCAGTGGGGGGGTGAGGTTCTTTGCCTCATCTCTGTTGGCCCCCAAATTTTAGACCATCACTAGTAGAAGGGAGGAGGATGCAAAATGCCATGACACTAAGCCAATTGAGGGCTCCTTTGAAAAATTGTACCACCAGTGACACCATCAGCAAAAATACTCCAGCACTACAATTCGCTGCACCAACAGATAGTTCACAATGCATACAAGTGATACATAGTCCAGGCAAGTTCTGCAAGCAGTTCAAAGCAGAGGAATCTGTCAATATGTCCATTTCCTCTCAAAGTAAATCGACTCCTTGATTGAGCATTACTTGTTGAGTTATTATTCATTGATGCATCAGTTTATACAGTTTGTTGTGATAACTATTGAAGAAGCTGTAGTCTGGTTTTATCTTTGTCTTCACCGGCACTGGGATGAAGATAGGAATTCTGGCAATGATGCTAAGAAAAAAATTATGTAACATTCCAACAGGCACTAAGAAAACAATTTTTTGAACAATTTACATTATCCTGAACAGAATTATTAAATATAATGAGAAGGAAAGGTGAAAGTAAACAAACAGATCTGTTAACCTTCTTATTTGTTCACATATTAAAACAATTTTCAACAGCTGTTTACCCAATCTAAATTAAACCATTAAAATCACGTGAATAGAAAAATTCGGATCCATTTATTCATGAGCACTCCTCATATATGGTATATGGACATACGCACATACAGACATACAACACAAAACAGAAGTGTGCACACATAACATACAACACATAAGACAATAGTAAAGGCCTTGTAGCTTTACCTAGGTGAAATCTCCATTGCAATGCTTAAAAACTCCACAGTCAAAAAGTAAAACTGATCAGAAAAACATTAACCTAGGTCTGTATGAGCTCAAAAATAAAATAGAACTTTATGATGTGGGAAAAGGCAAATAATAAAATAAATATTGAAAACAGCATCCTGGTTAATCACTGTCGCAGATGTAAGAATAGCCAAACTGGAGTTCTGGATATCAGCTGTTATGGATTTGAGTCAAATTATCTTCCTTTTGGTCTGTAGAAATTGTTTTAGTTAATCTCTCTCTGTTCTCCCTGTGGAAAAACACAAACAGAACCCCGACTCCAGACAATCACTGGGTCAGGACCTTTCCATTGTCCTGTTAGAATATCCTTCCAAAGTACCTTAGGCTTATGTACATTTTTTGGACACATATGCCTTTCCGCAGCACTAAGCCCTGAGGAATCCAAATTTAAAAAGTTTAGAGTAAAAAGGGTTATTTTAAGTTTATCTTTGGGTGATATATACCCCTTTCCAATTCCCTCTTTTTGCTTTAATAAGTACATTTTAATAGTTTGATGAGCTCTTTCAACTATGCCTTGTCCCTGAGGATTGTATGGGATTCCTGTTATATGAGTAATGCCAAATGATGAGCAAAATTGTTTAAAAGAGGTAGAAGTATAACCAGGACCATTATCTGTTTTTAACTGTTTTGGAACGCCCACAGTGGCAAAATTTTGTAAGCAATGAGCTATAACATCTTTAATTTTTTCTCCGGAATGAAGGGAGCCCATCAAAAATCCGGAAGAAGTATCAACTGTAACATGCAAATATTTTAATTTTCCAAATTGTGGCAAGTGTGTGACGTCCATCTGCCAAATATGGTTAGGTATCAGTCCTCTAGGATTGACTCCAAGATTAATTTGTGGTAAAAAGGTCACACAATTTTGACATTGTTTTATTATTTGTCTAGCTTGTTCCTTAGTTATTTTAAAACGCTTTTGTAAAGTATTAGCATTGACATGGAACCTTTTATGAAAATGTGTAGCTTCTTCTAGTGTAGAGAAAATATGTATGTCATGTGTAGTTTTATCTGCTAAATCGTTGCCCAAACTAAGGGCTCCAGGCAATCCTGTATGTGCTCTGATATGTCCTATAAAGAATGGATCTTTTCTGTCCCAGATTAGACTTTGTATAGCAGAAAACAGTAGAGGAAGGGGAAATCCTGCCAGCATCTTCAAGGGATACTATAGCATTAACTATATACTGACTATCAGAAAATAAATTAAATACAGAATCTTTAAACATCACAAAAGCTTGTAAAACTGCATTAAGCTCTACCTTTTGAGCTGATTGATTGGGTACTAAAAATGTAAAAGTTTGATCAGGGGTAACTACTGCTGCTGTACCATTATTTGACCCATCAGTGAATACATTTGGAGCATTCATGATAGGTGTTTTTCTTGTCATTTTTGGAAAAACTACAGGATGCGAAGACCAAAAAGACAACAAAGGATTAGATGGTAAGTGATTATCAAATGAAACATTAGATTTACACATGATTATTGCCCAAGTATTTAACTCATTAGCTAACTCATCAATTTGATCCATAGTATATGGAGTAATAATTTTATTGGGAGAAATTCCAAACACTCCCTTCGCTGCTTTTATTCCTTTGAGTATTAATTGTCCTACAGCCTCAGGATACCTAGTAAGAATAGTGTTAGGAGAATAAGATAAATGTATCCACAATAATGGACCTTCTTGCCAAAATACTCCTGTAGGAATATTTTTTGTTGGTAGTACAATAAATAATAAAGGCAAACTTATATCAATTCTATCCAAATGCATATTTTCCATATATGTTTCAATAATTTTTAATGCCTTTCTTGCTTCAGGCGTTAACATGCGGGGTGAATTTGGATCTGATGGACCTTTTAGGATATCAAATAAAGGTCCCAACTCTCCTGTTGGTATGCCTAGATAAGGCCTTATCCAATTTATGTCTCCTAATAACTTTTGAAAGTCGTGAAGTGATTTGAGTTGATGTACTCGTATTTGAATTTTTGGTGGACGGACCATGGTTGAGGATAATAGAACTCCTAAATAATTAATTGGAAAATTTAATTGTACTTTATCTATTGCTATCTCTAGATTATAATTTTTTAATAAATTTGTAAGTGTGGCATAACATTCTAGCAATGTGTTTTTATCTTTGTGTGCTAAGAATACATCATCCATATAGTGAAATATTTGTAGTTTAGGATTTTGATTTCTAAGTGGCTGGATTGCTTTGTTAACATAAATTTGACACATAGTTGGGCTGTTAGCCATCCCTTGAGGGAGTACTTTCCATTCATATCTCTGATCAGGACCTTCATGATTCAGTGCAGGGATAGTAAATGCAAAATGTGGACTATCCTCAGGATGAATTGGAATTGAAAAAAAAAACAATCTTTAATATCTATAGCTAAAACGTACCAGGTTTTTGGCAAAGCAGACAATTGAGGAATCCCTGATTGAGCAGGTCCCATAATAACCATCTCATTATTAATGGCTCTTAAATCTTGCAATAATCTCCATTTACCAGATTTCTTTTTAATGACAAAAATGGGAGTATTGTAAGGAGATACTGAAGGCTGTATATGTCCCTCCGCTAATTGTTGTTTGACCAGGTCATGGGCTGCTTGTATCTTTTCTTTAGTCAGGGGCCACTGAGGAACCCATACTGGTCTATCTGATTTCCAAGTAATTTTTATTGCCTCAGTGACCCCTTCTGAAAACCCAGTCCATGTCTATTTATTCCTTGATCTATTTGAATTGGTGCTGCTATGCCTTGTTCTCCTAATCTTTTTTCTTTCCTGAAACGTTGTCTAGCCCTAATAGTGGGTGCATTTGGATTGATGTTATTTGTTAATGTCAAACCTAATTGATCTAGGACATCTCGTCCCCATAAATTTATAGGAAGATGATCCAATACATATGGCTGTATAGTTCCTTCACATCCTTCAGGATCCTTCCAATCTAATACCATTGCACTTCTATGGGGATTAGTTGCCACTCCTAGGCCTCGAAGCGTTTGAGTGGCTTGTTGTAACGGCCAATGTTTTGGCCATTCTTGACGAGATATGATGCTAAGGTCTGCACCTGTATCCAGTAGCCCATTAAATTCATGTCCTTGAATATTTAGTTTTAGCATGGGGCGAGAATCTAAATTTAAAGACAGCATAGCCCAATCTACACCTGTGGAGCCTAATCCCCTGGAACCTCTTTCTATAGTACTACTGGAAAATTTATCATGTAGGCTGGGTATTATTAATAACTGTGCTATTCTATCTCCTGGTGAAATTACTGATATACCCTTTGGAGAACTAGCTGTAATTTTTATTTCACCTTCATAATCGGGATCAATTACCCCGGAACTTATCATAAGTCCTTTTAGCGTAGAAGAACTGCGTCCTAACAATAAGCCCACTGTTCCTTGGGGAAGAGGTCTTTTTACTCCTGTGGGAATGATTTGAACTCCCATCTCTGGAGTTTGTACTGCTCTGGCGGAGGCGCAGATGTCCAACCCTGCACTCCCTCTGGTTCGTCTGATGAGAGATCTGATGGATAATGTGTCCTGGGCACTGCCCTGATGGTGTTGCTGGGTTCCTCCATGGTGTTTCTGGGCTCCTCCAGTGCCCCGTACATTTGTGGTCGTGGACCCCAGAGCATTGGGCCCTCCTGTCCGTTTTTTGGCAATAGAGCCCGATGCCTTTCTCCACGATATCGTGGGTAAATACTTGGTCCTTGTCTGTTTTTTGATAATGGAATATCCTCTATGGTGGTTTGAGAACGGCATTCATTAGCCCAATGTTTCCCTCTACAGCATCGTGGGCAAATACCCGGTATTCTATTCCTTTGATACCTAGCTTTGTTAAACCCTCCTCCTATGGGGCAACTCCTTTTAAAATGTCCTGTTTGATCATAATTATAGCATGTTTTTGGCCTGGCATCTAAAGCCTGTTGTACTGCTGCTAAGACTTGCCCTTGTTCATTAATGTCTCTACATAATTTAATATATGTGTTTAAATCTTCATGTCTCCATGGTCTAATGACCTCTCTGCAGCAACGATTTGCTTGGTCATAAGCCAGTTGTTTTATAAATGGCATTGCCTGTTCTGTATCCCCAAAAATTCTGGAAGCTGCTTGAATAAGCCTATCTACAAATTCAGCGTAAGGTTCATTAGTTCCTTGTATTACCTTAGATAATTGACCTTGTAAATCTCCATGCCCCTGTAAAGTTTTCCATGCCCTAACCGCATCTACAGCAATTTGTGCGTATATGCCAGGATCATATTCAATTTGTTGCCGTTGACCCTCATAAGGTCCTTTTCCTAACAACATATCTAGATTTCTTTGAGGGTAACCGGCTGCTGCATTTTGTCTAGCTGTCTCCCTGCAAAATTCCTCATTGGCAACCTTCCATAACAAATATTGTCCTCCATTTAGCACAGATTTACACATACTAGCCCAATATGCTGGCGTCATGTCCAAGTTGGTAATGGATTCGACCATGCTTACAGTGAACGGTGCTTGAGGACCATAGGTTGTTACAGCCTCCTTTAACTGCTTCACTGTTTTGAAATCTAAAGCACGGTGAATTCGCTGCCCTCCTGCCTGCTCAAGTATAGGGCATGCTAATCTTTGAGGTCCTGTCTCAGGATCCCATCTATCAACTACGGGGTTTGAGGGCCACTCCGCTATCTCCATAGGGGGAGCTGTTGGTTGAATTACACCCTCTGGTGATAGAACGGTGTTAGTAGCAGCCTCCTGTTGTAGCTTTTTCCCTAATAGCTGTTTCTCCTCTAAGCTTTCTTCCTTTAAATTTTCTTCCTCTGTCTGACTAGCTTGAGAGACCTTGTCTTTTGCTTGATCTAAAATGTCTTTCTCCATGGTCTGAACCTCTAACAATTTACTTAACACTCTTTCAGTTTGTTTTTTACTAATTTCTAATCTGTTATAAAGATAACGCAACCCAATAAGATAACACAAAACAAAACCGAAACAGAATGAAACAAAAACGGAACAAAAAATCGTTGTATCAATTTTCCTATTTTCTTGATATGTGCATTTGTGGTCTATTTCTATCTCTTCCTCAGGGGCGAACAACTTCAAGCCTTGAGCCAACCATTTTTCCCAATCTGCCTGAGAAAATTCTAGGGATAGGCAGCTTGAAACAAACACAAAACAAATCAAAACAAGAACACATTGTTTTTTAAAATGGTCACCCATTCTCTCGCCTTCCCTTAGGGGCAAGCAATTTCACTTACCCCATTGCTTCAGACATTCCCCACATGGGCCGCCAATTGCAGCAGTCTGGCTGGGCACAAATCACGAGCCACTGAAGCAGGAACAAACTTTATTTTTGAACTGCAGGAAAACACTTCACACAGCTCCCAGGGAATCCTCCCGAACGCCATGCAGCTGGTCCAGGAACCCCCAGCCGGAAATATCTCTCCCGGAAATCCCTCCTCCTGCACTTCCCCAACCAATGGGAACTCTCGGGGAATCCCCGGAAATCCCCACGAGAACTCCAAAATAGTGGGAGAACTCAAAAGTTGCGGCAGAGGCGGATAGTAATGCCTCGCCTGTCATTCAATACTGTTGGCAAAATGCCAGGGGCCATAGAGACTCGGCCGTGGCTCTCAGCATGTTAATAGTATATGTGTTTGATTCTTCATTGCAATAAACATGTTATATGCTTCTAAAACATTCAGTAGAAACCCATGTTACCAAAACTTAATTGGTATTTCCATATAATCTTTGGGAAAATCAAATCATAATCAGCCTGGAAACTATCATATTTTGAAACAGAATATTGTTTTCAAAGTTATATTAAATCAAAAGAAGTTGATCATAGAACCTAATAATACTGTATGATGTTAATAATTTAGAAAATGTAACATGTGACAGGGCATAAGAATTAAATAGTTAATACAAAATAAACAAAACTCTAATGTTAATAATTAAGATTCCTTATTAGAAGAAAGCTGTGTGTCCTGGAAATTTCTTTTCTTGACACGAATGGCATTTGTTTAAAGTAGTTGGGTGATTTGGGCCATCTAGCTTTATAAGTTTTCATTTGTTAAATTTGAGGGGAAGGTTCATGTTCTGATCTTTAGAATTCTAAATATGGTTTTAGATCAATATTATCCCACATGCTTTCCAATTAAATTGAAAACAGTACTTATGATGGTTTGCCAAATATTTAGTAGTTGATTGTATTTATTCAAATATCTCGGAAGTGAATCCCTTGATGAATTTGTTGTGTAAAAGTGTTAGATTTTGGTTTACATAGCAGCTGAAATTACTTCTGCTATTTTATGTAGGCTTGGGCTCTTTTCTGCATAGCTTTAGGATTTAGATAACACTAACATCTAACATTTTCCCCAATTTATTATTATATTATAATGAACAAATATTTAAAAAATCAAAATAGTCAGTTTAGACATATTCAAAGCAATGTCATGTTTCATTAAGAAAACATTAAATGCTTATGTCTGGATTTAAATTGCTTATATAGGTACTTGTATATCTTTTCAAATATATAGGTAAATGCTTTTGTGTGAATAAAGTAGAAAACAAAACAATGAAGAATAAGAAAGCCAGAGAATAATGTACCAAAATTAAAACATAGAATTGAATATTGTAATGAAATCAGAATGAAATAGAAAATGTCCATTGATTACCAGTAGAAAGATTAAATTTCTTTTCCATTAATTTTAGTGGACAAAGTATGAGAAGAGTGTACTATGTTTTTCTAGAATCCAATGAAATCTGAGAAAAAGTGTATGCTTAGAATAGTATTGTTGTTTTTACTTTATAACAATTGAGTACCATTATATGAGTAATAATGTGTATGTTTTCTTCTTTATAGCTTTCCATTGAAATAGGCCATGAAGTTAAAAGTCAAAATAAGCTATTAACTGAAATGGTAAGTGGTTATGATTTTAACTTTAAGAAATTTGATTTAATATTCTCAAATTTAGTCTGTTAATCAGGAACAATATTTTAATTTTTGTCCCATTTGAAAGAGATCTAGAGATCATAAGTTCTGAATTACCATTCATTTGTATCTAATCAGTTTATAATAGCTAAGATTTATTTTTGTATTTTCATCTTACAAATACATAAGTAGGAAGAGAGGTGGAAGCTAATGTTTCTTTAGCCCTGTGTTTAGAAACAGTATTAAAGATGTAAGACAAATGACTGTTTTGAGTAGTCTTAGAAATCTCTATGGGTAACGACAACTAGTAATTTATTAACCACACAATCAAAAAGCACTTTATATCCAACCAAACAAATGTTTCCACTTAATGGAAACTTATTTATTTTGCTCAAATTTTCTAAGGCTCGCTACTGAACAAAGACCTCATAGATTTGAATAGCCCAAAGCCCTTTATCTCTTGTCTAAAAGGGCTCAGCAATACATATATTTTCTTATTAGAGCCTTCTTTCATTTGTTAATGCCTTTTTTTGGATGTCAAACTTCTTTGAACCTTCCATTGTTTCTCCACATGATTTTAAAATTGCACTATTCAAAAATTAATATGACATTGAAAGTGGTGTTCTTCCTTAGCTTCATGCTAGAACCACTTAGAGAACTCCTTGTAAATGCGTATCTCTATTTCTCACACTAAGTAAACTGCTTCAAAATTTTAAGGGGAGGGAACTAGGCATATGTGTTTTGTAAAGAGCATCACCAGAGATCCTGATGCATAACTCCAGTGAAGAACCATAAGTATTTAAGTGCATGAGGCACATGGATACTGAGGTATGCAAAAAAGTCTTTTAATTATGTCAGGGATTTTTCATCTGAGGACATTAAGACTTCAGTGGAAGTATAATTTTTCTTATCTATACCTACTCTGATCTTAAGGACTTTTCCAGCCATTTGAATAGAGTTGTTTTTCTTCACACATATTTATTGTCCTTTCCACATCCTATTCCCCATGCATGATATTCTCTTAATACTTAGTACACTCTACTGTACTTCAAAGTCAGTTATCTAAACAAAAGAATCTTAATTGCTAACCATATTAAATTTAAACATTTAACCACTAACCATATTAAACCTTGAATGCTTTCTTCTACTGGGTAGCGGTTACCTATTTGACCCTGGAAAGCAATGCTATAACGAATAATGGGAAAATCCTGTAAGATAGTCCACAAACCTTTGTTACTATTTTTAACAATGTTTGTTTTATTGTTAGTGACTTTTAATCCACATAATTGAAATAAGGCTTAAATAGTTTTAGTTTTTTAATTACTCTGTGGGACTTTAAAAAATGTCTATTGGGTAATGAAAGAGCTTTTTATTCATTGAGAGAACTGCTTTATTTTGCATGGAGTAATCAGGCTGATTACTCAGGGTTATAAGCAGGTTCTTGAACTGATTAAACAAAAAACTGTCATTGAAAATATACACTAATAACAGTGTATTCAATTACTTGAATGTGTACATGTAGAATAATAGAACCTAAGTATTACTTTTTCTCTTCTCTCTCATAGGATTCACAATTTGATTCTACAACTGGATTTCTAGGTAAAACTATGGGAAAACTGAAGATTTTATCCAGAGGGAGCCAAACCAAGCTGCTGTGCTATATGATGTTGTTTTCATTTTTTGTCTTTTTTGTCATTTATGGAATTATTAAACTGAGGTGATGCAAGTAAGTGTGAGTTTGGAATTTCTTCCAACTAATAGGATGGAGTACCACTTTGATAAAAATCAGCATCGCAACATTCCTAATTTTGAAATATTAGACCTTTTCCATTGAAGATTACTGAATTTTGCTTGTTTTATAAATCACATTAGATAATACAGTGTTCTTTGAATACTGTTTCTTATTGACTCATTTAACCCCTATTTTCAGGGGTATTGAGATGGCCTAAAATCAGTGTCGCTCTACCAACCTTTTTTTCTCATTGTTTGCTAGTTGTCAGATTAATATCCTGTTGTTATCATAAATGGAGGTTTCTGTTCCACATAAGAAATAGTGGGAAAGTAGTAGAATGCCTGCAGAGCCTGATTCCCAGCTCTTAGGGTAGTAAGCCAGTCTGTGATGGGATGGTAATTATATATTTCTCAGCTGTCATCAACTGGGGTGATGTATACCCCTTTCCTCCTTCATTTGGTTACAATTGGAGAATTAAGTTCTTTTTACCTATAATCTTAATTTTTCATCAAATGACTCTCCTTTCTGTCCAGGACTTCCTTCTTTAATAAAGCTTGTTAATTGGGCATATGTCTGGTAGGGCCTAATCTACATGTGTATCAACATAGTTATTGTTTTATATTAACATAAACTCCATTGACTTGGTTTATGGTAGTTTTATGATTTTAGCTACTTAGGCAGGCCATTTGATTATCATTTGTGACAGAATAATGTGAAGTTAAGTGATTGCTGAGCTCTGGGTAGAAATAAAATGTTCAAGAAAATTAATTGTCTCTGCTTTATTATGTGCTCAAAACATTGAAAATACTCAGCATTAAACTCAGAGTTAAGAGGAGTATTAATCCAGTGCATTTGTTTATAGAAAGCTAAACACAAAGGTGGATTGTTAAGTAAAAAAGAAATATTATCAAATACTCTGTATTGCTACTACTTTGGAGGTTTCAAAAATAAATTTTGTATTGAAATATATTAATTGACTTGATTGTATCTTTAAATCTCTTTTATGTTCTTGATGAACAAAATCAGGCAGTTAACATTGTATTATGTCAGAACTTGCTTCAAACAAATAAGGCAAATCTTATGCAATTAAAGATCTCTTTATTTCTTTATGTTTTTTATTTATGAATGTCATTTTGGTTTTACTGAATTTTCAATTGTTTAGGCTATCCCTCATGATCTATCAATTTGAGTCCTATTTTTTTCTGATTGCATTTGTCATCATTTGGACCTGTATTTCACTGGTCTAAACCCCAGACTGAGAGAGGTTAAGTTAAGCAAGGCTAAGGAGTGGGAATAAGACACTGTTTGAGTTAGAAGCCTTGCATTCAGATCTCCTTCCCTTCAATTGCTCTGTGCTTTCAACCTCAGTTTCTTCATAGCATCAGTTATTACATCGGATTGTTGTGAAAAGTAGATGAGATAACAGAGAAAATGCCTTACATGACAATCAATAAATGATAATAATTTCCATACTTTATAAATGCTAGTACTCACTATCATTAACAGAAATTAAATGTCAGAAAGGGGAGTTATTTTAAGGGCAAGATAATAGGTTGGTTTCAGGCTTTGAATTACCCAAGTGAGTAATTTCTATCAGGAGCATGACTCATTGGTTCAAGAAAATTTTAACTGTGTTCTCTGTAACAATTATGTTATACCAGAGCTCAGGGAATACTCAAATCTATCAATAGTCAAATTCACAAAAAATGGAATGAACAGAAGCCCAAAGAAAATTATTGGAAGATGAAAACACAAGAAAATCACTAATGGAAATAGAAAAGATCTGTCTTAGGAAAACCAGTGATGTCAAGAGAAGGGCGAATATCAGGATTATAAGTTTACTATTTTATGGAAACAAAGAATTTCCATTTAAAGTCAGATATTATCATCAGAGAGGTAAAGATTTCAATAAAAGGGGCTTGGAGTGATGAAAAAGTGATTCTTATTACTGCAGGGATCAGTATTTCTTTTTTGATTTTTTTTAAGAACTGCAAGGAATTTGGCATTTCATATCACTCCTCTACATCACTGTTATTGCTAAGATTCTGATAGGCAGGGAACTCTTTTGGAAGCACTGGCCTGTCTTTGCTCCAAGATGGATCTTTCTGCCAGCATTCTTCTTCCTTCTGTTTAGGGACTCCCAGGAAAAGGTATTCCCAGAAATAAGATTTGGGGGAAATATCAAATATGAAAAAGTTCTAATCCTTTATAATCATTTTTAAGCCCATTGCTAATCCTGTAAAGAACTAGGTTTCTGAGAAGTTGATTGTAATAATTGAATAAATAAGATACTCATATAATATGTTTTTTCAAGAGTTAAGCTTGCAGGTGTTTGGGTCCTGGATGGAGCACTACATATTCTGTATTTTAAATGGTAAAACAAATTCATAAAAAAATTTATAAAAATTGCAGATATCCAGGTTTTCCCAGAAACATCTAGTCACTTCATTTCACTAGCAGTTAAACCTTGGAAGTGTGCCAAACACACTTGCAAATAATTGAATCACAGGCATGTTTTTCTACAATGAGAAAAGGGAGAATTACACATATTATTGATAGAATTGGAATTAGCATTCAAGTTAATTCTTCAATATTACTTGAGCTGGTAATAGATGTCTAATCTAAGATAAATATGCAATATTTTAGGTATCAGAACTTTGAAGCACTTGCATCCATAAAAGTTCTGGTTCTTTAAGATAAACAAGTTTTCCTAATTTTTCAATGCTCTTTCATTTCAAATTAACTGTTGAATTTACTTCTTTGAGAGAAAGTTGAAAAAGTGCTTAGTTTAGGTTCATTTATTGCCATTACTGATGAATGAACTTCAACAATTTACTTGGAAGCAGAATAGCATCTCGGGAAGACTGAAAGCTATTGTCTGCACAAAACCTGGCTCCACCATTCACATTCTGACTTTGGGCTGATAACCTCTCTATCTCAATAACTCCCTGAAAAACAGGAATTAAAATTGTGTAAAGATAGTGGTAATATAGTCATGAATGTTATGATGAATGAAATAATACTTGAAAAAGCTTTAGAATGGATGCTCAATGGTAGCTGTTGTCATTGTGATTGGGGTATTTGGGAATTCTAATCTGTTACAATAGCCTGTACATAGCAGCTGGAATTTTGGCTGCTTTCTCCTCACTACACTGCCAGAAATAAAAGCAGCTGTATGTCTTTTCTAGGAAAGTTTTATAATTTCTGGCATTTTATTCATCTAGATTGTGTGTGTGTGTGTGTGTGTGTATGTGTGTGTGTCTCCTCAACAATCTAATGGAACTAATTTTTTTAAAAACCTACATTTTTAAGCTTATTTGACTTGTTTGGGTTATTATAATGATAACAACAGAGCTTTTGACTTTCTAGAGGCAGAGGTTTGAAGGGAGAGAAAGTTCTCTACCTATGGGGGTATCTACTATCCACTGTAATTGAATGTAATAGGGTCTCTCTAAGGTATATGTATTTTGTTCCAACCAATATTTTATCACTGCACTAGTACCCTACCATTAATTATTAGGGTTTCACAGTGTTTTAACAGCCAATAGATATTCTTATCTATTTGATCTGTCTGATGAACATTCTTCGATAGTATTTTAGTAAACCATAGTTGCTTTTAATAAGAATCACATTAATATTCTGTTATCTGCTCTGGAGGAACAAAAAGCTTCTCAAATATTTTCATAGTTGAAGTGATAGATTTTTACTCTGAACTTTTTATTTCCCTTGATTATGTATTTATATTCAATGGTATAATAATAAACCAGTTCTCAGGGTGGGTGAGGGGTCTGGAAGAGCCTTGATGTATAGTAATTTTATATTTCCCTGGCATAAATACTCATATTACACTGGATTTCAAGTACCAAAGTGACATCCTTAGACACCGCATTGAGAAAGTCCATGCACAATTGGCTCTCATGAGCTGGTATAACTAGCTCCAGTGTCCTTGTTGTATTGATAATCAATATTCTTTTTTAAAAAATATAGAAGTTATATGTTCCCCTAAAAATTGTGATCAAAAACTCAACAAATTGTAATAGATAAAATCCAAGAGACATGAAATTAAACAGATAAATTAACTTCAGAATAATGTTTTCCAAAAGCAATGGACACTTAGAGGTTGATTTGTACATTTTATGTGCCAACTCTGTTTGTATGTGTAAACTCTTGCTACATATATTGACCTTCCTGGTAGTTCAAATATTATATAATAACAATATAAGAAAAAAGTTAGAGGTTATTGGTACTTTGGTTTTCTTCCTGCTTTTTCCTCTTGTCAAATGTTTAAGCATGCATGCAGGATCATTCTATGAATTTTATACTAAAGTAGGACAGAAGAGGCTGGACACCTGAGGAATTTTCAGGAAGCAGGTTTTTGACTGCAGGGTTCAGAACGGGCTACCTTCTAAAACTTCTTCCTCTGAACAATGAATCTAGAAATTCTTTGAACTTTATACCCAGTGCGGGGGAGGGCTAGGAGGTTCACATGACAAGTGCTTTTTGTTCTATCCTCTAGACCAGAGAGGTTTAACAAGTTTTGTGTTTTTTTTTTTCAAACCTGGCATTTACAAAAAGAGGAAACTATCAACTACAATGCCCTTCTCCAGAAGTTTTTGCTGATAAAAAGCTTTCTGAAAGGCTAAGAGGAACTTACATGCCACAAATATGGTGGAGGTTTCTGCTTAATTATAGTAAAGGTCTTCTGGGTGGGGGTCTGTGGCCTGCTTCAATATGGATTTCTTTCTGAGCATATCCTTACTTCAGTAATTGTCTTGGCCCAGGAGTTCAGCTCCACATAAACCTGTTTGCCTTTTTAAAAGAACTTTTCACCAGCCTTTGAAGTACTACCATGAAAAATGAAGAGATGTGCTTGTGCCAAGTCCAAGCCTAACATTCTTTAATCTTCAAAATCAACAGAAATATATATATATAAAATGTTTTTGACAAAACAAAGAGTATATGTTAGGGTGAGACTTTAAAATTCATAGAAGCTCAGTAAATCATTTATAACTTTAGTAACTAAAGGATAATTCAAAATACAACCACATTCTCTGTTTTAAATCTAAGTACAATGTCTTTATGGCACTTAAAAACTAATGCTTAATTTTTTTCAAAACTAATTAATTCAACTTTGAAAATTTCAACAAGCATCAGTGTCATACAATTGAATATAAAAAGTTTCTGCTGTGTTTTTTCAAATATCTGTGATCACTGTGATTCCTGTGAATGGAGACAACTAAATCTGACTTTATTAGTATTTTGTAATCTTTGATGTCTACAATGAATTTTGAAATGAGCAAAGAAAAATAACAAAACAGCATTTAGAAAATTCATAAAAGCAGATGTTGATATATAATAAAAACTTTAACATTTTAAAAGAACATAATTATTCTTTTATTTCTTCAATTCTATCTCATTAATGAATAAATAGTCCTAAAAGCTGGTACTATATTTAGTTTTCTGCACTATTTAATAATATATTTGCTTTAAAGCATATAAGATAAACTTACTTTCGAGCTAACTGTATCATTAGTATTATGTGAGAAAGGTTTTTAGAAACTTTCGGTGTCAACTATTTCAGAAAAAAATATTGAGTAAAATGTTTTAGTTTGCGTAGAGATAAATTTGATGCTTACGTTTCTTTAAAAGTCTCCCTTTAACATTCTAATTTCATATCCATATACTTTATATTTATATTTAAATTATTTTAAATTGTTAAAAATTTTAATAGCAAGTGGTTTGTTCACACATACATAAAACAATGAAGTATAAATATATTCTGATGATATCTGTTAAAGAGATCCATATTATTAGATTAAAACTTCTTCAAAATGGCAGGCCCAGTACTCCAACATATTGGCTCAAGAACTGACTTCCTTAATAAGACCTCTAAAGTGTAAGAAATAAAATCAATAGTCAACCAATGGGATGACATCAAACTAAAAAGTTTCTAGCAAAAGAAATAAGAGTGTGAAGAAATACAAAATGGGAGAAAAATCTTTGCCACTTGCACCTCATTAATTTTTAGACTATATAAAGAATTCAAATTACTTAACACCAAAAATCAAACAAGCAACCCAATCAATAAATGGACAAAGGAACTGAGTGGATATTTTACAGGAGAAGAAATACAAATGGTCAACAGATGTATGGAAAAAACTGTTCAACATCTCTATCTATTATAGGAATGCAAATTAAAACTACACTGAGATTCCATCTCATTACAGTCAGAATGGCAACAATCAAGAATACAAGTAACAATAAATGATGGTAAGGATGTGGGGAAAAGGGCACACTCATACATTGCTTGTGGGGCTACAACCACTTTGGAGATTCCTCAGAAAAACTGGAATAAAACCACCATTTGACCCAGCTATCCCACTCTACAGTGAATACCCAAAGATCTTAAAATCAGCATACTACAGTGACACAGCCACATCAATGCTTATAGTACAAAATTCACAATAACTAAGATATTTAACCAACTTAGGTACCCTTCAACAGATGAATGGATAGAGAAAATGTGGTATATACACAATGGAATATTACTCAGCCACAAAAAATGACTTTATGATATTTGCCAATCAATCGCTGGATCTAGAGACTATTATGCTAAGTGAAATAAGCCAATCCCCAAAAATCAAAAGTCAAATATTCTGAAATAAGAAGGCTAACACACAATGTGGGCAGGGGGAATAGAACTCCTCCAGTAGATCAGAAAAAGCAGACTGAGGAGAAGGGAGGGGGTTCAGGAATATGAAAGACAGTAGAATGAATCCGACTTCACTTTCAAAGTATATACATAAATACACAACAGTCAAACTCCACATCATGTACAACCACAAAACTGGGATCCTAAGTACAGTCAGATGTACTCCATTTTGTATAAATATGACAAAATAGACTCTACTGTCATGTATAACTAAGAAGAATAAATTAAAGAATAGATTCAGAATCTACTATGATTGTTGATGTATCCAGTCCCCTTTGTGTAACTCTCAATCATTACATCTATTAGAGCTTAGAAATGTTAGATTTCAGACAAGTTGCTCTTTTTATCATAATGTTTTATTCTTTATTCTCTAAACTCATAATACTTTTTTTCATTAGAGTATACTTTTTATGAAAAAAAGTAAGAAAATAAAAATAAATAAATAAATATGAATATATAAATATATATGTGAATATGTAAATATACATGTGAAAATACATATGAATATACTTATAAATATATGTGATTTTATATATACATAGTTTAAGCTTGAAGCCATTTTGGGGGGTTAGGAATAAGTTTATGGGTAGATTAGAGTTAGGGTTAAGGTATGAACATATGTATCAATATATATGAGTGTATATATAAATGTTCATGTAAAAATATACATGAAAATCTATATATATATATAAACATGGTTTCATATATGGATAGTTTGGGAGTTAGGAGTATCGTTATGATTTAGTCTAAACTACAGTATGAAAACATAAATAAATACATAAATATATATGAATATACATATATAAATATACATATATAAATATTCATGTCAAAATATATATCAATATTTATATATGTTTTATATATAAGCAGATTGAGGTTTAGGGTTAGTACTAGGATTAGAAATACATTTAGAGGTAGGATTATAGTTAGGGTTACTATATATATATAATATATGAGCATATATATATGCTCATATATATAGGAATATAAGTGAAAGCATATGAAAAAAATATAAATATATATGGCTTTATACCTGGACAGGTTTAATGCTACTTGCATGGATAGGGTTAGGGTTAGGTTTAGTGTTTACTGCATGGCTACTGTTTGGTTTAAGGATAGGATATGAATATATAAAAATATATATGTGAATATATAAATATATATGTCAAAATATTTATTAATATATAAATATATAATGTTTTATACATAAGAATTTTTATGGTTGGGGGTATTCTTGGGGTTATGACTAATTTTATGCATATAGATATGGTCATTGTTAGGATATAAACATGTATATCAATATATTTGAGTATATATAAATATATGTGAAAAATATAAATATATACATGGTTTCATAATGGATAGTTTTACAGTTAGATTTATGAAATTGATTTATTTTAAAATAAGGTATGTTATATGTGAATATATAAATATACATGTCAAAATATATATCAATATTCTTATAAATATTATATAGTTTATATAGGACTAGATTCAGGTTTAGGGATAGTGTATTAGGACTAATTTATGGGTTGGATTAAGGTTAAGGTTAGGTTATGATTATATATACCAACATAAATGAAAGTATACATGAAAATATGTGAAAATATATAAGTAAACCTATATAAATACATATGTTTTTATATACAAGTTTAGTGCTATGTGTGATTGCAGTTTGTTTTATACATAAGTTGTGGATATACTAATGAATATATACAAACGTGTATATGGATATATATGTGAATATATAAATATTCAAGTTCATATATATCAAATTCATATAAATATACATGGTTTTATTTATTTTTAAAAAATATTTTTAGCTGTTGATGGACCTTTATTTTATTTTTTAATTTATTTATATGTGGTGCTGAGGTTCAAACCCAGTGCCTCACACATGCTAGGCCAGCGCTCTACCACTGAGCCACAACCCCAGCCCTGTACATGGTTTTATAATAATTTGATTGATATTTAGAAGTAGTGTTAGTGTTTAATGGTAGGATAAGGGTTCAGGCAAGAGTATGAATATATATGATACATATGAATATATCTGTTAAAATATATATAAAAATCTATATCAATATATAAGCTTTACATATAAATAGTTTTATTGCTAGGGGTATAGTTAGGGTTAGGACTAAATTTATTAGTTAAATTAGGGCTAGGGTTAGGATATGAGCATATATATATGTTTATATGAGTATATATATGAATACATATGAAAAATATATATTAAAACTATAAAAATAAATGATTTCATATATCTATACAGTGTTATATTTAGGGTTAGGGTTTGTTTTACAGATAGGGTATAAATATATAAATGAATTTATATGGGTACACATGTAAATATAAAAAATAGGTATGTCAAAATATATATGAATATTGATATGTATGGCTTTGTGTATAAATATATTTATGATTACTTTTGTTATGGTTAGGACTAAGTTTAGGAATAGGGTTAGGGTAATGTTAGGGCATGAAGATATGTATCAATATAGATGATTATATACAAATACAGATGTTAGAATACATATGAAAATCTACATGTATGTATGTATATATGATTTCATAATAGATAGTTTTAAGGTTATGGATATAGTTATTGGTTGTTTTTAAATAGTGTATGAATATATAAGTAAATATATATAAAATATGTATATATATATTTCATATATGGGTAATTTTACAGTTAGGTGTATGGTTATGGTTTGGTTTAAAGATATGAATATATAAATGAATATATATGAACATATGAATATATATGAACATATGAATATATATGAATATGCGTGAATATATAAATCTACATGTCAGTATATATCAATAGTCATATAAATATATATAGTTTTATATACAAGTTGGTTGAGGCTTAGAGGTAGTGTTAGGTTTAGGACCAAGTTTGGGTTATGGATAGGGATATATTATATATTATATATATATATATATATATATATATATATATATAGAGAGAGAGAGAGAGAGAGAGAGAGAGAGAGAGAGAGAGTTATATATACATAGCTAGTGATATATATATATATATATATATATATATATATATATATATATATATACATACATATACATACATACACACAACTCTATTTCAGGATAAATGAGTATATATATATATATATATATATATATATATATATATATATAATTTGAAAATATATATAGTGACATATATTAATATATATGGTGTCAAATATAGAGAGTTTTATTGTATGATTATGCTTTGATTTGAAGGCAGTGAATGAATATATATAAAATATACATATGAAAGTATATGTGAAAATATAAATATATATCAAAATATATGTGAATATTTTTATAAATACATTTATGTTTTATTATAAGGTTAGGAGAGATTTTGAGGTAGGATTAGTGTTAGGTTATGTACATATATTTCAATATATATGAATATGTCTATATATGTGAAAATATATATGATAATCTATATATATTCACAGTTTATAAATGAATAATTTTATTAGAGTTATGTGTATGGTTATAGTTTGTTTTAAAAATATGATATGAAGATATAATTGAATATATATTAATATAAATATGAATTTATGTGAATATATAAGTATAACTGTCAAAACATATATCAATATTTATAAAATACATATGATTTTATATATAAATAGGTAGTATTAGCATTAGGTTTAGGTAAGCTTAGAGGTAGAGTTAGGGTTAGAATATGAACATATATAAAAAATATATGAATATATATAAATATATATATGATTATATATTTTTAAATCTTATGTAAATATATGATTTTATATATGGATAGGTTTAGTAGTACATATATGGTTACATTTGATTTAAATATTGTTTATGAATATATAAATATATAGGAACTTCATATGAATATACAAATATATTTGTTAAAATATACATGAAAATCCATATAAATATATGTTTTTATATGTAAATACTTATATGGTGAAGGGTAATGTTAGAGTTAGGACTAAATTTAGGGCTAGAGTTAGATTTAAGATATAAATTATATATATATATAAAGATATAAGTATATATAAAAATATATATGAAAACCTATCATATATATGCTTTTATATATTCATATATTTTGATTAAGGTGTATATAAAGATAGACATGGATCTATAAATTAATATACATGAACATATTTATCAATATATATGTGAACATGTAAATATACATGTCAAAATATACATGACTATCATATGAATATATGTGGTTTATATATAAGTAGGTTTATGTTTGGGGTAGTGCTAGCTTTAGGACTAAGTTAGGGGTGGGATATGAACATATATATCAATATATATTAATAGAAGTTGAAATTAGAAACTACCGTATGGCAGTTTGTTAGCTATGCTCAAAGGTAGATTCAGTTACACTGTTTGTAAAATAGTAGATGGACAAATCTTTGAATTTTCTTATCTCACTTGTTGTGGATTTCATTATTTGGTACCTGGCAATATGTTACTTTACATGACTGTTCAAAAGTAGAAACTAAACATTTGTGTGTTTCTAGTGTTTAGCTAGCATCATAAGTATGCCATATTCTTGGTGCTCAGTTCCTACTGAGCCTGTGGGGAAAATGTCATTTTTTGACACTTTTGAAGATGAAACATTGTGCAATCAATAAAAGTAATGCTTTTTTGTATCCCCTTTGGTTTCTCTTAAAAATCTCTCTTTGTGATTCTAAAAGCTATTTTAGAAATCACTTAATATTAAATTTAAATTATGAAGTCATAAGAAGTAGATGCAAAATAGAGTTTAATGGAGCTGACTGAAAAACACCATTTACAGATTTATGTATCTTTCCAGCAAGAAGATAGAAGATAATCTATTGATTATTAAAGAAGTTTAACTTTTTATTCATTGGTTCTTTTGAGTTATACATGACAGCAGAATCTATTTTGATATGATTATACAAGCATGGAATAGATCTTATTCTAGTTCGAGTCCCATTTTTATGTAAGTACATGGTGGTGAGATTCACTGTGTTGTTTTCAGATACATACATAGGAAAAGTATGTCAGATTCATTCCGTTGTCTTTCCTCTACTTATCCTGCTCTCTCCTCTCTGTTCCCTATTGTTTAATCTACCGCACTTCTTTTTTTATGATTTATTATTTCTACCTGATAATAATGACATCAAATGTTATTGTAGCTTTCATTATATGCCAGGAATAATTCTAAACTATTTACATATGTTAATTTACTTAACTCTAAGAGAATCCCAAGAGTGCTACTATTTTTTTTATTGGTTGTTCAAAACATTACAAAGCTCTTGACATATCATATTTCATACATTAGATTCAAGTGGGTTATGAACTCCCATTTTTACCCCAAATACAGATTGCAGAATCACATCGGTTACACATCCACATTTTTACATAATGCCATATTAGTAACTGTTGTATTCTGCTACCTTTTCTATCCTCTACTATCTTCTATTCTTTCCCTCACCAACTCTCTTATTATGCATGAGATTCCACCTATCAGAGGAAATATTTGACCTTTGGTTTTTTGGTGGGACTGGCTTACTTTGTGTAGCATGATTGTCTCCAGATCATTCCATTTATTGGTAAATGTTATGAAGCCATTCTTCTTTTTAGCTGAGTAATACTCCATTGTGTATATATACCACATTTTATTTATCCATTTATCTCTTGAAGAGTACATAGGTTGGTATAGCTTAGCTATTGTGAATTGAACGGTTGTGTCACTGTAGTACATTGATTTTAACATCTTTGGATAACTGTGTTAAATGGTGGTTCCATTCCAAGTTTTCTGAGGAATCTCCATACTGCTTTCCATATTAGCTGCACCAATATGCAGTCCCATCAGCAATGTATGAGTTTACATTTTCCCCCACATCCTTGCCAACACTTATTGTTGCTTGTATTCTTGATAACTACCATTCTGACTGGAGTAAGATGAAATCTTAGTTTTGATTTACATTTCTCTAATTATCAGAGATGTTGAACATTTTTTCATGTATTTGTTGGTCAATTGTATTTTTTCTTCTGTGAAGTGTCTGTTCAGTTCCTTTGCCCATTTATTCACTGGGGTATTTGTTATTTTGATGTTAGGTTTTTTGAGCTCTTTACATATCCTGAAGATTAATGCTCTCTCTGAGGTGCATGTGGTAAAGATTTTCTTCCACTCTTAAGGCTCTCTCTTCATGTTATTGATTATTTTCTTTGCCAAGAAGAAGCTTTTTAATTTGAACACATCCCATTTACTGGTTCTTGATTTTTCTTCTTGTGCTTTAAGAGTCTTGTTAGCTTTTACAATGTTGAGGTATGTTCCTACAATCCCTAGTTTTTCTAGTGTTTGAGTATGAAAGGGTGCTGTATTTTTTAAAATGCTTTCTCTACATCAACTGATATAATTATATGATTCTTATCTTTAAGTCTATTGATGTGATGAGTTATATTTATTGATTTCCATATGCTTAACCAACTTTGCATCCCTGGAATGAACCCCACTTGATCATGGTGCACTATTTTTTAAAATATGTTTTTGTATGTGATTTGCCAGAATTTTATTGAGAATTTTTGCATCAATGTTTTGGGGGGGCACACCTGAGATATTTAAAAAGCCTCTACTCAGCCTTGGTGCCAAGGAGATTTTGGTCTGGCATTGCAAGTCGTTTTGTGGCTTCTCCCACTTAATGGATCATGCAAAGACCATAGTGACTTCAGTCTTTGCTGGGCTAGAGAGGCTGTTTTGTAGCTCCAGAATTGAGCATTACCTATTGGGCTTGGACAGCCCTCCTTCTACCTTATTTGGCAAATGAACATTCCATGAAAATCCTTTGAAGCCCCCTTGTATAAATAAAGAAAATATGGGCTCTTCTCACTCTCACCTTCCAGTGTGGAAGCAGGACCTCTAAGTTTGCAGAGCCATCCCACCACTGCTTTTTGAAAAATACTTTCTCTGTTGTGTGATTTTTTGCCATTTTTCTCAGCCTGAACTCTCTATGCAGAGGAAGCTCAAATTTCATAGCTCCTGTGGGACAGGGGTGAGAAATGCTCATCAAGGATATTGGTCTTGAATTTTCTTTCCTTGATGTGTCTCTGCCTGTTTTGGGTATCAGGATGGTACTAGCTTAATAGAATGAGTTTGGAAGGGTTCCTTCCTTTTCTATTTCATGAAATAATTTGAGGAGTATTGGTATTAATTCTTCTTTGTAGGTCTTATAGAACTCAGCTATGAATCCATCTGGTCCTTATTAGGTCAGTTTGAGGTGGCTAAGGGAACAAATCACCAGGCAACCCGCACTCATGAAAGAACAACCAGTCAGGTGCCGACAGACAAGGAGTGATAGTGCCCCATAACCACCTGTCAAACAGTGGGCTCTCTTGACAAATCCTGGAAGGACACAGATCCCAGCAACATCCCCCCAACCAAGCAGGAGGACAAAGGACTCTAAAAATCTCCCTTTCCTGTCCCAAGCCCTCCCTTCCTGCCCTAAGCCCAATAAAACTCCAATCCAGCTGGGCCTGGGTGCTATTCTTCCAGACACACTCTGTTGGACTGGAGGGTCTTGCCTGGGAGCAAATCTCAATAAAACCTTGCTCAGCTGCTTTTAATCTGCCTCCTTTTGATCACCAGTGCCTGACCTTACAGTCCTGGCCTTTTCTTGGTTGGTAGGCATTTGATGGTGTCTTCTATTTCCTTGCTTGAAATTGATCTGTTTAAATTGTGTGTATGTCTTCTTTACTGAGTTTGGATTCATCATATGCCTCTAGAAATTTGTTGGTATCTTTGAGGTTTCCTATCTTACTGGAGTATAAATTTTCAAAATAGTTTCTAGTTGTTTACTGTATTTCATTAGTGTCTGTTGTGATGTTTCCTTTTCCATCACAAATTTTATTAATTTGAGATTTCTCCATCCTTCTTTTTGTTAGGGTGGCTAAGGGTTTGTCTATTTAATTTATTTTTCAAAGAACCATCTTTTTGTTTTGTGAATTTTTTAAATTGTTTCTTTTGTGTCAATTTCATTTATTTATGCCCTAATTTTAATTATTTCCTATCTTCTACTACTTTTGGTGTTGGTTGGTTCTTCTTTTTCTAGGGCTTTGAGATATAATGTCAGGTCATTTAGTTGTTGACTTTTTATCCTTTTAATGAATGAGCTTAATGCAATGGACTTTCCTCTTAGCACTGTCTTCATAGTGTCCCAGAGATTTTGATAAGTTGTATCAGAGTTCTCCTTGATCTCTAATGATTTCTTTATCTCCTCCCTGATGTCTTCTATTATCCATGCATCATTCAATAGTGCATTATTTAGTCTCCAGGTGTTGCAGTAGCTTCTTATTTTAATTTTATCAATAGAGGAAAAAGTAGGCTCTTCATCACATTGATTAGGCCCTGATTTACTTAACAAGACTCCTAAGGCACAAGAAATAAAATCAAGAATTTATAAATAGGATAGACTCAAACTGAAAAGCTTCTCCTCAGCAAAAGAAACAATCAATGAGGTCAAGAGACAGCCTACATTTGGGGAGCAAATTTTTGCCACATATACATCAGATAGAGCACTAATCTCCAGGATATATAAAGAATTCAAAAAACTAAACGTCAAAGTAACAAGCAACCCAATCAATAAATGAGCTAAAGAGCTGAACAGACACTTCTCAGAAGAAGATATATTTATTGATCAATTGTATATCAATTGATCAATAAATATATGAAAAATGCTAACATCTCTAGTAATTAGAGAAATGCAAATCAAAACTACTCTAAGATTTCATCTTACACCAGTCAGAATGGCAGTTATAAAGAATACAGCAATAATAAGTGTTGGCAAGGATATGGGGAGAGAGGTGTACTTATACTTTGCTGGTGGGAATGCAAACTGGTGCAATCAATCTGGAAAGGTGTATGGACATTCCTTAGAAAACTTGGAATGAAACCACCATTTGACTCAGCTATCCCACTGCTCAATTTATACCCAAAGGACTTAAAACAGCATCCTACAGTGACACAGCTACATCAATGTTTATAGCAGCTCAATTCACAATAGCTAAATTGTGGAACTTACCAAATGCCCTTCAACAGATGAATGGATAAAGAAACTGTAGTATATATACACAATGGAATATCACTCGGCATTAAAAGAGAATAAAATTATATTTGCAGGTAAAGGAATGGAGTTAAAGAATATCATGCTAAGTGAAGTAAGCCAATCCCCAAAACCAAAGGCCAAATGTTCTCTCTGATAAGTGGATGCTGATCCATAGTGGGGGTGGGGGGATGAGAAAAATGAAGGAACTTTGATTGGGCAAAGGGGAGGGAGAGGCAGGGAGGGGAAATGGGGGAAGGAAAGTTGGTGGAATGAGATGGACATCATTACCCTAGGTACATGTATGAATGTACATATTGTGTGATGCTACATCGTGTACAGAGAAATGAAAAGTTGTGCTGCAATTGTGTACAATGAATCAAAATGCACTCTGCTGTCATATATACAATTAATTAATTAATTAATTTGAAAAAGAATCTTGTTAAGGAAGTTAGTTCCTAATCTGACACAGTGAAGAGTTGGGCCTACCTTTTCTTCTATTAGGTGCAAGGTCTCTATTCTAGTGCCTAAGTCTTCAATCCACATGTATTGATCCATATGTATTTCTAATTTTCTCAGCACCATTTGTTGAAGAGGCTATTTTTTTCTCCAGTGAATGTTTTTGGCACCTTTGTCTAGTATGAGATAATTGCATTTATGGGGGTTTGTCTCTGTGTCTTCTAGTTTGTACTTTTGGTCTATGTGTCTGTTTAAGCGCCAATACCATGCCATTTTGTTACTATTGCTCTGTAGTATAGTTTAAGTGATGTCTCCTGCTTCACTCTTCTTGCTAAGGATTGCTTTAGCTGTTCTGGGCATTTTATTTTTCCAAATGAATTTCATGATTGTTTTTTCTAGTTCTCTGAAAGAATTTCAATAGGATTTTAATAGAAATTGCATTAAACTTGTATAATGCCTTTGGTAGTATGGACATTTTGATAATATTAATTCTGCCTATCCAGGAGCATGGGAGGTATTTATTTCCATCTTCTTTAAACCAAACCATAACCATATGCCTAACACTAATACTATCCATATATAAAAATATATGTATATGGATTTTCATATGTACTTTACATATATCCATATATGGGTATATGTTCTTACACTAACCCTAACCTACCTGTAAACTTAGTCCTTACCTTAACACCACCAATAACAAAAAAAGAACTTTATATATAAAACCTTATATATTTGTATAAATGTTCATATATATTTTTATATTCATATATATTTGTATATCTATTTATTTATGCATTTATTACTCATCTATGAATCACTTTGTATCCATACACCTTACACTAAATGTATCTATATATAAAAATCTATATATATTTACATATATATAGCTTAAATGTTAGGTGTAGGTATGGTTCGTTTATCCATGTTTTCATACATATTTCCACTTGAATATTCATTTATACACTCATATATTTTGATATATATTTTCATACACTAACCCTAAACCTAGCCTAATAACTAAACTTAGTCCTACCTGTAACAATATCATCAATCATAAAACTTTTTATATATAAACCACATATATTTATATGAATATTTATATATAGTCACATATATATTCATATATATAGTCATATGTATTCAGTCATATATTTATACCCTATCTTTTAATTAAACTGCAACCATTCACCCAAGATTAAACCTATTCATATATCAAACCATATACATGTATTTTGATTTTAATATTTATTTTCACACATATATTCATTTATAATCTCATATTTATTGATAAATGTCCATACCCTAAAGCTAAACCTAAAGCTACCCATAAATTTTGTCGTAACCCTAGAACTACCACTAACCATAATATGTATACCAAACTATACATTTATATGATATTCATGTATATTTTGATACATATTAATATATTCACATATACATTCTCATATATATTCATATATATTCATTTATATATTCCCACCACATATTTAAACCAAATTGTAACCATAGAAATAACCTTAAAAATATCCTTTCATAAAACCATATTTATTTTTTTATATATTATCACAGGTATATTCACACATATACTAATTTATATTGATATATATGTTCATAACCTTGTCTTAACTCTAATGCTGCCCATGAACTTTTTACTAATTCATACATATATTTATTTATATATTCATACAATATCACTAAACCAAAAAAACATAACCATATAAGTAAGACTAAATATATTTATATATCAAACCATATATATTTATTATAGTTTCTATAGCTTTTCCCATAAATATATTAATCTTTATACTCATTAATACATATATATGTTCATATCCTAAATCTAAACCTAGCCCTAGCCCCAATCTGTGTCCTAACTCTAACAGTACTCTCAACCATAAAACATTTATATGTAAAACCATATATTATATAAATATTCATATATATTTTGACATGTTTATTTGTATTTTCACATATATATTTATATTTGCATATATATTCATTTATACATTCATACCATATTTTTAAACCAAACCATATACATACACCTAAGACTAATCCTATCATATATAAAACCATATATATTTAGTTTTAGTTTAGTTTTTATATATATTTTCACATCTATATTCATTTATATACTCATATATATTGATATATATGTTTGTACATTAGCACTAACCCTAACCCTATACTTAAAATTACTTCTAATCCTAACATTACCCTCAACTATAAAATATTTTATACATAAACAATGTGTATTTATATAAGTATGAATATATATTTTGACATATATATTTATATATTCACATATACTCACATGCATACATATATATTTTTAGTATATCATACCCTATCATTTAACCAAATAATAACCATACACCTCTATTCATTTTTCAAACCATATATATTTATTTATATTTTCATACATATTATAACATATATATTTATTTACATACTAATATATATGGATACATAAGTTCATACTCCAGCCCTAACACTAAGTATACTTAGGGTTACTTATACTTAGACCTAATCCTAACAATACTAGCAACTATAAAACTCTTTAAATATTAAACTAATGGGGGCAATGGCCAGGGTCTCATGGGGGGATTTTTCTACCTGCTCAGGAGGGTGTAGCCACTCTAAAACTTAAAGTCTCAAATAATTAGTGAAGAACAAAAGACAAATAATCAGAATTATGTTTACCAAAGCTAAGTCCCTGATAGATCTAGTCCACATAGGTGCTGAAAATAGATGAAAGAAAGATAGCTCCAGTGGTTTATTTAAGAGGGTACTTTGAAGGCAGGAATAAGGTTTCAAGGAAGGAGTCTTGCTTCATGATGTCTTGCAATCATCAGGTTGATTGACATCTTAGCAGGTCACACCCATCTCATGTGCTGTGTGGGCCATGGCAGAGAGGGTTAGAAATTCACACTGTCCATGGGCAATTGACCAGAGAAAATGTCTTCTGGTCATTTCCAGACCCCAGATGTTTTTAACCACTAAGCTTCCATGCAAGGTGACCCACATGCAACCCATGGATGGCTTGTGACATTAAACCATATATATTTATATGAATATTCATATGTAATTTGACTTGTATATTTATTTGTGTATTTTTTACATGTGTATTTATTTTTCAAATACATATGCATGTATATATACATATATGTTCACTTATATATTCTGACCCTATCTTTAAACCAAATATATATTAATATATATTATTTTGTTTTACATATATTTTCACATATATACTCATATGTACTGAAAAATATGTTACTATCACACCCTAAACATTAAATTAGTCTTAATCCTAACTGTACCCTCAAACATAAAACATTTTATATATAAAACCACATATATATGAATATTCATATATATATTTCCATATGGTGTTTATATTTTCATCATATATTCATATATATGTTTATTTATATATTCTGATTATATCATTAAACCAAACCTTAACCTTATACCTAACACTAAACTTATGCATATATCAAACCAAATATGTTTTTTAGGTTTTAATATATATTTTCACATATATATTCACTTATCCACTCATATATATCGATATATATATATTCATACCTTAATCTTAACTCTTGACCAACCTCTGAGTTCTAGCCCAAACAGTATTCTTAATCATAAGTCATTTTATATATAAACCATATATATTTATATGAATATTCATAAACATTTTGACATGTATATTTATATTTTTTCATATATATATTCAATCCTATTTTTAAAGCAAATCATAACAATACACCTAACACTGAATATATTCATATGTCAAACTATATATTTATTTATGTTTTCATATTTATTTTCATCTGTGAATGCATGTATATAACTTTACTAATAGTATGTTTATACTGTAAACATAAACTTAGCCCTACCTCTACTTAGTCCTAACTCTATAATACCTAAGTCAATACCCTCAACACAAAACAATTTAAATATAAAACCATACATATTTATATGAATATGCATATGTATTTGAACATATATATTTATATTTTAATATATATTCATATATAGGTACTAATATTCTTGTACATTCTTTTATATATTCTGACATTATCTTTCAATGAAACCATAATCATGCAGTTAATACTAAACCTCCTCATATATTAAAAAAATACATATTCTCATATGTATCCATTTATATACTCAAATACATTGATATATATTTACCATAATCCTAAACCTAGCCTTAGTCCAACCTTAAATCTAACACTAACAATATCCTCACCCATAAATATTTTAAAATAGAAAACCATATATATTCATGTGACTATTTATATATAAACATGTATGTTCATATTTTTACATATAAATTAATATATATACACATATATGTATATTCCTTTATATATTCTAACATTATCTTAAACCAAACTCTAAACATATACCTAACAATAAACCTATCCATACATAAAATGATATATATTTATTTATGTTTTCATATATGTATATTCACATATATATTCATTTATTCATTCATATATATTGATATATGTGTTTATACAACAACCATAACCCTAATCCCACCCCTAAATTTAATACTAACCATAATAAATATTCAACTGCAAAATTTTTAAAAGTAAACTGTATATATTTACATGAATAACATATATATTTGGACATGAATATTTATATTTTCACATATATACCCATACATATGTTCATTTATATTTATATATATATTTATAAATATCTGACCTTATCATTCAACCAAAGCATAATTATACACCCAACACTAAAACCTGCCATATAACAAGCCATATATTTTCATTTATATACTCATAGATATTGATATATATGTTCATACCCTAACCCTAACCCTACAGTTACCCCTAAACTTAGTCCTAATCATAATGTATTTCATATATAAAGCATATTTATATAAATATTTATATTCTGACATGTATATTTATTTTTCTGAATGTATACTAATGAATATATTCATATACTCAGACTCTTAAACCAAACTGTAATCATACACCTAACACTAAACTTATTCATATTTCAAACCATATGTGTTTATTTAGGTTTTCATATATATTTTCACATATATAATTATTTATATACTTATATATGTTGATATATATATTAACACTTTGAATCATAACCCTAGCAGGATTCTTAACTTAGTCCTAATGCTAAGAGTAAACTCAACCATTAAACATTATATATAAAACCTCATATATCTATATAAATATTTTAAAATATATATTCATATATTCACATATATACTTATGTATATATTCATACCCTTTTTAAAAACCAAACTATAACCATACCCTAACACAAAACCTATCCATATATCAAATCACATATATTTACATTTATATATATAACCACATATATATTCATTTATATAGATATAAATATTATATATAAATATATATATAAATATAAATATAAAATATATATATATATATATATATATATATATATATATATATATATATATATATATATATAATCAAACCCTAACCCTAATTATATACTTACCCAAAAGTTTGGTGTTAACCCTAACTGTTCTCTTAACCATATAACATTATCTATATAAACCATACGTATTTACATACATATTCATATATATTTTGATATGTATATTTATATTTTCACATATATTCGTATATACTCGTTTATATTCCTATATATTTATTGGTATATTCTGACCCTATCTTTAAACCAAACTGTAACCATTTATCTAACACTAAACCTTTCTATATATCAAACCATACATAATTATTTATATTTTCATATATATTTCATATTTGTATTCATTTTTATATTATTTATATACTTATATAAATTAATAAATGTTCATATTCTTTATATGAATATATGTATATTGATATGTAAGTTTATAATATACCCTAACCTTAACCATAGCCCTATCCCTAAACTTAGGACTAACTCTAACTGTACCCATAACCATAAAATAATTTTTATATAAAATAATATATATTTATATAAATATTCATATATATATTTTGAAATATTTATAGTCACATATATATTAATGTATGTAATAACATATATTAATGTATATTTATTTATAAATTAATACTCTATCTTTAAAAGAAACCATAACAATAAACCTAATGCTAAACTTATTAATTGTTCATATGTATTATCACATGTATATTCATTTATATACTCACATATATTAATATATGTTCATACCTTTTCTAACACAAACTCTACCCCTATAGTCTTCACCCTAACAAAAAAAACAACCATAAAATTTTTATATATAATTATATATTGATATAAATGTTTTATATTATTTTGACATATGTATATATATTCATACATATATTAATTTATATTCATATATATCCATTTATATATTTTAACCCTATTTTTAAACCAAACTGAAACTATACACCTAATGCTAAAACTACTCATATATCAATATATTATATTTATTTAAATTTTTATATTAATTTTCACATAAAACTGCATGTATATACTCATATATATTAATGTATATGTTATATATAAATTAATGTATATGTTCATACCATAGTCCTACCCCTAAAGTTTGTCCTAAACCCAAAGTATCCCAACCATAAATCTCTTCATGTGTAAAAATATATACATTTATAAATATTAATATTTATTTTGTATTTTTATATTTCAATATATATTCATATTTATTCATTTACATACTTTGACCCTGTTTTTAAACAGAACTGTACACATAGACCTCGCACTATTCTTAACTATATATCAAACCACATATATTTATATAGGTTTTCACATATATTATCCTATGTATACTTATTTATATACTCATATATATTGATATATATGTTCATACCTAACCCTAGCCTTACCCCTACAGTTATTACTAATACTAACATTATCCTCAACCAAAAAATATTGTATATATAAAACCACATATATTTATATAAATATTTGTATATATGTAGACATATGTATTATACATAAGCATATGTATATAGTCACATATAAATTAATGTATGTATCCATACATATTCATTCATATATTTATACTCATTTTTTATCAATTCACAACAATTCACCAAAAACTAAATATATAAATATATAAAGCCATAAATATTTATATAAATTTTTCTATTTATATTCACACACACACACACACACACACATATATATATATATATATATATATATATATATATATACATATATATATATATATGTTCATATATATATTTATATCTGACTCTAACCCTAAGTTTATGCATAAACTGAGTCCTAACCCTAACCCTACCCTATCCTTAAATCTAATCCTAATTACACATAAAACTATGTATTTATATATGGCTTTTTATATACATTCTGACCACTATATCTTTGTATTCACAGATAACTTCATATATATATATATATTCATTTATACATTCATTCCCTATATTTATATCAAACTGAAACCATTCTCCTAATATTTATCATATCCATATATGGAACCATACATGTATATATAGGTTTTTGTATATATTTTTACATCTATATTCATAAATATTGGTTTATATGTTCATATCTACCACTACCCCATATGAATCTCAACCCTAAAATTTCTCCTAAACCTAAATCAATTTATTTATAAAATCATATAGATTATGTGAATATTCATTATATTTGACATGTATATTCATATGTTCATATTTAAATTCATACATATTCATGCTCTATCTCTAAACCAAACTGTAACCATACACCAAAACCTAAACCTATTCATATAAGAAACCATATATATTTATGTACATTTTCATATATTTTTTTCACATATATATTTATGTATATTGATATACATGTTCATATGATAACCCTAATTCTTATCCTACCTCTAAATTGAGTCCTAATCTTTACACTGCCCCTAAACCTATCCTAATTATATATAAAACCTTTTAGTTCTATCCTTAACACTAACCCTAATCATAAAAGCATTTATACATAAAACCATTTACATTTCTGAATATTTACATATATTGTGATATACATATTTTACATTCATATATGTTCATTTATAGATTCATATCCTATCTTTAAACCATATTGTAACCATACATCTCACTGTAAACATATTGATATATGAAATTAAATATATTTATATAAATTTTCATATATTTTTTCATATACTTATTCACATATATATTCATATAGGTTCATATCCTAAAACCTAACCATACACCTATTTCTAAATTTACCCCTAACCTTTATACTACCCCTAAACCTAAGCCTAATTTTATATAAAACCATATATATGTGAATATTCACATATATTTTAAAATGTACATTTATTATTCATATGTCCATTCATATATCTATTCATTTTTATTTATGTATATATTCATACCCTATCTTTAAACCAAACCATAACAATACTCTTAACCCTAAACTTATCCATATATAAAACTATATATATTTATGTAGGTTTTCATGTTTATTCACATACATATTCATATATATAGATATATATACATTCATACACTAATTCTAACTTTACTGCCTCCCCTATACTTACTTCTAACAATAATATTATCCCAGTCATAAAAGTATTTATAAATAAAACCATATATATTTGTATGATTATTGATGTATATTGACCTAAATATTTATATATTCACATATGTATTTTATACATATTTATATACATATTCTTTTATATAATCATACATTATCTTTTTCCTATGATTTATGTATTTAGTCTAATTTATTATACATGACAGCAGAATGCATTTTGATTCATAGTACACATAAAGAGCACAATTTTTCATGTCTCTGGTTGTACACAAAGTAGAGTCACACCATTCATGTCCTCATACATACACTTAGGGTAATGATGACCATCTCATTCCACAATCTTTCCTACCCCCATGACCCGTTCTTTCCCTCCCTCCCCTTTGCCCTATCTAAAGTTCCTTCATTCCTCCAATGCTCTCCTCAACATCCATCCATATATCAGAGAAAACATTCAGCCTTTGTTTTTTGGGGGGGGATTGGCTTACTTCACTTAGCATGATATTCTCTATCCATTTAGCTGCAAAAGCCATGATTTTATACTCTTTTAATGCTGAGTGGTATTCCATTATGGATATATACCCACAGTTTCTTTATCCATTTATCTCTTGAAGGGCATCTAGGTAGGTCCCACAATTGTGAATTGAGCTGCTATAAATACTGATGTGGTTGCATCACTGTAGCATGTTGTTTTTAAGTCCTTTGGGAATAAACTGAGGAGAGGGATAGCTGGGTCAAATTGTGGTTCCATTCCAAGTTTTCCAAAGAATCTCCATACTGCTTTCTAGGTTGGTTGCACCAATTTGCAGTCCCACCAGCAATGTATGAGTGTGCCTTTTTCCTCATATCTTTGCCAACACTTATTGTTTGTGTTCTTAATAGCTGCAGTTCTGACTGAAGTGAGATGAAGTTTTATAGTAATTTCGATTTGCATTTCCCTAATTGCTAGAGGTGTTGAACATTTTTTCATATATTTGTCAATTAATTTTAAATATATATGAACATATATATATGGTTTTATATATATGAGAAGATTATATATATAAGTATATATATAATCTTCTGAGAAGTGTCTGTTTATTTCCTGTCTTTTAACCAGGGCACACACCTACCTGAGACATATTCATATATGAAACCACATATATTTTTATAGGTTTTCATATATATATTTACATAAATTATAAACTACAAACCGATTTCATATAACACTCTAATATTCTGATTTAAAGGGCTATTTTGATCTTAATATACTTATTTGTGCCTTCATATACCCTAGAATAAATCATCAAGTTTTCATGTAATAAGTTTTAATAGAATAAAAAAAAATGTATGTGATGAAGTGAAACTGAACAAAGGAGAGAAGGTGACAGACAGATATAAAATCCAGAATATACAAACACTCAAAAAACACTAAAAAGCAAATAACTCAACCAATAAACAGACACTTCCCAAATGATGAAATACAAATAAATGGTCAATAAATAATTGAAACAAATGACATCTCCAGAAATTAGGGACATGGAATTAAAAACTACACTAAAATTTCAGCTCCAGACAGAATGGCGATTATCAAGAATACAAATAACAATAAATGTTGATGACGATGTGGGGAAAAGTACACTCATACATTGTTGGTGGAACTGCAAATTAATGCAACCACTCTGGAAAGCAGTATGAAGAAAAAACTAGGAATGGAACCACTTAATGATCCAACTATCCCACTTCTCAGAATATGCCCAATAGATTGAAAATCAACATGCTACAGTGAATCAGCCACATCAATGTTTATAGCAGCACAATTTACAATAGCCAAGATATGGAGCCAATCTAGATGCCCTTGAACAGATGAATGGGTAAAGAAAAAGGTGGTATATATACACAATGGAATATTACTCAGACACAAAATAGAATAAAATTATGGCATTTGTAGGTAAGATAAATGGAACTGGAGGCTATTATGCTAAGTGAAATTAGCAAGTCCCCACAAAAACCAAAAGTCAAATGTTTTCTATGATATGTGGAAATCAATCCAAATAAGGTGGATATGTACAAACTTTTGTATGTACATACATGAATGTAGCACAGTGAATCCCAACATCAAGAATATACAAAAGACACTAATTAACAACAACAAAAAACTATAAATCAGTTGCAGAAAGATCAGAAGAGTAGAGAGGGACAGGAGCATGGGGGAGGGAGGGGGAAGGGGGAAGTGCTGGAGGCTGAATTAGAGCAAATTATACCCCCATGCTTTTTTGATTATATTAAAATGTATCCTACTATTTGATATAACTTGAAAGAATCAATAAAAGAATGGAAAAAATTGGATTTCAATCGCTTATACAGTCTTTGAGCTAAATTATATTCAACTTTTCCAGAAGATGTAGGCATTCTAAGAGCAGGCAGTTGTTATAAAAATATTCAGTGGGGGCTGGGGATGTGGCTCAAGTGGTAGCGCACTCGCCTGGCATGCATGGGGCCCGGGTTGGATCCTCAGCACCACATACAAACAAAGATGTTGTGTCTGCCGAAAACTGAAAAATAAATATTAAAAATTCTCTCTCTCTCTCTCTCTCTCTCTCTCTCTCTCTCTCTCTCTCTCTTTCTCTCTCTCTCATAAAAAAATATTCAGTGGTTTGCTTTTTAATGAAGTGTTCAAGTGTTGTTTTGTTCAATATACAGTTTTTCCTTTTAATGGTTAAATGATGTATGTTTTCAGGAAATTTAATTAATTTCCAGTTAAACAATTTCTACTGGTACTAATATGTTCCGCATAAACTTAAAATGGGCTTTTTAAGATAAGCAAGATTTTTTAACTTGTGGCAGCTAAATTTTTCTCTTACTTACCTGGAACTATTATAAACATGCATTCTTCTTGGAACTGTAATAGCTTATATTTAAAACCCATTTTTTTCCTTAATAATGAGGAACTCTAAAAATGGTTCTATCTTTGAAAATGTCTCTGTGGTACTGGTTACCCTATATCCCCATATATAGTTTTTAAAAATTTTTAGAGATATGAATTTCTAATGATTAAAATTATGGAAATGAATTGTGGAAAAGAAAAATTTAACCACCAAAAATAATGTCTTTTTGTTTAATTCATTTGGGAAAGAAAATTTGGTGTTATATTTTGTTAAATATATGTGTTTTCCATCAAGCTCTTGGGACAATACTATTATTGTCCAATTAGATTCCAACAAGTACTTAGTGAATTAATTATGTTGGTTTTATTTTCCCTATTACTGAATATATCTTTTTTTAAAATTATCTCTCACTCAAATTCTAATACTGAGATCAGTTTGAAGGCCCTTGTTTAAAAAGTGTGGCTTGATCAATACCATAAGCTAACATAAACTCATTTATTAGCTGAGCTTTTTCCCCCATAATATTGGAAGCACAGCATTGTAGTCATTAAGTCAATTGGGGGGGTTCAAATTTTTGCTAATTTAAAATTCTTCTTATGATTTTTCCCTTTTATAAATCAGGTAGAATATATTCAACTTAAGCAGAGTGACAGAATTATTCAGGAAAGCTGTTAAATGGATGACTGTGTCTTATTCAATAGGACAATATTGAGCTTGAAATTTAGTTGAAGAGTATCTATTCATTGTATCCTATTCCACTGAGCTTAGTGTGCTACTCATGAAGGCTGGATGAGTGCTCTATTAAAATTGCACTTATGTTCTGTATATGAGGTGATGTTTTGAGCAGAAAACATTCTCCAAGCTAATTACCAATTTAAAAAGCAAGGCAAAGAAACCCAACCAAAGGAAATGTCAGGTATGTAGTTACAGAGGTTTCTTTATGTCTAGTTTATTTTCTATCTAAACTAAGTTGCTAACCAAAGACCTAAAACATCTTTAAGTTGGTAGTTATGCACGGCTGATAAATGAGAAGCCATCACCTACTTTGTGAGCTAAGTAATCACACATCTTGCTGTTGGGCTTTGAGTGGAGTGCAGACTTCTTAGCTAAGAACAATGGGAGTTCATAACCCACTTGAATCTAATGTATGAAATATGATATGTCAAGAGTTTTGTAATGTTTTGAACAACCAATAAAAAAAAGAGTTAAATATGATTACTTAGAAATAGAAAAAAAAGAGTCTTTAAAAATTCTGGGCTTTCTGGAATAAAATGCTCTACTTACCTGATAAACTTAGATAAGATTTGCAGTGAACCCTTCACGTTTTGAAATGTGAATTTCAATGAAACCTAAAGGTCTCCATTTTTTTTAGTTGAATGCACAGATATTTATTTTGCATCACACAGGTTAATAATGATAGTGATCTCCATTTATTAGGTCAGAGACCATTCTAAGTACTTTATGTATTCTAGTTTATTTAATTCACAACTCTTGAGTTAATATTAATAACCTTATTTTACACATGAAATTTTGGCCCAGAACTAGTAAATAACCCAAAGTCACACATAAAATGTGGAATTCAGGCAGTTTGCTCCAAATCCCACAATAATTGCTTACAACATGGCCTTTGTCACTCAGTCTGACTATATATAGAGACTGAAAGTAGATCATAAAGTGGGAAGAAGGAGGGCCAGTAACAGTAGCATGCTTCTAGTTTTCTGGAATGGAGGGAATGGTTGGGGAGGTGTAATAGGGTGAGGGGAGGCAGAGATGTGGAAGTGAGGGGGATGGGTTAGTAGGACTACCTTGTTATGAACCACGCCTGATTTAAAAATTCTGAATTTTCAACGTAGAGATATTCTTCAAACCTTTTGAAAATCCAAACTATTTAAATCCAATGATCTTTAAATGTAAGTTTTAAAAATTAGCAACTGAGTTTAGCTAGAAAATAAACTAGACATAAAGAAACATCTGTAACTCCATACCTGACATTTCTTTTTGTTCTATGCAACAATATAGGACTAAAACAGGACAATTTTCTAGGAAACAACATTTATTTATTTAACCAAACCCATGCCTGAATTTTCTTGGAAGATTTTTTTTAATTTGCATGATACTCCACAGTACTCTAATTTGAATGAATTTCCACCAGTCATTTAAAAACACAGTCTGGTAACTTTTCTGTAGCCTGATGCTAAGAGGCATGTAGCATGAATAGCACAAAGGGAAGGCATGATGAACTGATCAGCACTGTTTTGCCATTCTAACAAAAATAGTGTTGTTGAATTAGTATATCATTGGAGGAGGGTTCAGGGCTTCTGCATCTTGCTGATATCACAACTCTCATCTGCACAATCATTTTAAAATAGGACAAGGTTGTGAAAATTAAGATACAAGGTTAAGTTGAAGTTTACCATTTTATAATATGGCATTAAGGGAAAGGTCTAATAAAAAGGTCTAATAAAAGTATATACAAAAGTATTTATAAATAATTTTTAAGCTGGTTGTGTGTTGCTATCATTACATTGAAATTTGACATAGCAAGGTGTGTATAGTGGACATTGTTATTTTATATATCCAGCACCTGGACAGGCCTTCTTATTATGAAGCATTCACTAGTTGTATCAGCATTATTTCTTATTCCAGAAGACAAAGGGGTTGCAGACACTCTTTTCTTGACCTGCTGGCAGCCTGGGTATAGACTCCAAATCTGAGCTGGACCAATCGAGTACATCCAAACAAGATGTCAAAAGATGCAGAAAGCTGAGGAATGATTAATGATAGAATCAGTGGCATCAATTGTTTCACAGAGATATATGTGGTATCCAATGGCAGAGGCCTCAAATATCTAGTGCTGAATAAGCTGGTTGAGGTATTAGGACAGTAGCCTATTTGTCCTAATATCACAGAGATATATGTGGTGTCCAGAGGCAGTGGCAGTGACAACCAACTGAGGGCTCATGAGTTACAACTGGCTGTGTTTCTTGCTCTCTTGGTAAAGTTCATTTGTTCCTGTCCACTGTTAACTTCTCGATCACCCAGCTTCCAGAATGATTATGTGAACTACCTTCAAAATGATTCACTTTTCATGAAAGTAAGTCAAAGTCTTTTTGCTGTCATAAAACTGACTGCAATACCTTGACTGTTATGATACAAACTCATATATTATAGTAATTTAAAAATTACTAGTGGAAAACACAAAATGGGCATACGATATTTTTGCCTTAATTAGTTATAAAGTCAACAATATACACAAGATACTTAAAGAAAACAGGAAGCATGTTAAAAGTCAAACCAGTTGACAGATGTAAAGATGAGTTCTTGGGGGAGTTTAAGTCTGGCATTGTCTGGTGGTACAATGAGAACTGTATCCTGGTGAAGCCAGATTTAAAGTTAGGTAGCCAGTGTAGCTAGGTAAATCTAATATCGAGTGAAATCTAAAATGGAGGCCATGCGGAGAATGACTCAGGGAAAACACAGGACAACTCATGGAATGTTAATGAAGTCCCAAAAAGGCCCTAGGCCAAAGTCCACCTCAAAGAAATGTTAATGAACAGCCCCCAGCAAAAAGGTGCTGACTCAGAAGTCCTTCCTGACCAGATTACTTCTTTGGCCCACCTGTGTCCCACCCCTCAGGCCTTCCCACCTACATTCCATCACTGAAAGAACTATAAAAAGGGGAGACAACATCCCTTCCACGGATTCCACCTCTTGGGTCCCCTTCTTCCTCCAGGAGAAGTCTTTTCTGCTGTCCTTTAATAAACTTCTAATTTCTACTCTGACCTTGCCTCGGCGTGCTTCTTTGGTGTTATTCTTCAACACTGGGGAAGCAAGAACTCGTCACCGGTCAACAGCAGTAACATATTGGAGGTTCCCCCGAGATTCTACACCGAGGTAAGTGCATGCACCCCATGTCTGTTTGAGGTGCATCTTTCTCTCTATTTCTTTCTGGAGGGTAAGGTGGGCACCCGACGGCTACTTAAACGCAATTAGTGCAGCCGCCACTCTTCAAGACTCAGGTGAGAGGTTTCCCGGCCTAGGCAGCTCTCAATCACCTGTTCAATACAGAGCAGGCATGTTGGGATCTGCCAAAGCTGCTTCCAACTTTTCTGTCTGGGCCTGGAGAGCAATTGGCGTGAGTACACAGTGTCCCGAATCCCTATCTGCCTCGGATGCATGGAGGTGGGGGAAGGAGTTTGGAACAACTGCGGAATTCTGGTCTGGGCTACACTCAGATGATTCCTAAGGTTCCTTTCTCTTGAGCCCCCTCCCGACAGCCCTCAGGGGTATCTAGGGTGATTGGTAGATGAATGGCAGTGAGGGAAAGCCCCAATCACATTTGCGTCCGTATGGGCCATGCAACACTCCCAACCTCGCATCCATTCCTCCTGGATGCTCCCCTTCCTTCGCAGGTCAGAAATGTTAGCAATTCAGGTTGTAGGACTGAGAAAGGCATGAGATAATTAGTAAAATCTGCCCAGGTTCTCTGTTGGCAGCAGGTCCACCCTGGCCCCTGGAGCCCAACCTCCACTAGTTTGTTCTGCATGCCAGTGTGGCCAGCTCACAAGGCCATGGCGAACTTGCGGTTTTTCTGTTCCTGCTTGTCCGTCTGAGACATATGTATCCCACGGGAATGCCTTGACCTTTTCTGGTCTGATGGACTTATTGTTAAGGGAGGTTTCGGTACCTGACAATAATAGATGTTGAAACTAAATTTCTCCCCCCTCCCTCCTGCTTTTGGGTAGTTTTCCACTTCTGCTGCTTGGGGTATAAAAAAAGGTGTGTTAGCAATAAAGATTATTATTGACTCCTGGATGAAGAACCTTGGTGTCCTGTGTGTCTTTTAACCTCGCCGTCCCTCGCCGGACTCGGCTCCCTTGGCCGGACGCGGCAGTTCTCTAAGATGCATAGGTAAATTTCACTAGTCTGTTTTACCGCCCCAATGTTTAAAATGTGTTGTGTTCCTTAAGCTGCTAGAGAGACATTTTTAGAATCAACTCCTCTGGTAATCTGCTACCTTACAACCAGTAGATATCCCTTAACACTTAGGCGGCTCCTTTAGTCTACAGAGCAAAGGCAACAAAGAGCGCATGTTTCTCTTTTGCAATGGGTTTTTAGTGGCCGGGAGGATAAGCAGTAATGCCCTTAAGTCTGAATCCTCCCAGGGTCTCTGGCACAGGGCAAACTGAGACCCTAGCACTTTGCTAAAGGGGACCAGAAACCCCTTGGCAAAGCAAGGTGAGAGACGGGTTTTCTGGACTGTTTAGGAAGCTCAAGCTTAGGGAGACGTCCTTAATGAGAACAGTTTTCTCTGGCGCGGCATGGGCGCCTGAGTCCTGTTCTTCTCACTCAGACGGGAGCTTCTCTCTCTCCAATACGCCAGGTGCACCACTAGCCTGCGTATTGAAAAATTGGGATAAATTTGAACCTCAGACGCTCAAGAAAAAGCGCCTCATTTTCTTGGCCTGGCCTCAATACAAACTCTGAAGAAACCTGGCCACCAGAGGAAAATATCAATTTTAATACAATTTTACAGTTTGATAAAATTTACAAAAAGGAAATGGTGTGAGGTGCTGTATGTTCAGATTTTCTTTGTTCTAAGGGAAAATCCTAAATTATACCAACAGTGTAAAGTAGACTTAGCTATGATATCTGCCATGAAGAGAAAAAATCTTGGACTCACTGAGGAAAAAGAATCAGGAGAAAAATTTGGGCCGATCAAAGTACATAACCCCTTCCCCCTTCAAGACCTAAGGCAGATAAAAACTGACTCTACTGGAAAGTTAGGAGATATGCCAGATTGCCTGGGATTGGATCTATCCAAAGGAGCTAATCCTGTAAGTAAAAGGGAAACTGAGGATTCCCAGCAGCTGCCAGAGCCATTTTCGCTTTGGGGAATTTCCTCATTCTTCCCTGCACTGTAAGGATTGCTCCATCTCTGTCCACTTAAAAAGAAGGGACACTGAATGCAGTAAAGTCAGTCACACTGAGACCCTTGATTTTACACCTATAGTTGCCCTTCTGTGAAAACATCTGGTCCACTCATGGGGAAATCTATGGTGCCACTGATAGGAGTCATAATTAAATGGAAGTTAAAAACCTGGAGAGATTTTTCTCTTATCTGGTCTCTCTATTTTAAAGGTTATTATAGATTGTTTCTTGGGGATGATCTTGGCTAAATGTGTCTAAAAGATTTTTTATTGTAACAACCTGGTATCTAAATGAGTTTGAAGCATTGCATAATCTTGCAGTTAAAAGTTGGGGTTAGGTAATTGTTTAGTTTGTGATTCCAGATAATTCATGCCGGAGAACTTAAATACTTAGGATAGAAAATTAAAAGAACTCTACTTCCAAGTTGGCAAGTAACTCCCAATCATTTAGCTTTATTTTGAACTGGGTAGCCTGAGAAGATTTCACTAGGTGTACCAGTGCATTAACTTGGGCAAGGATAGTAAATTATGATATGGTATCTGTTCCCCTCAGTGTGTAAGATTTAGGAAAAATGTTGAATTGGAACGTTGGTCTGGCTTATTGAAATAACATTGAATAGCAACAGTCTTAAATTTTTAAAGCTTAATTTTGGATATACATGGTAGTGTGTGGTTCTCTCTTTAAGATTTTTTTTTTCAGGTGATTTAATGTAACTTAATACTACTTTAGGAACTTCAGAACAAAGGAAGTAGCTTAATGATCCTGAAGGAAATTCTTCTGATGGTGGCTTTTATATTATCAAGAAAGATCCTATTTTCAGTTTTGTGTGAGCAAGTTTTTCTAGTGTAGGAAAATGTAAAGGTATGAAATTTTGTAAATTGTATCTTAAACTTGTATCATAATTTTCAACATCCAAACCTGAAAATTGTGACTTATGGTTAAAATGCCTTAGGCATGAGGTTTCTGCTCAGAATTCCAGTTTTCCCAGTTCCTTCCAGACCTCAGCCAGGACTTAAGTTGATATGCAAATAGAAGAAGCCTAGAGCACTCAGTATGAGACAGATCTGAGGCCCAAGAAAAAAAAGAGTAAAGTGTCTTTTTATGGGAACTCAAACTAGATTAAACCAAAGAGTAAATTGTATGGCATTTACTAATTACTGGCCAGTCAATTTTTTTCTAGGACTTTTGCTTTTTTCTTAGATTCTGGTTTTTTTTTTGTTGTTGTTGTTGTTGTTTTTTTGAGCTCGTGATTTTGATCCTACAGACAAGTTAATGTTTTTCTGATAAGTTCTATTTTTGATCAACTGGAGTTTTTTTAAACATTGCAATGAGATTTCACCTGAGAAAGCTACAAGGCCTTTACTATTGTGTTGTGTTACACTTGTGTTATGTGTTGTATGTCGGTATGTCTGTGTATGTCCATATATCATGCAGTGATATGACAATTGACAGATGAGGAGTGCTCATGAAAAAATTTTAAAAAATGGATCCAAATATCTTTGATTCACGTGATTCAAATGGCTCAATTTAAATTTGGTAAATAGATGAAAAAATATGTCTATAAAATTTACAAGTATTGTTTCAAAATGTGAACAGAAGGAGGTTAACAGATGAAAAAGAAACTAGAAGGTTCTAGGTATGGATTTAATAGAGGGAAAATGTGTTTCTAGATAAGGGTCTATATGATTAAGTAATTAAGAGGGTTTAAGTAAATGATATAAAGAAGGTCTGTAAGTTGCTTATAAGTGTAAGTTTTTGAGCAAGTAATCTTAAAGAAATTAAACAGCTGGTCAAACAAGTGCTGTTGTTTTAGAGAATTGTGCTATGTTATTTCTTTAAATGCTAAACTTGGTTAATATAAAAACATCAATGTAATTGTGGTGTTAATGTGTCCATATCTTCCAGGTATACAAGTCTGTAAGGTAGAAGCTTTAGAAAGAGCATTATATCAAGCTGGTGTTCTAAAATTGTATGATAATTTTAGATTTAAAAAGAAAAACATATTAATTTATTTATATCATTTGTGTTCTATAACTGGACTTGTTATCCATAAGTTATGTAAAGTTCTATGTTACTTTTTACACTGAGATACAATTTAAATGTATTTTTAAGTTAATGAGAGCCTAATCTGTGTGAAGGTTTTATTGCAAAACACAAAAGTACATTACTACTTTTCTACAAAAGGTTAAAAGCTTTCAGCTTTTCTTTAATTCATGTTTTAGGTGTGATATTATATTGTGTTTGCTCAAGTTCACAACAATTTATGTAGGCTTTGTAAAATGATGTTTAAAAAGCAAAGATCAGTTTCAGAACTACAGTACTTAAGATTTATGAAGAGCCCTGCCTTACTTGAGATAAGGCTCTGTCCCATCTCACTACATGTGAAAGTGACTATGGAAGAAGTAGGCCAGATTTCAGTACATTTAAAGTTGTGTCCAAAAGTTCATTTTTGTCACGATTACCAGGATCTCAAACAAGGGATTATAATGTATAACTCTGCCAAAATTCAAGGTAGCTATTACATGAACTAAATATGTTTTTACTTTTGATAATTTTATTTTGTAGTTTTCTTATAAATGGTTTAAGATTGCCTGTTAATGTTTTGCAGAGGTACTGCTTTAAGAACACACAACCTGGGTTAATTTAAGATAAGGAGTTATCACCTACAGGAGAGAGAGATAGACATTAAAGCCCAGTACTCTTAGTATAAGGCTGTTGAAACTTATTTGCTGGATGTTTAAGATTAAGTTTTAAAATTAGTTAAATTAAAAGGGCCAAGAAAACCAATATTTGGCTCTTGCCCTCTGAGTCAGTCTGAATCAGGGAATAGGGGACTTCTCCAAAGGGCTCTGCAACTCTAGGCCACATAACCTCCTGAGCAGGGAGATTAATGAGACCAGTGGAGGACAGAAAGCCAATCAGTGCATTTCCTGTGAAGAGGAGGGTCATCAGAAAAGGGAGACATCCATGATGCTTCCAAGGGAAGCCACATGGTCAAGCAAGGCCTGGACCCATCCTAGCGCAATGGCACTAGCAGAACTGAGAAGCTACTGTGAAGTTCCCCGAGGACTCCCAGGGAAGCTCAGCTGACAGTTAACAATAGATAAAAACAAAAGTCAGTTTGACTTGCTTCATCTTAAACACTTAGCAAAGACAGTCAAAGCCAAAGCACAGCTGTTCCTGGACATTTTAAATAATAATAATAGTTAAATGTAACTTCCAAAAATAAGTAAACTGGAGGCTACAAAAGAGATTCTCAGACAGGAATGCCTGATAACTATCAAAAGGAACTGCCAGAGTAGTTTTTAGTTTAAGGCCTTTATTTCTAACTTACACAGGTAGGCTTAGTGTTTGCAAGTATGGTTATCCAGCCCTAAGTAACAGAATTAAAGATTTCTCTATTAGACACAGAGGTCATACTAGTAAAAGGATTTTGCAAGATCAGATGACATTAAATTATTAAACTATATCTTAAGGGAAAGAACGTCTGTAACCCTAAAAGTTAAATGTTGTGTTTACATCCCTGACATTTCTGGCAATGTGACAAATGTCCTTAAAGATTTACATGCTCAGATAGAAGCCATGTCCTCAGCAACTTTGTCATGGAAACAATATCTTAGCTCCTGGTTCTTGGTACTTCCTGGTGGAAAACATTGTTAGTCTTTGTCTTTGCCATCATACTCATTGGCATATTCCTGTGCTATGGCATTTATTGCTGCATCAATATGGTTCCAGTACTAATGAATTCTTGTTTCTCTTATAGACCATCCATCACTCAAATGGCCCTCCAGACTATTACTTCTCAATTGGACTTCTATCATAGACCACTCGATAGACCCGATTTTTAAAGGGGGACTCCAAACTGCTTGCCCCACACCGTCCCTTTTCAGCCTGAAGAAGCCAGAAAGATCTTCTTCGCCCCCCTTCCTTACAGCAGTAAGGAGTTCCCAACTTAGAGGGGGGAATGAAGCCAGATTTAAAGTTAGGTAGTCAGTGTAGCTAGGTAAATCTAATATCGAGTGAAATCTAAAATGGAGGCCATGCGGAGAATGACTCAGGGAAAACACAGGACAACTCATGGAATGTTAATGAAGTCCCAAAAAGGCCCTAGGCCAAAGTCCACCTCAAAGAAATGTTAATGAACAGCCCCCAGCAAAAAGGTGCTGACTCAGAAGTCCTTCCTGACCAGATTACTTCTTTGGCCCACCTGTGTCCCACCCCTCAGGCCTTCCCACCTACATTCCATCACTGAAAGAACTATAAAAAGGGGAGACAACATCCCTTCCACGGATTCCACCTCTTGGGTCCCCTTCTTCCTCCAGGAGAAGTCTTTTCTGCTGTCCTTTAATAAACTTCTAATTTCTACTCTGACCTTGCCTCGGCGTGCTTCTTTGGTGTTATTCTTCAACATTGGGGAAGCAAGGACTCGTCACCGGTCAACAGCGGTAACACTGGGAGAGATAAAATTTGACTGCCTAAAAGGAAATGCAGGAATTAGATAGATGAAGAGAAGCTAGAGAGCTTTCTAAGTAGTTGAGATGAGTAAAGACCTACAAATGAGATTGCAAACTAGGCACAGTGGCACACACCTATAATGCCAGTGGCTCAGAAGGCTAAGGCAGGAGGATCTCAAGTTTGAGGCCAGCCTCAGCAACTTAGCAAGACCCTAAGCAATTCAGAAAGACCCTGTCTCAAAATAAAAAGTAAAAGGAGCTAGGGATACATGTTGCTCAGTGGTTAAGCCCAAGCAAATAAAGAAAAAAAAAGAAAAGAAAAGGGGGAAAAAAAGAAGAAAAATATGGTATATTTAGGACAATAACAACCAGCACAGGACAAAGCATTTACACAAAAGAAACATAGAATTGTGGCTTTAAATACTAATAGAAAACCTGTTGTCAAACCTATAAACATGTGGTAGTTGGATGTTCTCAAGCAAGTGATATAGTCATGTAAAGAAGTCAATGGCAATGTTATGGAGAAAGACTCAACAGGAACTGATAAATGGGGTTGTCAATGAAGAAGGACCCAGAAATGGCTTCAAGTCTGGAAGAGTACAAGATTGATACAGATGTCTCATTCCTGGGGCAACATGGAGAGTTCTGTTTTTGCGGGAGATCCAATTTAGGAAAGAAAGCTTCTGCACAGAGGGCAGGGTGGCCCTGTAAGGGATGGCCAGGGATAAGAGGTAGAGAATAGAGAGCTGTGGTCTGAATTTGGTACCAGACATAACTGAGTATGTGGCAAAAAAATTGGATTTTCCCCCTAATCATTATATCTAATTAAGCAAATAATTAAAAATATAAAAATTTACCTATAAACCATTTTTATCCTCCAATCAGTCACATGTATAATGGCACTGTATCTCTAAAACATAACACCTATTTGGAGCCCCTCTAATTAGAAAGAATTCTATAACAGATCCAATGAAGGCTAAATAATGACTTAGACTGGCAGACTCAAAATTCAACAAATATACACCTGCAAATTCAATTTTACAGTAAGAAGTGGGAAAAAAAAAGAAGAGAAAGAAGCATTTATTCTAGTCATCATTTAGGTAAAATGCAGGTGGGACAGCAGCACAGCACCACCTTAGTCAACAACACCAACATTGCAGTTTCTGCAAGGGAATGGATCTTATGCAAGATACTGGACTTTGCCCCAGGAGTTATAGATCTAAACTCTCTCTGAGCTGTCCTAGGACATAAGATGGGGGTTGGGGGTTGGGGAGTCCTTTAGGAATGGCGAGAAGTTGTCAACACCCCTTTACATCCAGTTAGAAGTCTAAATGAACAGGTTTTATGGTGTGAAAGGTAGATTCTGGGTGAACTTTAACCTTGCACAAGTAATGGAAGCTTTCTGAGTGATTACTATCAGAAACCAATTTTTAAATTGGATAATGATGCTCTTTAGTTCTACTTAAAGTTATGTAAGCACAGTTTCAAGTTCTCATACAACCCTCTTTAAAATCAGATGGTTGCCCTATAGCCTTCTGGAGCCATTATTGGGGATAAATAGTAAATTTTTCTTATTTCCTCTCACCTAAAAACTTAAAAACAAACAGAAAGTACAAGTTTCCTGGAAGATATAGTTAAAAATGATTTCTTTAAACCAGTATTTTCTAACCACTATAAAGTGCAAAAGCAATTTATAGCCCTATAAATTAGATATGCAAAGTATTGGTTGAGTAACTACTGAAGAAATCTGTGGCACTACACAATAATGAAATGTAACCAACTTATTACTACAGAAGACATATTTAGCTTAATTAAAATACTGAAGTCTTGAAGAGATGAAGCCAAAACCAATCAAACAACCAAACCATCAACCACCAAAAAATTCACAGCAGGGCTCCAGATTCATCAAACATTTTACTCATTTTTCCAAGGTAAACTTGTAAAAATTCTATTTAGAGTGAGACACCATTAGATCATCTGTAGTAATAAATGTATTTTCTGAGAAATAGTGCTTCTTGACTGAGTGCCCTCAATAGAACAGACTTTTTAACATAAAAATATTATTCTAAGGTGGTAGTATTGCTCATGATTATAGTAAAGTGATTAAGTAATAAATAAATATAAAATATACATATATATTTACTTTTAATTGGAGAAAGAGAAAAAGTCCAATGAATTGTTGAATGGATTAATTATTTTGTTAAAAGAAGGTATTTTCAACTTGGCTGGATGCCATAAAGATGATTATCTATATGGACAGCACTACAGATCAGAATAGCTGTAGATAAACTATATTCTGCTAAAACTATATTCTGATGAGTCTATATTATACACTGTCTTTCAGATAATGCAAGCTATTATAGACAAGTATATTTTGTCTTTAACTAGATAACTTACCTTTTGAGAGTCTGATAGTAGTGATGTTTTTAGTTCATCTACTGATGTTAATTTTTCTTGTGTGTCATAAGTAGTAGCTGATTAGGAACATTACAATACACATTTATCATTACACTTTTCTTCCTTCTGTGTCATACATACATATAAAATGTACTAATCTGTATAAGCAAAAGTAATTTAAAAGATTTCACCCCATTGTCATAGTTCTAGAGAGAAAAGATTGGATGGTAATCTAAAATTGGATTTTATATATATATATACACACACACACACACACACACACACACATATGTATATTTTTGCTCCCTGGCTCTACACTTACCTACAATTTCACTTAAATTTCCTTTTACTCATATCATTATTAATACAGAATATCCTCATGTCAAAAGAAATTCATGCGATGGCACAAGCCTATAATCCCAGCAGCTTCGGAAGCTTAGGCAAGAGCATCGGAAGTTCAAAGCCAGCCTTACATTAATCCACTGATTATTCAGTTTTTCTTCTCTACTCCAAAAGTATATTTACTTGAACTTTAAACAAACTTTTCCAAATTATCTAGAAACTAAGAAGTAGCTGTTATTACAACAGATCCTTCAAGTTACAAGTGATGATAACGATGGAATCTTGCTTCTGCTAATTTCAGCTATTTCTTAGCATTTTTCCAGAGGCCTAAAAGGAAACTGGTGTCCCTTCAGAAGGCCCAGCTGTCACAGATATAGAATTATATCATAACATGTCAGAATTGTGATTCTCAGGCAACTTTAAATTTCACAAAATTCCAAATCTTCCCCCCAAAATGGAGTTTTAACAACTATATTTCATATATTCATAATACCTTGAAAATTAAAAATCAATATTTGGTACTTATGATTGAGCATAATATTAAAAGATAGTAATTAGCATTACATTTTTCAACTATTCAAGAGAAAGCATCATTTTTCACATAAGCTCATCATATTTAAGATTATCTCAGCTTTCAAAAACAGTAAGCAGCCTGCTTGTAATTAAAATATAAAAGACGATTTATCGACAATACAGGTATCTGCCTGACGCAGCATAAACTGGTGCAGAATGTCCCCTGTCAAACGCTGAATCTCCTTTGCTATAAAGTTTTCAGATACTATCTAATATGTGGTTTACATTTTTTTTCATTATCTTTTCACATTAAAGCACAACTTAACTTTTTCACAACAAAAGTTACACACAAGGGATTATGTTAAAAAAAATAACTGAAGTTAAAATAATAACACATTTTCTTTTGAATATTAAATGTTGATTATAACAATTTTAGAAAACTGAATAAAGGGAAAAAATTTAAAAATAATCTATATTGTTACCTCCCAAAGACAACTGCTCTCAGGCTGAGGTTGTGGCTCCGTGGTAGAACACTTGCCTAGTGTGTGTGAGGCGCTGGGTTCAATACACAGAACCACATAAAAATAAATAAATAAAGTAAAAGGTATTGTGTCCAACTACCAGTAAAAAAGAAATTAAAGACAACTACTCTCAATATTCTACTATATTTTGTCCTAGTTTTTAAAAATGTTTTGTATTGTAAAAACATTTCAGATTTACAATGCTTTAAGAAGTGACATATCCCTTTCAGTGTATCAGGAAGCGTATGATGTCAGTACATTTAATTATTGGTTAACTTAGGTCACTTTGTTAAAGTGTTGAATTCCCAGGTTTCTCCACTGTAAAATTACTATTTCTTGGAGGAGGTAGTTTCAAATACAAAAGTTCTGTTTCTCTTCAAACTTTTACCTATTCATCCGTGGATCTTTTAAAACAGTAAATTTTACTGTGGTGTTCCAATATTCTGTTTTCCTCATTCCTTCTTTATGTATTAATTGGAACTTTTTTCAGAAGAACAGTTGTTTCTTTTTCTTCACATATATTTACTCAAATATTTATTTATGTTACTATGGCCTCAGATACTTATTTCCACAGATTATAAATAAATTCAATTTTATTTCTCTTTAAAATTGTTCTAGCTTTGGCCACGGAGATTTTTTTCTACTTGGCTCTTCTGCCCTTTTGACATGCCCCATCCATTTTAGTACATTGCCTTACTTTCTGTTGCTGCAGGAGAATAGAGTCTCATTGTGTATATTTTCTACCCCAGACCTGGAATCAACTATATATCCAAAGAGCCCTGATTCCTTTTATTAGAAAGTAGCATTACAAATCTGTGTGGTAAGTCTACTTATTACTAAGAGAGTAGTACTACTTATCCTGTCAGTGAACTGAGCTGGGGAATATCTGTATTTATAGTAGTTCATGTATACACACACGCACACACACACATACACACACACATACACACATATTCAGAAATAAATTTTATATATATGTGTATATATATTAATATTAGAAACCATGAATTTATAGTGATACTGTGATTCCAATACAATAATTTAAGGTTCAATCTCCCTCTCTTTCCTCCTGTGTAACTTCTTCCTATTATAGACAGTAGGAACTCTGGTTCTCATAGTCTCCTCAGTAGCTATATTTATTTTTTGAGAAACACACTGCGTACATTATTTGTGGGCAGTTCTTTTGTCCTTTTGTTTTCATTTAGTCACACTACTGTTTACCTAAGTAACTTAGGTAGTTTCTTCTTTTATACCTCCTGCAGTGTTGTTATTCATTTATAGCAGGTAGATTCATTTGGGGTGTTTTCCATAGCCTGGCCTTTTTTTTTTTTTTTTTAACTCATGCAATGTAGAATTCATTCTTTGCATGTAGAGTTCTTTGGGTTTTGGCAATGCATAGAATTTCCTGTCACTTTGTCATGATAGAAAACACAGAGGCACCCTCTACAACCAGCCTCCAAAGAGAGCTAAGAAGGCTGACACTCCCCAGAGCAGTCTTGCTAACATCATTGTTGTTGTTGTCGTCGTCATCATCATCATCACCATCATCAATTTTCAAAATAAATCCCTGTTCAGCTTCCCTTGCTTTCTAGCCTCCTCACCATTGGGCTGAGACACCCTGTGTTGGGATGTGTGGGAGAAGCCTGTAGACGTGTCTCATCCCTCTGTTCTTACTGCTGAATTCCATGTGATCAATAGTCATAAGGTTTTTATAATTTGAAATGGTGTTTGCTTATTAAGTCATTTTCTTTCCTGAGTTCTTTATAAGACCTTTCAAGTAATTACAACTGAAAGTCTATTTCATTAAACCATTTTCCAGAGTTTGTTTCCCAGACCTAAGTTCTGCTGTGAAGAGAATGGCAGGCTCCCTTGTATTTCAAAGACCCTTGGAAACTGAGCTCTCCAAACTACCTCCATGCAGTTGAAGCTAGAGCCTTTCCTGTGATCCAGGAAGGACTATCTGCCCTGCTGACCAGTGAGGGAGACCTGAGATGTCAGGCTTTCAGACAGTGGTAAGACTTTGTGGACTTGTCACAGGATCTGGATTCTCTTTTTCCATATTTTGGAAAGATTTCATCCCACATGTGAACTTTTGTGACAGATGACTGCATGCAGCTCAGGACTTTTTTGTTTTGTTTTGTTTTTAATCCATTAACTAGTCTTTAAATATCTCTGTAATCAAATGATTCATTGGTCTTTGAAATCTAAATGAAAAGAATCTCAGATTTTCTTGTTCTCCATTGGGTTCCTGATATGCTTTAATTTTGAAACCAGATTTCCAGTTTTAAAGTTGAAAAAGACAAAATTTAGCTGATTTGCAGTTTCAAAAATAAATGAAATGAAAAAGTGAGGCTGTCACCCGGCAGCACAACAGGGACTCTTCACGCTGAAACGAACATTTTCCTTCATAAACTGTTAAGGGCAGATGGTTGAGAAACAAAGATAAGAATGATGTTGTCTTTCCACCATTTTTCCTTGGGAAAGTGTTGAGGTGTTTCAAATAAAATAGAAATATTCAATTTTATCTTCATGCAGGGAATTTTATTTTAGACTAGTGAGAAAAGGTTTTCTACCCCTCTGAACTCTCTTCTCAGGCAGACATCAAAGACTGGTGCTAGTGATGTTAGCAGAGGTGAAGCAGAAAGAGTTTATGTTGAATCAATCAATCTTGAGTTTTGATCAGCCTTTCATCAATTATAAGCTAAGTGACTTTAAGAAATCCATTTAATTTCTCTGGTTCTCTATTTCCCCATCTGGAAAGCAATATATACTTTACAGATTATTATTAGAATCAAATTAAAAACATTTGTGTCAAAATGCTTGGTACATAATAGGTTTTCTATAAATGTTAATTGAATAAGAAAATAACTGTGGTTCAACATACTTTGCATTTAAGTCAACACTACCCATAGCATTTCATGCATATTGATTTCATTGCCTGAGGACTTAGGCACTGTTTTGGACTTTATAACACAGGAGAAATAAACTCTGTCTCTAATGGGTGGCAGCTCATACTCTAAGGCCAGCACATCACAAGTACACACACATAAACAGAACCATATCAAATCTGTAGCAGAATTCTGGCCAAATATTTGGTGCAAAATCATTCTCTACATAGGAAGGGACACTCTGAGCTTGATGCTTCAAATAAATCCCTATTTAAGAAAAGCAAAGTTTTCTGATGGATTTTCTTATGAATTTTTTTTTAAAATTCATGTTGACTTTTTTTTTGCAGCTGCTGGAAAAAGCTTCAAAATATCAAAAAACATTTTATTTAACAGAGCATTTATCTACCCCTTTAAAAGTGTGTTTCATAGAAGGTTACTATATAGTTTCTTAGTAAAACCTTTTAGCAATGGTCCATGCCATTAATAAAAATTTCATATTTGTTTACTTCATTTATATTATGAGGACCATATAATTTTTTTATCCAGACTGAGACATCTTTGGGGACAAAAGGAGCTTTATTAATAATTATCTTGGAACCATAAATGGGGCTATATAAGCACAGCCTTGTGCCAGATAGATTGACTAGTCTAATCACTGAAATCTAAAAGGGTTGGTCACAAGGGATTGGAAAATGAAGTAAGCCTGTTTATATTAATAAAAGAATATTGTGATTCTTTTTCCCCCTTGAAATGGAAGATTTGTATGTAATTTTCATTTTAGTATTAACTACTATTCCAAGAAAAATTCTGTATATCTAAATTGTCCTCAGATTTCAAAATAGAAACAGAATTTCTGCATTGGTGGCCTGGACCTTAGTTTATTATTTCCTAATGCATTAGAGATAGTATGTCAATTTTGTGTTTATTAAATTTGAACCTGACTTTATGTTGTTCTTTCCTCAAAACATTGTTTCAACATTGGATATGTCGTTTAAAGACATGTCTGGGTTTTCATATTAAGTGTTTTATATATATTAGATAAATGCATATATTCCATAAACATTTCTGCTTAAGTATTATTTATAGTACACATGTTATGTACTTGCTCTACTAAATTTATCAGTTAAGTGTATTGGGAGTTGCCTTAATAGTGGACGATAATCTCTGCTAGGTAATTTGCTTAGTAACATAAATATCCTCAGTAATTTTAATTTTAAGTAAATTAAAATTTAAGTAAATTAAAATCATAGTTTCTTAAGATGTTTGGAAAATGCATCTCTCCGTTTTTGGGAACAAGAGAATGTCTATTAATTCTTACTATGCTCATTCTGACAATTTATCAATTACATATATCTTCCATCCAGTATATTATTGGGGATGCTGAAAGATTTAAAGAAAAAATAAATAGAATGGTTGAATATTTCTTAAAACTCGATTAACAAGTTTAGGGTGTGTGTATGCATATGTTTGACAAAAGTCAGACACTATATATTTAAAATTTATTCCCACTACATTTGTAATACATTTTCTCTTCTTCTTTATATGATTTATTCATTTTATAATCCAAAGAGTATTTCTTGTTGAGTACTATTTCATTCTGAAGATGTTAAAGTGAGTAAGACACATGTCATATCTCAAGTGGCTCACATCCATATTTACTATTTAGAAAAAGCTAATAGGATAAGAATTATAAATATTATTTGTACTACATGTGCTCATGTTGAGAAAATATGTAAAGTATGCAAATTCTAAAGTTATTTTGAAGTCTAGCTATGTGGAAGGTAAAAAGAAATAAGTGGGAAATTTTTGTTTTGCTTTTGTGGTTCTGGAGGATGGAATCTAAGGCCTTGCTCATGCTATTCAAGTGCTCTACCACTGATACAACCCCAGTTCTGTTTGTTTTTGTTTTTTTTTCTCAAGAGTTAATAGAGGTGGAGGAAAATCCGCCAAGCAAAGAGATTCAATTTGTTCCTACATTCATTAGCTTCTCTGCCTCCCTACCCAGACAAGAGAAGATGCCTAGAGAATGTTCTATGGGAGCCTGGATGATACATTTCCCAAAGGAATCACTCTGTTATCTGCTAGATTTTAATTATTTTTGTCTATTAAGCACAGGTCTTTGTGAATATTCTTTGCAAAACCCAACTATTTCCCTCCTTCACAAATTGCACTAAATTTTATTTCAGAGTAAATTATCTCTTATACAAGTGCTCTTATTTAACACTAACTTTGTATTAAAGGTCAGTTATCAAATTTACAAAGAGTCACTGACTGAAAATGATTAGTTGTTGGTACTCTTCCTGTGAAGAAAAAAAAAACAAATGCTAATAGAAATTCATTGAGTTACTTAATGTACAGGTAATTATTACATACTCAAAAATGATTTAAAATGATATATTAAATATATCAGTATATTAAAATGGTATATTCAATTTCCTTCAATTCAATGCTGAAATTCATAGGTAAACTCAGTGAGGCTAACTAGGGCATTTGAAATCATCACAAACCAGATAGGAACAGAACAAATTGCCATTTCCAAAATAATGAAAAATCAAGGATAGAGATTAGCAAAATCAAAGTTAAACAAATAAACAAAGAAACCACACATCTAAATACAGAAAGGCCTGCCACGTGAGACTGAAGAGTGTTATAACCTGAAGTAAGTAGGAAAGTACTCACCTGAAGTGATCATTCCCTCAGGTGACAGGTATTACCACGTTGGGTATCTTCTGCTTTCCAGAAAACAAGCAGGTCATAAAACGTTTATAGAGTTATGAAGTCCAGTTATATGTCTCTTCTTGGGTCACTGATATCAACCAGTATACCACAGAAAAATTTATGAGTTTACTTATTATATTGACACAATTAAAAGTTGCAATTGTTTATGGGATAGGGAGCATTTTTCTGAGGAGCAAGACTTCTTTTAGGGTAGTAAGATACTTCCCAAAGCTGTTCAGTGTTGCAGTTTATTGTTACCAAAAACAATACACATTTCTTCTGTATGAATTCTGAACAAACTTCTATGAGAAGTTGAACTGTGATCAAACTATCGAAATTTCATTTAAACTGGGTCAGAGCATACCCTTGCTCTCCCAAACAAGAGTGTACCTCCATTTTTTCTCTCCCCACTTTCCATTATTAACATAGTCAAGAGCAAAGTCATCGGCCAACCAGTGACATATGAGTCCAACACTTTATGCTCTCACATAGACCACAGTGCACCAATAATTCTCAGTCTGTTGCTCACTAATTAGATAAATCACATTCTTTGAAAAAAGAAGTTTCTTTCCACTTTTCCTCATGGAAGACTGATGTTGCTGGTATGTGGATGGAGAAGAATGTAGCAAGAAAATATGGTCACCTTTGTAGAGATGGGGAAAACAAAGGCTCACTAAACCAAAAATAACTACCACAAGAAACAAAAACCTCTTTAATTACATTTGCCTATGTTCACTGACCTCCACTTTCTCTGAACTTGTACAGATACCACTTATTCTGGTAAAAAATTATATTTAGCTTTTTACTCTTCACTAAATGCTTCTTATGTGTATCTTCCCTCCCCAATTATACATTATAAACTTCAAAAGGAATACAGAAGATTATAGCAAAAGCAGAAGGTCCTTAGAGTCCCAGATAACAGATGCAAATGCCAGTTTTGTAACTTAACATCTGGGTGACATTGACTGAGTTATTTAAGCCTTCTCAGGTTCAGTCTCTGCATCTGTAAAAGGGGGTTAAGGTATATAAAATACCTATTAAATATTGCATTAGATACAGTGGCACTCATATTTTCCCCACAGAAGGCATTTGTTATCTCATTAGAATTTTGCACATAGCATGACTTTCTGCACATTCTCAAGAATGTCCAATGAGTCTGTGAATATTATATTTCTACCCTCCTGCCTTGGCAAGCCATGACTAAACAGATACTACTTTTATATTTATGGTTTGGGAATTTTCAGATATTTTGTGTTTGTATATATATATATTTTTTTTTCTTTTTTTCAAATGTTTTTGTACTGTTGCCTGTAAAATAGGAATAATCATATTGTAACAGACCTATTTCTGTAAAACTGTGCTAACACATTTGCAATTGTCCCTATAAATAATTGAAGGCTTATTAAGAAATTATATTTGCTTGGTTATGTTTACTAATATTTTTAGATTTCATGAATCACCAAGAGAGTAATTATGCTAAATTTGAAGTGGGAGGTGGAGGGAATAGCATGGAGGAAGTGAGCTCATAACTAACCTGAAATGTTTATGAATTGAACATGTTCATTATTATGCTACAAAAATAGAAAGATCAAATGGAATGTCATTTTAATGTTCCACATAAACAAACAATTCAATTAATGTATTCTAGTCACTATGTGTCAAATGAGCTTCTATCAGAATTAAATTTGGTTGTTTTTCATAGTCAAAGAAACTCTCAATGGAACTGCCCTTTATTACTTTGGTTTTTCAAACTATGCTGTTATAACTGCAGAGGTATCACTGTAGAACTAGTGCTATTCTTGCTGATGGTTTTGTGATAAATTTGTTGAACCACAAAATGCAACAATAAATCATCTATAAATAATATACTCAATTTTGTTCTCTAGTAAAAGAGAATTTATTAGAAATTGCTTAAGATTTTTAAATAAGCAGAAACTTCAAGTAGAGTTTTTATGACAAATTCAATTCAACTTTTTTACATTAGATGCAAAATTTAGTGTTCGTTTCTTAACTATTTTAATGACAGAAAACTATCATTCATGTATTCTAAGCACTACCTGCAGTTTTATTAATTCTTTGATATATTTCTGTTAAAATTCAGTAGTATCATACCATACTGGAACTCCCCAACTAGAGGGCACGCATAATTTCTCATCAGCGAGGTTGTTAAATCAATATGGCACATCCTTGTAACATGACAAGGATTATCACTATTGTACATATCTTTGCATACAAGCCCACTTTGGATCAATTAAAACAAAAAGCATTCCTAGTGTGTGAATACTCATAATGGGGAATGAGTAAATACAGAAGACTCCATAAGAGATTATGAAGATGGGGTGGAAACCAATAGCATTCTAGACCTTGCTGTGTGGTTTGAGGATGCAGATATGTGTCATTAAAGGTGGTTTACACAACTGTATGAATGACTCTTCTTATTATAAATCAGAAACATAAAAGGTCAACCTAGGAGGACCTGCTGCCATAGTGGAAAGGCAGTGAATGAAAACCCTTTCTATTACTTGCAATTTCCTGATTTATAAGTACATTCTTTGTAGGTATATTACTACTACCTTTATAGTCTACCCAAAACTGAACCCGTCTTAAAATAGTGTATTTAGGAGCATGAGAAAGATACCAGTTAGTATGCTTTTGACTAAAACAGAAGAATCAATTCCAAGTAGTTGGATTATAATATAAAGTCCAGAATGCCACCAGTAACCTAGTTTTTTTTCAAATTTATTCCAAATTGTCAAGTTGCCAACATTGGGTTGATAGCCTCCATATACCTGCCAGACCCACTATACCCTCAAGAGGGTCACAGGAACAAATCAAGATACCCTCAAAGAACATTAAAGGACTAGAAGATAGTCTATTTCTCCATCTCCCCAAAAGAAACTTTCCCAGGTTCCTCCATATAGGTATATGTATATAAACCTGGAAAAGCTTCTTTTTGGATCATTAAAATGATTGTTAGGTATATAATGATTGTTAGGTATATAATGATTATATTGTTAGGTGTTAAATATTGGTAGGTATATAATTGTTAGGTATATATACTTAACAATCATTTTAATGATTATTAAATAATAATCATTTAAATCCTATTTAAATATTTATCAGGTTCAGTAAAAATATTTCATATGTGAACTAAAATTTACATTCACACAAAAAATGCCATCTTCCGATACACACTGTTGCTTTGTTCTAAATTTCAAGCATAAATGGAAGTTCCAAAATATCGTTGCTTGGGAGAGAAGAGAGCTGATATGTAGGGAGTCGAGAAGCATCTCATTCTCTCTGCTCCTTTTCACTAGGTGCCAATCAGTCCATTTTACATAGCAGGAGGAAGTTCTTTACAAATATTAGAATCCTGTCACTGATATGATTTGCCTGGATTTTAGCCATTCTAGGCAGCTTCAGTAACATATCTCAAGGTCATAGACCACCATTAATATTCCCTGCTTGGTTGTTTTGACCATGCTTACACTTTTAAAAATAGCTTTATTTTGTTCTTCATAAATGAAGTACCATTTGGCAGTAGCTTAGGAAGCCATGGTTTCAAAAACAGTCTACCCATAAGTTCAGGGAGCAAGAGTTGGCCCTGCCAATAAAGAATTGTCAAACAGTAACAAAACCAAATAAAGGTCTATCTTGTTTATCATCATCTACCTGCAATTTTAAAAAATGTTGATGATAAAAGCACCCCTTTTAGAAAGAAAATATTTTATTATTTTATTGGTCTAATTTTTACATTGCTTTAGTCACTATTGAATTTCAATAATATATTTTAAGATTCAAATTAGCACATTTTAATATTTATCCTTTAATAAACATTGTATTTTAGGCAGCAATAAATTCAGAGAACTCTCAGTTAGATGTCAGTCCTAGACACCACAGGCTGATGGACACACACTGTGAGAATCTGTGATGTTCAAAAATTTTGAAGCTTACTATGCATGCAGATTGTATCCATGCAACACATTGTTCCTGTCAAGAACACTATATTTATAAATATAAAGATTTCTTTACCATGGATGAAGAAATAGGTTAATTATAGTTATGTAAAGTATATCATAATACATGATATTATGTACCAGTATAAGATGAAGAAATAGAACTTGAATTGAGTTCTGTCACTAATAAAGACCAGTTGAATACCAAATTTTAGGAACTGGCATTCACAAAGTGGTAAACAATAATTTTTATTCTTATTTATTACAAGAATTAGTTTCAGCAGTATCATTATTGGCATCATACTCTCTATTCTTTACAAAAGTTTTTAGAATCTCCCTCTTTGAATCTTCAATTCCTTCAATCATATGGATAAACATTTAGGCTTCTGGAGACCAGAGGTAAATTAAAGGTGGAAGCAGCCCAGGAATGATCATAATACATAGCTGAGCAGCCAAGATGTGTGATTACTGAAATGAGTATTATACTGACTGTTAACAGAATTTCCAATGAAGGTGAGAGGTTGAAAATTCTTTAATAAAGAGAATTTTTTGTAATGGGGATTGACCCGAGAGGTGCTTAAACTCTGAGCCACATCCCCAGCTCTCTTTTATTTTATTTTTTATTTTGAGACAGGATCTTGCTAAGTTGCTTAGGGCTTCACTAAGTTGCTGAGGCTGGTTTTGAACTTGTGATCTTCCTGCCTCAGGTTCCTGAGCCATTGGGATAATAGCAATGTGCCACCACACCTAACTTAAAAACTGATTTTCAGTAAAACTGAAACAAGTAGAGACCCAAAGAAATTTTGTCATTACTAAAAACAACCACAGGGATTCTGCCTTTTCTTGACCATCAAGAAGGAAGAATAAGTCAGACTTTCAATTTTAAAACCTTCTTTTAAGTTTAAAACCCTCTTTTAGCAAATTGAGGACAACCGGATGAGTTTATTTGTTCACCCAATTAATGTTTATTAAATAAATGTCTACATGTTCCCATCTCTGTTCTAAATTTGGAAGATATAGCAGTCAATAAAGCTTCTGCCCTCATTGGAGACTGATTAACTCTTAGGGAAGAAACAAAGTAGACAAATAAATAAGTATAATGTACAGTATGTCAAATGATGGTAAGTGCTATGGAAGAAAACATATATGAATAGATTTCAGCATGCATTTATCCTGGATTACTCTTCAAGCTTTAAGAGATTCAGGAAAGGTCTACTCATTTTTGTTCTTTCAATATGACATTGTTTTATTCTTTAAAAGAAAAAATATCACTTATCTAACTACCTCCTGACCTTTCTACTGAGGTAACTGCCCCTTTTTATCTATTGAGAAATGAGCATCTTTAACATGGGTTTGATAAAGTCATGGCCATTAACTTCAAATAAGTTTGACACTATTATATTTATGAAACCATTTCAAATCAGTTGCAGAGGATTTTTCTAAACACCAAGAGAATGTACAGAAATATTTATTTCCTTTTTCATCCTGTAGAAATGAAAATAAGGTTCAATATATCCAGTTTTAATCTTAGTCAAGATGTTTATAATCTTATTAAATATTCTGTGATGCGAACTGTGGGGAATCCATTAGCTCAATATTTTGAATTTCAGATAATGTATCCTGAGGCTTATTTTTTAAAGTGTTTATCTTAGCATTAAATCATGAAAGCTTTAAATCCTATATGTAAAAAAAAATAAACTTAATTCTTAGGAATTTATCTGGGTACCTGCAGATTCTCAATTTACATTCCTAAACATTACTTGACAGATTGTATTAACATTCAGCAGCTATCAATTTAGTTTTGTCTCTGTTTTGTGATACTGGACTTTCAGGTTCATCAGAGATGATCTGTGTGGTTTAGCTGTAGTTTCAGACTATAATTAAATATAGAAGAATACCAAAATAAAATAAAATCTAGAATTTTTTATAAGGTGGTTAAATTTTCACAAATTCCCTTGACAATTTTTCTTTATTCAATCTCTTCTCAATGATAATCCTTTGGCAAAACTAGAAATCTACTTCTGTGAAAAGTATAAATCTAGAATATGGACCATGAATCATAATTTTATACATGAGGTTAAGCTCATCTACCAAAACATCATATATAACCCCCGTAGCATGTATCTAATCAATGAAAAAGACTAGAAGATTGATCATTAGAAATTATGTCTGTGTGGAATAATCTCTGAATGGAATTAGGAATAGTGAAGGAGTTGCTTAGTATCAGCATTAGAAGTAGATTCATTGTCATGTATGTTACCAAAAACCATAATGACCAAAATCAATGAACTGTGGGATTTCATTAGTTGGTTTTCTGCTACTGTGATAAGATACCTGAGATCATCAACTGTAAAGGAGGAAAGGTTTATTTTGGTTCATGTCTTCAGATCCTTCTTCAGTCCATGGTTGGCTGGCTCCATAGTTTTGGGGCATATGGTAAGGCAATAAATCATGGTAGGAATCATGATGAAGGAAACTATTAACATTATGGTTGTCAGAATGTGAAAGAGACATTGAATGGGGGTGGGGTACCAATATTATTTCCACAGGTATGCCCATGATCACCTAACTTCCTGCCACTATGCCCAACCTCTTAAAGTTTCTACTACCTCCATAACATGCACCATTGGCTGGAAATAAAGCCTTTAACACATAGGCCTTTGAGGAATATGAGACCCAACTCTATAAATTATTAAGAAATTAATTTCTAAAAATAGATACATGCCAGTGAAAAACACAAATTTTTAGTAATCTTACAGAATTTTATGAATCCACTTTGTAAAACTGGCTCATAGTTTCATATCTATTAATGAGACTGCTTTGATGAGTTGAAATTTTATAAATGTATACATACAATACAATACACATCAATATAGGCAAATATAAATTCTGTATAAAGTTAAAATAGTCCTTTTGTGTATAAGGATTATACTCTTGCATTAATTAGTATAGTAATCACCCTTCAAGGTGGCCCCCTGAAATTCTCACCTCTCGGTATTCACATCTTCATATCATCCCTTCTCCTGGGTGGGTAACATAATTTGCAGTGTTCAGAACTATAACAATTCAGTGTCTCATATATTCCATTTCAAGTACTAAAAAATAAAGCCTTTTCTTTTCTTAGGATCTTTCTTGCTCTCAAGTCGTCAATTTTTTTTTTTTTTCTCTTTAGTGTCTACCAGGTTACGTGTGTGCATATAAAGTATCTATAAATTGTTACACCAGATTTCCCATACAAACCATTGATTAAAATAGAAAATTATTAAAAATTGTAAGATGGTGTTAGCAGAGCATTAAATCATGTGGGGCCCTGCCCTTCTGAGCCAGAGCTTTCTTCAACTAAGCAGATTGCAAGATTTTAAACAAAATTTAAAAATAAAAATAAAAGATTTCACCTTTGCACCAGGGATAATCTTATGACTTTCAGAATATAACAAAAATGATGACATTCTATTTCCATGATGATTTACAGGAGACACTGTGGCTTTCCTCTTTCTCTCTCTTCTGTCCTTGTTTCTCTCTCTCTCTCTCTCTCTCTCTCTCTCTCTCTCTCTGGGAGAAGAAGCAGCTTTCATCTCTAAGGATATTCAGGCAGCTCTGTGAAGAGTTCTATATGATGAAAAGTGAAGTTTCCAGATAGAAGTCAGCAAAGAACTGAGTACTTTGGCCAATAGCCAGGTGATAGTCATTTTGGAAATGGTTCCTCATGGCCTACTAAAATTGTGACTAGTTTCATGAAATCCCCTGACCAGAAACACTCAGAGATAAGCTTTTTAATTCATGGTCCTCAGCAAATGTAACATGATAATCTTTTCTTTAAGCTAGTATATTTTGAAGAAGTTTGTGATGCAGTAATGGTAAACTAATAGAAAAGACTAACTGCTGTAAGAAAACAGACTGTCCACTACATTTGTAATTTCAAATTACCTGTAAAGACAATAAATGTTTATTTTTTCCCAAGTTACAGTTCTGGGCAGGTGAATAGGTTGGTGAAACAACTCTATTCCATGAAGTCCTCCAAGGATTCGGGCTGATGGAGTATTTGCTTACTTTAATAAGTAATTGTGATTTCTTGGAATTTAAAGGCTTATTTTTTTCCAAAAAATTTAATAAAATATTATTGAGATTTTAAGAACTTTTTGTAGAGTTGATAAAAGTAGTTTTTAAATAATTGTTTGCATTTCCTCTTTGAGCATCTACTTTTTTCTTACTTAGGTTTCATTGTTTGTTTTAATTTAGATTTCTTGCTAGTTCATTAATTCAAGTTCCGCTCCTCCTCCTCCTCCTCCTCCTCCTCCTCCTCCTCCTCCTTCTTGGTACCACAGACTTTCAACCACTGGGCCACATCTTCAGCCTGTTTTTTATTTTTTATTTTGAGACAGTATCTCACTAAGTTGCTTAGGGCCTTGCTAAGTTGCTGAGGCTGGCTTTGAACTCACAACCTCCTGCCTCAATCTCTCAAACCCCTGGGATTAGAGGTATACCCACTATACCAACTCAATTTTTTTTCTTTTTAATGTCTTATCTGCTTATTTTGTTCTCATTCTAACTTTGTTATTTGAATATGTGGCATACTTTATTTGATAATAAGTTGATTGTAAATATTTAAGGTCATGTATTTATCTGAGTAATGATTTAATTAATAGTTTAGTAAATAATCCTGAAATATAGTGGTTTTATTATTGTTATCTTATAGACCTTTTGTAATTTTCATTTGTATTTCCACTTTGATTCAACAGTCATTTTAGGGATAATAGGAATAAATGGAAATAAGTTTCATATTTTGTAATATAATGAATTTTTCCTAATGTGGTAAAAATACATATCATGTATGCGTTATCATCTTAAACATTTGTAAATGTGCAGTTCAGTAACATGAGATGTGTCCACATTGTTTAGAAATAGATCTCCATAACTGCAAATCTGAAAGTATACACCCATTGTACAGCTTCTTTTTTCCCTCCCCCAGCACCTGATAATCACTATTCAAATTTCTGCCCTATTTCTTACTATTTTGATCATTTTAGATATATTAAGTGAAACCAGACAGTTGGTTTTTGTTTGTTTATGTTTTTTTTCCCCTTTTGCAAATGGCTTTTTTCATTTAGCCTGTCTTCAGGGTACATTAATGTTACAGGATTTCCTTCATTTTTAAGGTTGAAAAATACTCCATTGTGTTTCCTATACCACATTTTATTTGTCTACTCATATGTTGATGCACATTTGAGATGTTTTCACCTCTTGGTTATTGTGAATAGTGCTGCTATGAATAAGGGTGTGCAAATATTTCTTCAAGACCTCGTCTTCAACTCTTTTAGACATATGTTCAGAAGTGCGATTGCTGGATTAGATGAAAATTCTATCATATTTTTTAAGGAACCTCCATTCCATCTTTCACATTCAGTCATCAAGACCATCTTATTTAAATTGCTGTTAACAATGTCAAAGATAAACTTTGTTACAGAAATATGTGCATACATGTGAGGCATGCAAAGCCTGGGGTGCTTATAGAATATAACGGAATTTCTCATGGGGTTTTTAGAAAGTCCTCGAGGCAGTACTGATCTCACAGTCATGAGACCTTATCCTTCATTATTTCCCAGCTCTGATTTTTGTCTTTTTTTTTTTTTTTTTTTTTTTTTTTTTGCTGGGGGGTGAGTATTGGGGATTGAACTCAGGGGCACTCAACCACAAAACCACATTCTCAGCCCTATTTTGTATTTTATTTAAAGACAGGGTCTCAAAGAGTTGCTTAGCACCTTGCTGTTGCTAAGGCTGGCTTTGAACTCATGACCCTCCTGCCTCAGCCTCCCAAGCCACTGAGATTACAGGTATGTGCCAGAGTGCCCAGCTTTGTCTAAGTCTTAAAAGAACGTTTTCATCTTGATGTCACCAACATTTTTCAAAGTAGAAATTCAAATAAATATTTAAAGATGATTTTTAAGAAGACATTTATGAAATAAAGAGATATGAATCTATGTCTTAAAAAAGACACATAAGGATTGAGGAATATTGAGTAGGAATAATCGAACTAAAATTTATTTTTAAAAATTTCCAAACCTCAAAATGAAAGGAAAACTTTTCTGGGCATTCAGGAAACTAGATAGTGCCATTTTAACAAGAAACATCAGACTGAACTCATACTTTTCCCACAGCAAAGTTCCAATGCCAAAAGAAAGCAAATCTCTAAGGGAAAACATGTGTGAGTTAGACTTTTAGTTTTTAAGTTCTTCCTTATACATGAAGGCTACAGGAATGTATTTTCAAACTATGAGAACATAGTTCTGTACATTGATAATATCATTTTTAGGTAGTTTGATCCCTTGTATAACAATTAGTGATGAACATTGAGTATGTTTAACTGTAGAACTAACCCTAAAACAAATGAAGAAAATAGGACAGAATAAAACAGAAAGGTACACACACACACAAACAAGAAAATTCTTTTTGAGGGGGGATTCAACCAGGGATTGAACCACAGGTCCTTAACCACTGAGCCACATTCCCACCCCATTTTACATTTTATTTAGAGACAGGGTCTCTTTAAGTTGCTTTAGGGTCTTGTGAAATTGCTGAGGCTGGTTTTGAACTTGTGATCCTCTTGCCTCAGCCTCCCAAGCCACTGGGATTAAGTGGGCCACCATATCCGGCCTATTTGTTAATATTTATGTTAATGCATACTGCCTTAATAATTGCAGCTATATAAGTTTGCAGTGCAAATCTTCCAGCTATGCTCTTCTTCTTTAATATTATCCTGCCTTACTTGGCCCTTTGCTTTTACACATAAACCTGAGAGTCAATTCATTAATGTTTGTAAGATAATCTGCTAAGACTTTGGAATTATATTCAATCTATGCATAACTTTGAGGTGAATTTATAATTCAACTTTATAATTGAACTCTTTATAATTGAACTTTCCAATAAATAAAGATGAAATTCCCCTCCATTTTGCTAGATTATCTGTAGTAATTAGCTATTTAATCGTTATTAAGCACATTTTATTAGACATTATTTTTAGCTCTTTGATGTCTTTTGATGCTATTATATATATAGTATCCTTTTTTAAAAAAATTTCAGGTTTTATTTTTAAGCCATTGGCATAAACAATCAACCTTTACATATGGACTTTTATGGGTAACTTCATTATATATAATTTTTAGTTCTAAGAGCTTGTCTGTAGATCCTTTAGGATTTAAATCCTGATAAGCTCTTTATTTTTATTTTATGTCCATTGTTCTCATCCCTACTTCTGTGCCCCTATGCCCTTATTATGTTTCCCTCAATGTTCAGTCTTCCTTGTGTTCCTACTTATTTCCTGAAATTATGGTTTTTACTTTTACTTTAGTTTTACTCTTAGGATTCACTGATTTCAGTTTTTCTCTGGCTCTTCCATGAGTTTTTATAATGGTGATCTTTCTTCTCAGAGCTGGGTGTATCAATGAGATTTTCAATCCATCATCATTTGGTCATAATTACCATGCACTCTCTTGAAACAAGTTTCTAGTGAGGATTTGTGTCCTATTCAAGTCAGTATCTCCAAGTACCATAATGGTGTGCTTGGAATGACTATTCCTAAAATTTGCCCTCACCTCTGTTGATTGAATGAAAATCGCTGTGTTCTCATTGCCAATAAAGACTTGCTATCAATTTTATTAGTGCTTCGTTAAAAAATGAAATCAAATAATAAAAGAAATTTGTGTAAGCTCTAATACTCAGGCTTCTCAGTCTGTGACAAAAACATTTTTTTTTTGAAGCACATGAATGAGAAGCACTGCTCTTGCTGTGAGAACTGTGACTTTTGCACATAAGTATGTGTTAAATGCAAATGAAGACACAAGGTTCATAGTTAGCAGCAGATGAAATGGAAAGAAATGGCACAGAGATTAAATGCTCCTTTCTGTCTTCAAGCTCAGACTGTCCCCTCAATAGTGTTTGTTCTTGTTGTTGTTGGTGGTGGTGGTGGTGATGGCAGTGTGTGTGTGTGGTGAAGGGTACAGCACACTTTTGGAGGTCCTGCCCCATCTTCTATTTCACATGCAGAATATACATGAAATTAGGAACCTAAGTTTATTACATTTGTGATCTTTTGGACACAGCTTTTTTTACAATGAACTATACTTACAGTATTTTCTGGAGGAAATCCCAAGTTGATTTTTTAAAAATTCACTAGTTGTTTACTTCAAAGCAGAGAATTTTATGTACTGAACTACCCATGGGGTGTTAAGATATAAATTCTTAATTATTTGTATTAGAAAAACTTTGGGAGAATAAACATAAGCTACCAAACAAGATCTAGAGCCAGCCTTTGAAGTATGAACTTAGGCTGGCTCAGGTCCTTCATGCCCCTGGTCCTTTAGAGGCAGCATACCCGACACCTTGTTGGTATTGAAGAGCTGCCTACCCGATGTCCAGAGCTAAAGTCCATAAGTAATCCCACATTAAAGCCATTGGATGGAGAGCTTCCAATCACTCCTGCAAGGTAGGCGGGCCTGCGACCCACCAGCAGAAGAGGAGCAGCGGCCTGCTGAGAGGCAGAGCCGCCCCCTCCCCCTGCGCCGGCAAGGTAGAGGGAACTGTGACCATCCAAAGAGCAGGCCCAGCGGCCTGCTGAGGGGCAGAGCCGCCCCCCACCCCCCACGCGTGCCAGGTAGGCGGAATTGTGACCACCGACAGAAAAGGCCCAGTGGCCCGCGGCGGGACAGAGCTTCCAATCACTCCTGCAAGGTAGGCGGGCCTGCGACCCACCAGCAGAAGAGGAGCAGCGGCCTGCTGAGAGGCAGAGCCGCCCCCTCCCCCTGCGCCTGCAAGGTAGACGGAACTGTGACCACCATCAGAACAGGCCAGACCTGCAACCGACAGACAGAACAGGCCCAGTGGCCTGAGGAAGGGTAGAGCCCCCCCCCGCGCCTGCAAGGTAGGCGGACCTGCGACCCACTGGCAGAACAGCCCCAGAGGCCTGCAGAGGGGCAGTGCCACTGCCTGCGCCTGCAAAGTAGGCAGAACTGCCACCACTGACAGAACAAGCCTAGTGGCCCGCAGAGGGACAGAGCCGCCGCCCACGCCTTCAAGGTAGGCAGACCTGCTACCGACCGACAGAGCAGGCCCAGCGGCCTGCCGGCGTGGTAGGCACATTGCCCCAATTGGAGGAGGGGCAGAGCCGCCGCCCGCGCCTGCGAGGGAGACTTTCCAACTATACAAGACCAATATAAATATATAGGGGGAAAATTCAATAGCACAACAGTTTCACCAAGTAGAAAGGAATGCGAACAGTATGAAGAGACAAGGAAAGAAAGGACCACAAGCAATGCAGTCACTCAACGTTAGAAGAGGTAATAGCTGCAGCAGATGGAATGTCAGATAAAGAATTCAGGATATACATGCTTCAGATGATCTGGAGTCTCAAGGAAGACATCAGACAGCAAAATCAGACAATGAAAGATCACTTCAACAATGAATTACATAAACAAATCCAAGAAGCAAAAGACCAAATATACAGGGAGATAGAGGTTATACAAAACAAACAAACAGAAATCCTAGAAATGCAGGAAGCAATAAACCAACTTAAAAACTCAATAGAGAATACTACCAGCAGAGTAGAACACTTAGAAGATAGAACATCAGACAATGAAGATAAAGTATTTCAACTTGAAAAGAACATAGACAGCTCAGCAAGACTGTTAAGAAACCATGAGCAAAACATCCAAGAAATATGGGATAACATCAAGAGACCAAATTTAAGAGTCATTGGGATACAGGAAGGGACAGAGTTTCAAACCAAAGGAATGAGCAATCTATTCAATGAAATAATATGAGAAAACTTCCCAGACTTGAAGAATGAGACAGAATCCCAAATCCTAGAAGCCTACAGGACGCCAAATGTGAAAATCATAAGAGACCCACACCTAGACACATTATAATGAAGATGCCCAACATATAGAATAAGGAGAGAATTTTAAAAGCTACAAGAGAAAGGAAGCAGATCACATTTAGGGGTAAGCCAATCAGGATAACAGCTGATCTTTCAACACAGACTCTGAAAGCTAGAAGATCCTGGAATAACATATTTCAAACACTGAAAGAAAATGGGTTCCAACCAAGAATTGTGTTTCCAGCGAAATTAAGCTTCAGGATGGAAGATGAAATTAAAACCTTCCACGATAAACAAAAGTTAAAAGAATTTGCAGCTAGAAAACCATCTCTTCAAAACATACTTGGCAAAACATTACAGGAAGAGGAAATGGAAAATAACAATGAAAACCAACAGTGGGAGGTAGGACAGTAAAGGGGGGGAAAAATAATCAAAGAGGAAAACAAACCATGTTTAGTAACATAAATAAACAAATATGGCTGGAAGAACAACCCATATCTCAATAATAACCCTAAATGTTAATGGCTTAAACTCACCAATCAAGAGACACAGGCTAGTAGAATGGATCACAAAACAAGACCCAACAATATGCTGCCTACAGGAGACGCATTTGATAGGAAAAGACATACATAGGCTGAAGGTGAAAGGTTGGGAAAAATCATATCACTCATATGGACTTCGGAAACAAGCAGGAGTGTCCATACTCATATCAAATAAAATAGATTTCATGCCAAAGTTAATCAAAAGGGATAAAGAGGGACACTACATACTGCTTAAGGGAACCATACACCAACAAGACATAACAATCATAAATATATATGCCCCAAAAAATGGTGCAGCTATGTTCATCAAACAAACTCTTCTCCAGTTCAAGAGTCTAATAGACCACCATACAATAATCATGGGAGACTTCAACACACCTCTCTCGCCACTGGACAGATCTTCCAAACAAAAGTTGAATAAGGAAACTATAGAACTCAATAACACAATTAATAACCTAGACTTAATTGACGTATATAGAATATACCACCCAACATCAAGCAGTTACACTTTTTTCTCAGCAGCACATGGATCCTTCTCAAAAATAGATCATATATTATGTCAAAGGGCAACACTTAGACAATATAAAGGAGTAGAGATAATACCATGCATCCTATCTGATCATAATGGAATGGAACTGAAAATTAACGATAAAAGAAGGAAGGAAAAAGAATACATCACTTGGAGAATGAACAATAGGTTACTGAATGATCAATGGGTTATAGAAGACATCAAGGAGGAAATTAAAAAATTCTTAGAGATTAATGAAAACACAGACACAACATATCGGAATCTATGGGACACATTGAAAGCAGTTCTAAGAGGAAAATTCATTGCTTGGAGTTCATTCCTTCAAAAAAGAAAAAACCAACAAATAAATGATCTCATACTTCATCTCAAAATCCTAGAAAAAGAAGAGCAAAACAACAGCAAAAGAAGTAGAAGGCAAGAAATAATTAAAATCAGAGCTGAAATTAATGAAATCGAAACAAAAGAAACAATTGAAAAAATTGACAAAACTAAAAGTTGGTTCTTTGAAAAAATAAACAAAATCGACAGACCCTTAGCCATGCTAGCGAAGAGAAGAAGAGAGAGAACTCAAATTACTAGCATACGGGATGAAAAAGGCAATATCACAACAGACACTTCAGAAATACAGAAGATAATCAAAAATTATTTTGAATCCTTATACTCCAATAAATTAGAAGATAGTGAAGGCATCAATAAATTTCTTAAGTCATATGATCTGCCCAGATTGAGTCAGGAGGATATAGACAACCTAAACAGACCAATATCAATTGAGGAAATAAAAGAAACCATCAAAAGACTACCAACTAAGAAAAGCCCAGGACCGGATGAGTATACAGCAGAGTTTTACAAAACCTTTAAAGAGGAACTAATACCATACTTTTCAAGCTACTTCAGGAAACAGAAAAAGAGGGAGAACTTCCAAATTCATTCTACGAGACCAACATCACCCTGATACCTAAACCAGACAAAGACACTTCAAAGAAAGAAAACTACAGACCAATATCTCTAATGAACCTAGATGCAAAAATCCTCAATAAAATTCTGGCGAATCGGATACAAAAACATTTCAAAAAAATTGTGCACCACGATCAAGTAGGATTCATCCCTGGGATGCAAGGCTGGTTCAATATACGGAAATCAATAAATGTTATTCACCACATCAATAGACTTAAAAATAAGAACCATATGATCATCACGATAGATGCGGAAAAAGCATTCGACAAAGTACAGCATCGCTTTATGTTCAAAACTCTAGAAAAACTAGGGATAACAGGAACATACCTCAATATTGTAAAAGCAATCTATGCTAAGCCTCAGGCTAGCATCATTCTGAATGGAGAAAAATTGAAGGCATTCCCTCTAAAATCGGGAACAAGACAGGGATGCCCTCTCTCACCACTTCTGTTCAACATAGTTCTCGAAACACTGGCCAGAGCAATTAGACAGACGAAAGAAATTAAAGGCATCAAAATAGGAAAAGAAGAACTTAAATTATCACTATTTGCAGATGACATGATTCTATACCTAGCAGACCCAAAAGGGTCTACAAAGAAATTATTAGAGCTAATAAATGAATTCAGCAAAGTGGCAGGATATAAAATCAACACGCATAAATCAAAGGCATTCCTGTATATCAGCAACAAATCCTCTGAAATGGAAATGAGGACAACCACTCCATTCAAAATATCTTCAAAAAAAAAATAAAATACTTGGGAATTAACCTAACAAAAGAGGTGAAAGACTTATACAATGAAAACTACAGAACCCTAAAGAGAGAAATAGAAGAAGATCTTAGAAGATGGAAAAATATACCCTGTCCGTGGATAGGCAGAACTAACATCATCAAAATGGCGATATTACCAAAAGTTCTCTATAGGTTTAATGCAATGCCAATCAAAATCCCAACGGCATTTCTTGTAGAAATAGAGAAAGCAATCATGAAATTCATATGGAAAAATAAAAGACCCAGAATAGCAAAAACAATGCTAAGCAGGAAGTGTGAATCAGGCGGTATAGCAATACCAGACTTCAAACTATACTACAGAGCAATAGCAACAAAAACAGCATGGTACTGGTACCAAAACAGGCGGGTGGACCAATGGTACAGAATAGAGGACACAGAAACCAATCCACAAAACTACAACTATCTTATATTTGATAAAGGGGCTAAAAGCGTGCAATGGAGGAAGGATAGCATCTTCAACAAATGGTGCTGGGAAAACTGGAAATCCATATGCAACAAAATGAAACTGAATCCCTTTCTCTCGCCATGCACAAAAGTGAATTCAAAATGGATCAAGGAGCTTGATATCAAATCAGAGACACGCCGTCTGATAGAATAAAAAGTTGGCTACGATCTACATACTGTGGGGTCGGGCTCCAAATTCCTCAATAGGACACCCATAGCACAAAAGTTAATAACTAGAATCAACAAATGGGACTTACTCAAACTAAAAAGTTTTTTCTCAGCAAAAGAAACAATAAGAGAGGTAAATAGAGAGCCTACATCCTGGGAACAAATCTTTACTCCTCACACTTCAGATAGAGCCCTAATATCCAGAGTATACAAAGAACTCAAAAAATTAGACAATAAGAGAACAACCATCCCAATCAACAAATGGGCCAAGGACCTGAACAGACACTTCTCAGAGGAGGACATACAATCAATCAACAAGTACATGAAAAAATGCTCACCATCTCTAGCAGTCAGAGAAATGCAAATCAAAACCACCCTAAGATACCATCTCACTCCAGTTAGATTGGCAGCCATTAGGAAGTCAAACAACAACAAGTGCTGGCGAGGATGTGGGGAAAAGGGTACACTTGTACATTGCTGGTGGGACTGCAAATTGGTGCAGCCAATTTGGAAAGCAGTATGGAGATTTCTTGGAAAGCTGGGAATGGAGCCACCATTTGACCCAGCTATTCCCCTTCTCGGTCTATTCCCTAAAGACCTAAAAAGAGCATGCTACAGGGACACTGCTACATCGATGTTCATAGCAGCACAATTCACAATAGCAAGACTGTGGAACCAACCTAGATGCCCTTCAATAGATGAATGGATAAAAAAAAATGTGGCATTTATACACAATGGAGTATTACTCTGCATTAAAAAATGACAAAATCATAGAATTTACAGGGAAATGGATGGCATTAGAGCAGATTATGCTAAGTGAAGCTAGCCAATCCCTAAAAAACAAATGCCAAATGTCTTCTTTGATATAAGGAGAGTAACTAAGAACAGAGTAGGGATGAAGAGCATGAGAAGAAGATTAACATTAAACAGGGATGAGAGGTGGGAAGGAAAGGGAGAGAGAAGGGAAATTGCATGGAAATGGAAGGAGACCCTCAGAGTTATACAAAAGTACATACAAGAGGAAGTGAAGGGAAAGGGAAAAATAATACAAGGGGGACAAATGAATGTCAGTAGAGGGGGCAGAGAGAGAAGAGGGGAGGGGAGGGGAGGGGGGATAGTAGAGGATAGGAAAGGCAGCAGAACACAACAGACACTAGTATGGCAATATGTAAATCAATGGATGTGTAACTGATGTGATTCTGCAATCTGTATATAGGGTAAAAATGGGAGCTCATAACCCACTTGAATCAAAGTGTGAAATATGATATATCAAGAATTATGTAATGTTTTGAACAGCCAACAATAAAAAATTAAAAAAAAATTAAAAAAAAATAAAGCCATTGGATGATTTCTCCTTTGTGTTGAAATATGGGAGAGACAACCTAGAGGCACTTTAGTTCTCAGTTTTAGTTCTAACCCGTCTGGGATCCTTAGGACATTTCTGTTTTAATAATTTTCTGTTTAGCTCAAGCTAGTTCACCTTATTTTCTCATTTGTAATTAAAAGAGTCCCAACTAGCATTATTTCCCAGTCAGTGCCACTGGCACAAGAGGACATGGACGGATCGCCAGTATTTTGCTTCCATTCGGAGATGGTACGACTGTAGTTTCTCTGAAGAGCCTGTGACTATACTTCTGGGGATAAATGAACCAGCAGCAGGACTCTGCCCATGGCCTTGTCCTTATTTAACTTTCTGGGTAGCTGCTGTTGCAGGCAGTGCTGCTGCGTCCTCTTGGCCTGCTCTACTCTGCAGTGAGCTCGGGCTTAGCTCATTTATCAGAACTGTCTGGTTCTGTCCCTGCTTGACCAGAGTTATTTCCCCTACCTTGTCTATAGGAAAGTAGAAAGGGAACTAATTAGCAGACAAATCAGAAAAGTTGCAAAATGTGGAGGATTGAAGATGCAAGGAAAGCTAATAATTAAAAAACAGTAAAGCCACAGCCATCTCAGAGGGTAGGGTTAGGAAAGAAGAAGGGACATTGGTGGACATAGATAAGAAAGGTGTGTAAAGTAAATAAGGGGGAATCTATGCAAAAGACTGCATCTACCAGACAGAGAAAATTGCCTTTTCATGCTTTTTCTTCTTCCATCCCCTTTTTCCTAATTCACTCAAAAAATGTTATTCCCTAATGGCTCTTTTGTCTCAGAGAGTGTTCAAATCTTTACTTCCTATTTCTTCTGCCTCAAATTTCTTTAGATACTGTCATTCATATTTCCTCTCTTCCTTATGATCTTGGAGAAAGCTGTCCTATGTTCTTTCCAGACTATGCTTCTGTGTCTCCTTCTGATTCTCTTGCCCAATTTTCCTGTGTAAACTTGCTTTATTGTCACTATTCTTGCTCAATTCAGCTTCTCTTTTCCTTAGCCTAAAATCTGCTCCAGAGTCTTATAGGGGGAAACTTCTAATTCAACTTCCTCTGCAGGTGGCCATTTCTTTCTTTTTCTTCATCATTTAATCACTTCTTATAGTCTTCTAGGCTGTTTTTGTATTTAACATTTCAGTATAGTTCTCATGTCTACCTCCAGTGACGTGCTTCACTTAAAGGCCACTGGTGACTCCCTGATGCCCAGAACTGTGACTTGTTCAGCCCAGTTTTCTCCCCTATTCAACAGAGCTGGCCTCTGGGGTCCTCTGGATGCTCTGGCCTGTCTTCCTTGTTGGTGAAGATGTTTCCTCTGCACCCCTCCAGAGTCTCACTCTGATTTGGTTTTGCTTTGCTGTGACAAATACCAGAGAAAAACAACTTAAAGAAGGTAATATTTATTTTGGCTCATGATTTTAGAGGTGTCAGTCCATGATAGACTGGCTCCATTGTTCCTTGGGACTGTGGTTTAGCAGTACATCATGGTTGAAAGGCCTGGGGGAGCAAAGTTGCTCACCTCAGAATGGCTGGGAAGCAGTGGGTGGGGGCAGATGCTGGGGACAAGATACAGTTTCCAAGGGTATGCCCCCCAAGCACCCACTTCCTCACAGGTTCCACCTCCTACAGATTCTGCCTCCACCCAATGACGCATTCAGTTACAAACCCCTCAGTGGAATAATCCATGGATGAGGTCAGGTCCTCATGATCTACATGGCTGCACTGAGGACCAAGCCTTCAATACATGAGCTACTGGGGGCATACGTCATAATCAAACTCTAACACACCCATATTTCAAAGCGCCTTTCTTTCACTCATCTGTGAAACTTACTTCATAGAATTAACCTTCATCAATATTACCACTAAGTTTTCCCTTGTTGTTAACCCTTTTACATGTTTTAAATGTGGTCTTGGAAAAAATTGTATCCAGTTTTTAAAATAAACTTTTAATTTTTTTGTGTGTGTGTATGTATTTGTGTGTGTGAAGAAATATCAACAAGTCTGAGAAGACCATTTGGTTGTTAAGAAGTAAGGAAAACTTAAGGGCCAAGTTTGGTTCATAGATATCTGATTTGACATGTGACAAGGAACATGCTGGGGAGCACAAGATGAAAATAGTTACATTAGCGCATTTAGAACATACAAGGTACCTGTGTGCTATTGGCATGAATTCATAAAAGAGACAAAAACATGTTTTTGTTGGAGTAGGCGTCGTGAAAATAGATCTCTTTCTCTATTGAGGATATTCAAAGTCAGAAGAGGTCAAGAAGAGAGACCTGCACACACCAATATTTGAAAAACAAAGAGATTCTGGTTTACTATTTTGGTGAACTCACATAGTGGGAAAAATCAAATACTTTGAAATATTTTATACCATGTTTATAGATTACAACTTTTATTATATTTATCTTGTATACAAAACAGGGTGTGCTTTATCATAAAAGGAAATTATATCAATCAGTGGGAGTTGCATTTATGAATTCACTCTAGTTCCTCCCCAAGAAGCTTTGCCTTGGGGCTCTACCTGTGATATTCAAAATTTCCCATTCCTTCCAGTGGAGGCTAGTATTCTCAAATACTTGATCCTGTCCCTTAGGACAACTTTGTCCCTAAGGAAACCTAAGGACGGTGAGTGCCTGGAGCATGAAGGACATATTTGTTTGCTAGAGAAATTTTTTTCAAGCTAACACCACCATTATGACCAACTGTTACCAAACAAAATTTAAAAAGCAAAGATATGAGGAATAAAATTAACTTGTGACTGCATCTTCTCAGTCCTTCTCTGACATTTCATCATTATCTCCATCTTCATTCTTAACACTTTTGAAAAACAGAGCTTGTACCAATCTTTGTTTTAAGTGCTTCCCTCTTTAAAACAATGCACTGGCGATCAGTCGAAAATAGCATGCACTGTGGTTTAGAACAAGTTGTCTGAGGTTATATAGTTCATAAGTGGCAGACAGCCATCACACCTAGATACAACCCAAGGGCGTCTAACCATCACAATTACTACAAAATCCTACCTTCATGCTACTACTAATATTGTAAAAACTATCATATCTATCCTCCATTTAAAATATGGATGACTGAGAGTCTCCATTTCCTTCATAGCTCAAGTTAACTAGTACCCAAGGCATGCTGGACAACATGGGTAGTAAGTCCCTATAGCTATTTGTCTCATAAATTGAATCTGCACACTTACCAAGTCAGTTCATGTTTGTTCTCAAACTTATTTATACCAGTTATATTATTATTTTAATTGTGTGACTGATTAAACACTATGTAATTAAGATGATGTTAAAAAAAAGCTTTAAAGGAAGGATATTATTGCTTTTTTGAAAACAAAAATAAATAAATTTACAAATAACTTTGTAAAGATGATTTGCTTAATAAACTACAATTGAATTACATGTGGGCAAGGCATTAATAAAATTTCTAAAACTTCCTTTATCATTCAAATTGTTTTTCAATTCTCTAAAGTCTTGTTTAACTTTTTAAAAAGATAGATTGGAAATTAGATATTGCATTATGGTTGTGATTTATGAGAAATAAACATAAAGAAGCAGGCACTTTATTAAGCAGTTACAAACTCCAAGGAGACATTTTGACATTACATCAAGTGAATATCCTTTTCTAAGTTTTAAAGTTAAATAAAACATTTATAGACCATATGTATCATATCAAATAACTCATAACTTTTGCCAATTTTTTTGATTACCTGAACAATAGCTGATCGCCCTTAAGTCAGCATGATTTCTACCAAGCATTCAACACTGCATTTTTTATAGTGTTGTGTTTGCTAACATATCTGTCTTCTTACTAGCTTATGAACTCTTTGATCATAGTATTGTTGACCTCCCAATCATTATCATCACTTTCAAATATATCTTGGTTCTTTTTTTTAAAATATATGAACTTCTTTTATTTTATTTATTTTAATTAGGCATGTATGACAGCAGAATGCATTTTGATTCATTGTACACAATTGCAGCACAACTTTACATTTCTATGGTTGTACACAATGTAGCGACACTCCATATGTGCAGTCGTGCATGTAACTAGGGCAATGATGTCCATCTCATTTCACTATCTTTCCTTGCCCCCATACCCACTCCCCACTCTGCCATCCCTCTTGCCCCATCAAAGTTCCTCCATTTTCCCCATGTCCCCCCATTATGGATCAGCATCCACTTATTAGAGAGAACATTTGGCCTTTGTTTTTCTGGGATTGGCTTACTTCATTTAGCATGATATTCTCCAACTCCATACATTTACCTGAAAATGCCATAATTTTATTTTCTTTTACTGCTGAGTAATATTTAATTGTGTATATGTATCACAGTTTATTCATCCATTCATCTATTAAAGGGCATCTAGGTTGCTTCCATAGTTTAGCTTTTGTGAATTCAGCTGCTATAAACATTGATGTGGCTGCATCATATTATAGTATGCTGATTTTTAAGTCCTTTGGGTATAGACCAAGGAGTGGGATAGCTGGGTCAAATGGTGATTTCATTCCAGGTTTTCTAAGAAATCTCCATACTGCTTTCCAGATTGGCTCCACCAATTTGCAGTCCCATCAGCAATGAATGAGTGTGCCTTTTCCCCCATATCCTTGCCAACATTTATTGTTGCATGAATTCTTGATAACTGCCATTCTGAAAGGAGTAAGATGAAATCTTAGAGTAGTTTTGATTTGCATTCCTCTAATTTCTAGAGATGTTGACATTTTTTTCATATATTTGTTGATCGAATGTATATCTTCTTCTGAGAAGTGTCTGTTAGCCCATTTATTGACTGGGTTATTTGTTTTGAGTTCTTTATATATCCTGGAGATTAGTGCTCTATCTGATGTGTGTGTGGCAAAAATTTGTTCCCCAAATGTAGGCTCTCTTTTTACCTCATTGATTATTTCTTTTGCTGAGAACAAACTTTTTAGTTTGAATCCATCCCACTTATTAATTCTGATTTTATTTCTTGCACTTTAGAAATCTTGTTAAGGAAGTCAGGGCCTAATCAGATATGAAGAAGATTTGGGCCTACTTTTTCCTCTATTAGGTGCAGGATTTCTGATCTAATTCATAGATCCTTGATCCACTTTGAGTTGAATTTGTGCATGGTGAGAGATAGGGGTTTATTTTCATTTTGCTGCGTATGGGTTTTCAGTTCTCCCAGCACCATTGGTGGAAGAGGCTATCTTTTCTCCAAAGTATGCTAATGTACAAACTTCTTACAGACAAGAATAAAAATTTTTCACAAGATAAAGCACATGACTTCTGCCATTCACTTGCTGAAGGCCTTTGGGCTAACCCTCCAAAAGATGAGCTGAGTGCCTCTGACCTTGGGAGGTTTGGGTGGGGATATTTGAGAAGTGCCCCTATGAGTTGGTGATCCTTGATCTTGACTGTATCTACTGCTATTCTTTTTTTTTATTATTGGTTGTTCAAAACATTACAAAACTCTTGACATATCATATCTTGGTTCTTAATATTTTAATTAATACAGATCTGACAATCTGATAATTTGCAGTATTCTAAAGGTAAAATCAAATGCTCTGTGGCCTTGGTCCCAGGAAAGCTTAGGAAGTCAATACCCATACTCTGCTTCTAGGCCCAGAACTGTTGCAGACACCACCTAAAATATAGCTTTTCTACCCCTTTGCTAAATAAAATCTTTAAAATTCTATCTAACAGCATTAAATATTTCCATCTTGAAATATTAAATAATTGGTTTAATCTGAAGTGCTCCCCCAATTACAACTTTGTTTATGCAAAGAGATCTAGTACTTATTAAACATATACTAAATACTAGAGATTCATTAAGTACTTTATATGACATGTCATTGTCATAGCAACCCTGTATTGTAGATACTACATTAATTTTTTGCATAGGAAAACTAAAACTCTAAGGAAGGAAGTACTTCTGCAAAAATAAGGAATCAAACACAAGTTTATCTAGTTTCCAATTCCATAATTGCCCTGATGCATCATAGTATTATGTTGCCAAGGAATAATTGCATGACATGAGTGAAACAGCAGTAAGAATTTGAAGGTAGTATATTTTTCAACAACCTGCGGGTTCGTATTACCTGAAAATATTAGCACATCCATGTTTCTGCAAAATCTCTACCTCCGACTCTTTTTGCCACAGTGTTACATAAAATAATCAGAAATTCCTGAAAACATGTACGTGTCATTTTCCATGATTATCTCACATCTCACCAGATGCTGCATCTATCCCTCTGTGTTCCACTGGGTGCACTCAATTTTGCTTTCAACAGAAGTTGTGTCATGTTCTCATCGTGCAATGCTGACAGCCCATAATATAACTTATTCTGATGAGCAGCCCATCCTTTAACATCTCCCCAGTTCTCTTTATCCTTTATGTAACTCTATTGAGCTATTGTGAAAATAATCAACAGCAGGTGGATGATTTCACATTTGTGTGTGTGAGAGAGAGAGAACACGCAGGCAGAGAATGAACTCCACCTTTCACCATGTTTTTCAAACTAACAACAGGTATGGTCCACTAAATCACCATTGTCTTTTCTTTAACTAGGGGAGGAGGAATTTCTTCCTTTCCTTTATAACAGTTCTAATCAAAGAAAGACTCCATTGAGACTCTGTCTAAATATTAGGTGTGTTTGGTTTTGCCCTTCTCCATATGCATATTCTATTAGTAACAGAATAACAACGACAACAAAAAAAGATTTTAGAAGGGTAAAGTTACAAACCCTTGAGGAGGAAAATGACTTGTGTAATGAAAATGCTACCGGGCACTTAAGCAGCTCTGGCAGGGACAATTATAATATAATTTATCAGCAGAAAGCACACTAAGATGCAGAATACATAATTATCTTATCAGTAAGCTGAGAGCAGTGGCAAAACTCATTTGAATGAAGAACCAAAAGTGTAAGTCTCAAGGAAATTATAAGGTGTCAAGCAAATATTAAAATTGAGATGAACACTGAGTCTTTCAAAATAAATTTTTAATTTTTTTTTTTTTGGAAGTCTGTAACTATACAAAGGGTTAAAGCGTACTAAAAGTTTAAGACTGGGGGTGGGGATATAGCTCAGTTGGTAGAGTGCTTGCCATGTATGCACAAGGCCCTGGGTTCAATCCCCAACCCTGCCAAAGGGAAGAAAAACGGTTTAGGAGCAATAAATGAAATTTTCTACTTTTCTTTTTGGGACCTGGATATTGAGATATTACACTATAAAAATATTTCTATTCACCTAGAGCCTAAAGTACATCGTCAAGGGCCTGAACTGAATTCAGGGCACAGTGTTTGGGTTTTCTCTGCTACAGTAATGATCTTATTTTGTTTTTAAGGGAGTTTGTGTTGTGTAGAAAACGCCATTTTGCTCTTTGAGATGGATCTTTCCATAGTCACCAGCACTAAAAATGTAATATCTGGTATGCTTAAATTGTACTTTATCCTTTCCAACCATTTTTTATCTGAGTTTTTGCAATGCATGTGCTATAGTTAGGAGGGGAAGTGTAATCTCTTTTGTCCCATTCATTCTGCAGGGAGCACATCTTACTTAATAAATGACTTGGCTACAGAAGGCCTCTCTCCTGGGCTGCAGTCCTAAGTACTTGATGTGCCCTGCAGGAACAGCATGAGAAGTGCTCTCTCTTTCCTTTTGCTCCCCTGTGCAGGCAAGATGGGTATAATTTGAAAAAGGAACTATTCTAAGGAACACAATGAAGGTAAGCAAAAGATATGTAAACACTGAAAAATAAAATCCACTACAAAGTGAAAATGCCTGATTCTAAGATATCTAATGACTACAAAGAAGCTATGCTGAAAGCCAGGTGCAGTGGCGAATGCCTGTAATCCCAGAGGCTCTGGAGGCTGAGGCAGGAGGATCACAAGTTCAAAGCCAGCCTCAGCAAAAGCAAAGTGCTAAGAAACTCAGTGAGACCCTGTCTCTAAATAAAATACAAAATAGGGTTGGGGATGTGGTTTAGTGGTTGAGTACCCCTGAGTTCAATCCCAAGTACCCATTTCCCCCACAAAAAGCAGTGCTGGCAAAGAACAAAATACATGAGACTTTAGTCTTGATTTAAAATCTTTGTTTTACTTTTTAAACCATATATATATATATATATATATATATATATATATATATATATATGCTTTGATACAGTCTGTAACTTGCTGATACACATTAGTTTTAATTTTTTTGTTGTTGTAATATGTTAAATGTGTTTAGTAACTCCGAGTTTGCACAGTTGTTATAAGTATTAAAGCAATGGGGGATGACTTTTATGTAAATCCATAACAATAATCAAATGCATTTTTTAACTTACTGAGTCAGTTTTGATCAGAAATACTTTGTTATATGCTGCTACAGTTGACACTGCCTTTCTAGGATGTGGAACTAACTCCCTGTTCATTTAGTTCAAAGCTCATAAAGTACATATAAGCACAGTATTATCTCTGGTCTCTCCACTTCATGCTCTTTGTGTTTGAGAACATGGCCATAGCCCATACATAATAAATTTATTAAAAAGTTTGCCCAATACAATAGCCTGCACCCTTTCAAGAGTATACTTTCCATGAAATCTTGCCCTTCCCTTCTCCATCCCATTGCCAAATTCTCTCCTAGGTGATACTTTAGTGTTTACCTTATTTAAATAGCAAAGATGTCAGAGAAGTCAGTCCTTCTCTGCTTTATGTTTCTCACTCCATATACAATGAAGAATTCTTCCCCTCTCAAATTCTTCCTATCAGGGAAGTGACCTGTTCACATGAGTATAGTTGTTTATATTGCAATCACTCAGCTTTAAAAAACAATTCTATGCATATATGCATTTCTTCATATTATTTTAGACCTTTCCTGTAAACAAAGGTAGGCACATTAATGCCCACACAAATCACCACCATGGCCAGTGAAAGATCCCACTCAGGGCTGAAAGATCACCTTGTCTCCACTTTTGGAATGTGGGAGTGTTTCCCTAAGACTGAGGAAAGAATGGGAGAACAGAGAGAAGTATTGTTGCTGCCTGGGCATTGCATCAACTACAAGACAGTGTGATGGTCTATGCTGGAGAGGAGGAGCAGGACTGTCGAGAGGGTCCAAAATAAGGCTTCTTGAAATCAGAGGGTGAAAGAAGAGAACTGACATTTCTCCAGCACTCCAGACCTTACAGATATTCTATACACAATGAGCAGCATTCAATTAAAAATTACAATATGCTGTACATGACAAACTAAGAAAATATAGCGTGAAGATAAAAACAGTCAATAGAATAAAACCAGGTTTCCTTACATCAGAGTAGGAAATTAAAATAAATGTTACTAGGGATTGGTAACACCATCATATCAATAATCCTTGATCTATTCAAGCCATAGCTCTCAAAGTATGACTGAAAATAAATACCAGCAGCTTCTGGGAACTTAATAATTGACATGAAAATTCTGGTGCCTACTCTAGATCTACAGAATCCTGGAAAGGGGCTTAACAGTTTGTGTTTGAACAAGTCTGCCAGGTGACTCTAAAACTAAAGGATCAACATATTTTTAAATGGAATTTACCATCAAAAGCAAAAATATCACCAGACCCAGATACCTCTACTCATGAATTCTAATATATGTTCAGAATGAATTAATAGAAATATTGCACAAATGTTTTCAGAAAATAAAGGAGAGTGGAATAGTTTTGAACTCATTTGAGGAGGCCCACATAACCCTGATAGCAACCTGAGAGATACTATAAGAACACTAGAGACCAATGTTCCCATGATCTCTCTTTCTCTCTCCATATATATATATATATATATATATATATATATATATATATGATATTTAAATTAGTTGGATATAATTTGCAAATATATCCAACTAATATATATTATATATAATATTTATATATATGATATTTAAATTAGTTGATTCAATCTAACACTACAGAAAAAGACAATGTATTATGAACAAGTGAAGCTTATTATGAAAATGCTGATAAGAGAAAAATTCCTCCACCATCCAATTCAAGATAAGAAAATTAATGAGAAATATTACATGATCCATTTAGTGGATACAGATAAAGCATTTGACAAAAATTAACACTCATTAATGCTAAAAAAGTTACCACTAATGTAAGAGTAAAAGAGAAAATCCTAATTATGATTGAAATTTTCTATGAAAAACCAAGAGCTAACTCCCACTTAATTATGAAATGTTATACATAGAGTTCTTAGACAAGAACATGCATAAAGTAAGAACTACAAAAAGATTTGAAAAAAAAAAAGTATACATTTTGGTCTCATCATTAATGCTACAAGAAACTATCTGTTCTAAAAATTTATGACATGATATAAAGTAACTATTTTGGATTCTGATAAAAATATGTTCAATAAATTTTTTGAATACTTTCATTTGTTGAAAGAAAATTCTTTTTATATTTGGTTTTGAAATTCCATGGAATCTGAATACTTTAAGAGAAAACTTTAGACACAAAATTATTAGTAGTAGTAGTAATAGTGTTAGTATTACTACTACTACTACCAGGGATTGAACCCAGGGGTGCTTAACCACTGAGCCACATCCATAACCCTTTTTATTTTTGAGACAGGATCTTGCTAAGTTTCTGATAGTCTCACTAAGTCTCTGAGGCTGGCTTTGAAGTTGCAATCCTCCTGTCTAAGCCTCCCAAATCACTAGGATTACAAGTGTGTACCACTGTGCCTGGCATAAAATTATTTTTTAATTGCTCTCAATATTTTCTTCCTCTCTAAAAAATAGTTGTCATCTTCCTACTTTCATAGATTGGAAATATTTGCAGCAGAAATACACATTTGTGATTGTGTGACCGTTTTTTGGTGACCATTTTTTGGTATTTGATGTGTTCTCCACTTCAGGCCCTCTTTATCATTTCCTTCTTTATGTGTCTGATGAGGCTTGGTCCTTATGTGTAGCATACATTTAGGTGGTGACTCGGTAGCTTCAATTGGGTCTTAGTATCTCAGCGTGATTCCCATTAAGCCCTTAAAATACAGAAACCCATTTAGAGAAGAACAGAAGCATTTCTCTACTTCTCCTCAGGTTTCTGAGGGATGAGGATAATTTTTCCTTAAAAAAAATCTGTCTTGAGAGTTATGAATTGTTCCTAACTCTGTATTTCAAGTTCTGAACTTTAGTCCTCTCATCAGAAGGAGAAAAAAAAAAAAAACAAAACAAAACAACTTGATACTTAGATGAGGAAACAAAGCCTTTAAAAAGGCAAAATAATACATTCAGAATTAAGCAAACAAACCACACAACCATTATTTAAACCTGGACCACTCTGAATCTAGTGTTTTTCCTCATTTGTTCAGTGAGGAGGGTGGGTATCGGGGATTGAACTCGGGGGCACTAGACCACTGAGCCACATCCTCAGCTCTATTTTGTATTTTATTTAAAGACAGGGTCTCACTGAGTCACTTAGTTCCATGCTTTTTCTGAGGCTGGCTTTGAACTCACAATCCTCTTGTCTCAGCTCCCCTAGCTGCTGGGATTACAGGCCTGTGCCACCATGCTGGCTTCCCCATTCCTTTTTGTATCACAGGACAGTAACTCTTTATTAGAGTAAGAGAGCAATGAGGGAAATTTTGCCCCTAAGAGATTATGTGTCAATTCACATTTGTCATGAGGCCTTAAATAGTACCTTATGAAAGGAGGTACTCAGCATCACCTGCTAGAGAAGGCTGTGGCCAAGGTATGGACATGACAGCAGTTGGGATGACAGTGATGACTACAAGTCCTATGGTGAATAATCAGTCTTCCTACCAGGAAAAAAAAAAGAGGGGGGAGACCGAAGTCCCACTCAGAGGACACAATGTAGTTAGTTAGGCCATTAGTTTCTTCTATGAAAACTTTGATGTGTTCAGTAGAGGAGATCTGCTGTTTGATAAGGGCAAGTGAAAAATTCACTCAATTCAGTAAAAAAATAGCAGATACCAGTTCAGTACAGTCATTGAAATAACACTTCACAATCCTGGCTCACCGTTGTTCGTTGTTTCTTTCATTTTTTTAAACATTTTATTTTTTACTTTGTTTTTGACACTGCATGAAATCTCCCTAAAGAAGAAAAGAATAAAATAAGATTAAGTTAAGGAAGGCACACTGCACTGAAAGAAATCAATATAATTATAATAAAGAAAATGCAGAAATAAGTCAATTTGCTTATATTCTTTACAGATTCAGAGCTATAATGGAAAATTCATATTCATTTTAGCAGAGTAATAATCGAGATAATAATTAATAAGATACCAATTATTGGTGTAATAGGAATAGCATTCATGCCAACTGCAATAAACGCAAAAAACCATTATCTGAACAGTAATTTTCAATGTAGTTCTAACCTTTTGCATGCGATGGTCTTTATTGTAAAGAAGGAAACTAAAAAGAAATTGGAAAAGCAGAAGTTTGCCACCATTCATTGCCAGCTGTAGGCTCAGCCGCAGGGCACAGCCACATAAATAATTGTCTCTTTCAGTCCAGACAAGTGGGTGACTCACTCTCCCACTGGCCCTCTGTATTGAATTGTAATTACTGGAAAATTCCACAATTTTCTGCCTCATTCTGTGAACAGAAAGAAAATCAGACATGTATGCTTAATGAACAAACACAATATTTATTCTTCTAGTTTGAGTGGCCTAATCTAATGTTTCGATTTTTTGATCAATAAAAGACTAAAATACCTTCCACTAACTTTTAAGTTATAAGAAATGGAAATGGGAATCCGTAAGATATGTGCAGACAAAAATCCACCTGTGAAGAAACAAAACTAAAATGTGTTGTCCTTACTTTTAGAAAAACCCTCTTTCTTCTTTTCTTTCCTATTAGTTCATTTAATAGATATTTGTTACTCACCACAAATGAGGTTAAGTGTATGGATATGCATACTGTGTGACTGACCCATAAGAAAGCTAGGACATAGGGCAATATTTGGTGGATGATATCATAATGTTGAGCATTCAAATAAGTGACAGGTGAGGCTAGATAGAATGAGCCTCTACCCAGGGTAATCAGATACAGCACTGAGACAGATATTGAATCTCATCAGGACCATCCATCCATTTACAACTCTTTGGTTTTTTCTTTCTTTTCTCTTATTTTTGTCCTTCACTTTCCCCTTAACAGATCATTTTCCCACTATCCAACAGTCCAATAACACTCTTAGCCACATCCTAAATGGCCTCAGACTTTTATCACACTGGACTTGCAAAACACAAGTCCTGAATAAGCTCACTTAATGATTCTCCTCTTGCTTGCATTCTTTGCTGGCATTCCAATTTGTTTTTCTTTTTTACATATTGTTCTGTCTATAATCAATCATGTTACTCTGCAGTGACTGTTTCAAAACTTTTACATTCTCCTGAATCTTTATCCCTGCTACTTCCCACTTCCTCCTTGGTGTCAGCAGTTGACATTGTCTTCTCCCTTAAAGTATAAATAGATTCCACCTGTTGGACATTTCTCCAACCAACCTGTAAATTACGAGCTCAAACTTACCAAAAGCACACTCCCTCTCTCATTCCTGATCTTTACTTTTCATTTTTGCAAGGGAGGTGATGGCCCCCATTCTTGCTAATGCTAAATAGCCCAGATGCACTTCTCAGCCAATACTCTCCCATCTTCCCAGGAACATTACACAAATATTTTTTTTTCCTTCTGCAGTATTTTCTAAATTTCCCTTCAAACCTAGATATTTTGGGTGACTATTCAGCCATCTCAACCTCTCAAGGAAGAGGTTGAACCTTCACTTCTCTTCACTCTGTGACCCACTTCTCAGAAACATATTTTGCTGTCTCCATTTCTTCATCTCCTTATCTCTGGCCAATACTCTACTCTTTGCTGAACCTTTACCACTTCATCAAAAGGTCTCTCATCATGTTTCCTGGTGACCTCCATGTCAGCAAATACCATGGATTTTCTGTTGTTTGTTTGTTTGTTTTCATCTGATTTAATTTCTATCTTTACAAAAACTGTTTTATTTTGTCTTGTGTTGTATCAGAGTCTGCTGGTTTTCCTCCTTTATTTGGCCACAACTTCTTGGTGCTCTCTGCATTCTGTCTTCTGTTCACAAGGTGATTATGGGCCTTTCTCCAATGAGGTGATTTTTGGCCCAGGTTCTCTTCTATTCACTTCTATATCTCTCCCTAAGCAATTCCATGGCTCTATCTAGCACCCTTGACTCTACTGGGCATAAATATTATGCATCTTCCAAGGTATCCCTCAATGGCCTCCCTCTTTTGATTTTTTGGTCAGTAGCTTCCCTGGACCTAGCTACACATCTAGTTCAAGGAGAATGCTGGAGATAACTCCCACAACAATGTTAGGTTTGAATATTAAAAGTTAAGTAGAATCTTAAAAAGTGGAGTATAGAAGTAGAGAAAATTATTCAGAAATTGAAAGTGGCAAAGCAAATGCTCCAACTTGTAAGAAAAGAGATCAAGGTGAAATTTGGAGTCAGCTAGTAACCTGGTTGACATGAGCACCAGCTTGGAAAATAGATACAGACCCTGGCTTGAGGAGGAATTTGGCTGTCATATAAGGAACCAAATTCCCCACTCAAGAGGTAATAGTGGGCTGGGGTTATGGCTCACTGGTAGAGCACTTACCTAGCATATATAAAGCATTGGGTTCCATCCTCAGCACTACCTAAATAAAATAATAAAATAAAGTAAAAAAGAAGTAATAGTAATCCTATATGGTTTTCAACAAGGGAAAGAGACATATGATTTTAAAACAGTTGTTTGAAGCTGACAAACCTTGGGACCTTATTTAAGATGGTTTCATGAAAAGAGACTATAGAGAATAGAGCACAGAGTTGGATGTAAGTATTTTAAGCTTTCTGTTTTGGGGTGATAAAGGCTTTAATCAAGAAGACAATGAGAACTGGAAGAAAGAATTAGTCCCAGAAAACATACTGAAAGACAGCAACTAAATTTGGTGTGCATGATATGCTGCAGATAAGAATTCAGACTAAAAAGTCTCTTTAAGTTTGAAAGTAACTAAAAAAAAAGAGAGAGAATTACTATTTAATGTTTAGAAAGGGAATTTAAAATGCAAAAGTAGCACCGAGGAGAGAAACCTATGGTGCTCACATTAATTTGAAAGTCATAAATAGATGATAGCTAGAATTTTTAAGCTGAGTTTTCCAAAGAAGGCTGTTGAGAAGGGGAAGAAAAGGTCAACTATAAAACCCCAGGAGGCATATAAACTATTAGAGAAGAAAACAAAAAGAGAACAAGCAAAGGAGACATTTAATTTGTACAGGGCCAGATAAGCCAAGGAAAAGGAGCATGTCAAGAATGCCTCTGAGAGGCCAAGGCAAAGCATTTGGCAGGTTCTGAGGGTTTTCAAAATCTTTGTGAAGACTTAAGGAGAGATTGATGAAAAAGCCCAATCTTTTAAGAAATATTGTGGTTCAAGTGGAAAAAAAAAGAAGAGTTATATAACAGGTGGGTTTTAGTTGAGAATAGAGGTGGGAAAAAGTTCGTGATTTTGTCATTTAAGGTTAAGGGAAAACTGACAAGAAATTTGCACAGTGAAGATAGAAATTCCTAGAGAAAGGAGACATAACGTGGGAAAGAAGTGACTATGTGAAAGATGTTTGGGAGGATGAAGAAACTACAGGAATCAGAGGAACAGGAGAAGATAAGTTAGAAAAAAGAGGAAAGATACTATGTCCTAGGAGGTGGAAGCTTACATAATGGTTGCAAATAGATCAGTTGTGATGACCTGGGAGGATATACTCAGAAGACTATTCAAACTAGTTGAGATACTGTTTTCAGGCACTGTTGGGAAAGAAAGATAAGGGAGGAATCAGACTACATGCAGTTATTCCCTCCCCAATAGCCATGTGTTTGACACAAAAGAGGAGCTGCCAGGAGTTTTTCAACTTTCCTTTTGGAAGGTGACTAATGATAAGTTTTGCCCAAATGATTGCTGTATTTGTTATATTCAGAAAAGTCTAAACCTGGGAAAGCAAATAGATTCCATATGTCATGTCAACTTCAATTGATTAGGAAACCTGCAGTGCTATTGGAAAGGATTATAAAGCCCATTCTAGCTCAGGGGGAGAGCACCCTGAGATTGATTAGCAATGTCTGCTTTGGGCCAAGCATAACAGGTTGATATATTTGCTAACTCTGGAACCATAACTATAAGTTATTTAGTCCAATTTTCTGATACACAGGTTGGAAGCAAAGCAGCATTTAGATATCCATCACAGGTTTATGTGAAAATAGAAAAGTCAGACAAAGCTACCTTACTTTAAGATTGCTTAGTTGAAAGATGTGGACTTTGGAACTTGGACTTTGAAGCAGAAAAATCAGACTATAATCATTTCTATCATCTGGTTTTAGATATTATATTCCTTACTTCCTTTCAAGTTCATTTGGGACTGACTTGTTAAAATATTTGAACTTTATATTCAAAAAATATATAACAAAACCTGGACCATTATCACAGATCAATTTTCTGATAGTCTTTTCCAAAGAAGGAAATACACTATTCGGAAATTAAAAAGCTTTCAGAATATATTGATATGTTTATATTCTATTTTATATTTATATCTGTATTTATTTAGTGGGATGAAATACAAGAGGATAGTGGGGAGGAGAGTGATGGTATTCCTATACATGAAGAAATCTGCAGATGAAGCAAGGTCAGTGGGGTCACTATGCAGAACATCTTCCACAAGGTGCTACCATGATCAATATTATAAATATCAGTCAGTGGCCCTAGGAAAAAAAAGATGGTGTGGATGAGAGGCAGTTGGCCTCTTCAGTTGGTTCCGTGTCTCAATGTACACTTGAGACAAAAATTAGCTCTAGGATAAAAAAAAGCAGAAGACCTGGTAAGACATTAAATTTATTAGGAATATAAACATTGATCTATTTTGAGATTATAATTAAACATTTGATCAAATTTTCAAAACTAATTTCTGTATTTCATAGTCACGTTCTTGTTTTCTCTCTTTGTGTTATAAAATTCCTCTGCTGTTATGTAATGCATTGTTCATGTGAAGCTGTTTTTAAAGGAAACACAATTCTGTCTTGATAAATATCAGAAAATGACCAGATGTTTCCTACTGTCTAAGCCAAACCAGTCAACAGTGTGATTGCGCTTTCACTGACAGTCATGGAGCGCCTGCCTCACCAGCCTCCCCTGGAACAGAGTCCAGTGTCTTAGCCCCTGGCCAGGTGTGTGATCTGAATAGATAGAAACAAAACCACAGAACAAAAGGGAGAGGAGCATGATTCTAACACCGTTGAACCTTTCTCACCGAAAAATAGAATATGCGGTGTTCATTCTAAAATTCTTAGTTCACAAAAAGAATGAAATTGTTTACTAAGATCATAGAACACTTCTGTAGAGAGAATAGAATTATGTTTTTCTTACAAAAAATGGGAACTCATTTAAAAGGTAGAGATGAAAAATGATTGTGTTTGAAAATAATATATTAAGAAAGTCTAGCTGCTAAGCAAGTTTCTTAGAATAACCCCAAAATGATTGCTTTGCCCTTTCATGGTTTTTGTATTCTAGCCTCAGGGTCCCTTTAATAGGACTAAAGGTAGGAGAGAAGACAGGATTTCAGATGGAGTAAATAGTGGTGCAATGACTTGGAGCCATAGAAGCTTAAGGCTTCCTCAGCTATCAACTAACAGTCCCTGGATGGGTATATACAGAACAATGGGAGGAAAATCTGACCTGGTAGATTCAAAATGTGTGGTATACAATCACGAAGCCAAACTGAGTACTTTGTACTTTTATGAGGTGATAAAAAAATTAAAGCCACTGAGGGTTTCTGGAAAAGGAAATGTTTTATTGGATGGGTGGATGGGTGGTGAGATTCCTCAGAGAAAAGTAAAGAAAGAAGTGTAAGGAACAGGGGTCATGGAGTACCAGAGGATAAGAGCCCTGGGAAGAGTCATGCCTAACAAGCTGGTAAAGTGCCACTTGGCAGAGGTGGGCAAAAAGAAGCATGGCAGGCAAGGCTTCCTCTCAAAGCAGAAAAGGGCTCTGAGCTGAAACCTACTGCAATGATACAGAAAACCATGGGATGAGAATTTCAAGGCACTGGAGTTGGTGGTTGGAGTGTCACAGGAAGAAAGTTGCGGTGGGAATGGAAACAGATTGCAGAATTTCAAGGAAGGGATGGAGACACACAAATAATGCAGGCAATGCTCTAAGAAATAGGCAACTGGTCAAAAATGAAAGGTGTTGCACTCACAATAAACAGGAAAAAGGAGTTTCTCCTTTTGTTTTATGACCCATTCTCATGTAGGAAGAAAAAGTAGGAGAGTGCACATCTGATACTTTCAGATCTGTTTCTACAGAGTAGTAGCATGGGGCGTTTGCCAGCAAGATGGCAGGCTCAAGACGGGATGGGCTCTGGAAGAGATGAAAGAAGCATTGTGATGGAGGAGTGGAGCCTTCAAATGAGAAATAAAAGAATCCCAGAGCACAGCACTGGTTAGCACAAGTTTTCTCCATACCAAGTGAACGTCCTGGAAGCAGATGAAACTCAAAACTATGATGACAAAACTATGCTCTAAGAAATAGGCAACTGGTCAAAAATGAAAGGTGTTGCACTCACTTTCCTGTGGAGAGGCTATAAAATGCTTTGTCAAACCCATCCCTTTCTTACTACATTATCTAATATGTAACTGAGTGAAAGGTACCATGAGTGATATTTGTACAAATGCCTTGCAAGGACAGTTTGGGGAAAATGACTCAATAAACAATAGCAGTAAGAACATAATTGTTCTATTAACTAATATTGCTGATGTTTATGATACTTTGGTATTATACACATGCTTTAGTGAATATCCTGGCATATCCATTTGTGCACACATGGCTGGTGTTTCTACAGGACAATTGCCTGAAGGGGGATTGCTAAACCATCCTTATGGCGTGTGCATGCGAGAGAGCACACAAATACACATTCAGAGAATAGCAGCAAGAGATAAGATGCAAGTATGCTGGACGGATGCCTCGAGTAGAATTCAGAGCAAGAGGTGACCGTGGGGAAGTCAGTCTCAGGGATCCTAAAGGACCATTTAATATGGTCTGACCTTGGAGTGATACAGGTATGCCATTAAAATGGTTGATCACCTAATACAGGGTGGTGGAGGCTAAGAAAGTCAGAATGTGGGGGAAATTTTAGAGAAGTAGAAAGACTAGAGAGTGGTATGGACAAATACTAAGATTTATGTAAAGGAGAGGGAGAAATGGAGGCTTAGAAAATTTCTAAGTTTGAGATACTTAAGATGTAAACATTTTAAAATAAGGCAGTGCTGGTGAGGTAAAGAGGAAGGGAAGATGAAGGAGTCTAAGTAGTTACTGCCACTCAGAAATAAAAGGATAATAGTGGTATTTTGATATTTAAATTCATAATTTATCATAAAGTGAAAATGAATTATCATCATATTCCATATTCTGCCCAAGGTGCTGTTTCCTCTGAAAGAAGGTCAAGGTCCAGAACTGTGATACCTTTGGCCTTCTGGCTCTGATGATTGATTTAAAAAAAATTTAAAAAGTCATGGCTTAAATAAATCATCCAGGAGAACCAGGGGTCAGGCCCCTGACAATTTATGAGGCTTATCAGAAGAAGGGAATGAGAGTGAAGTGCATCATTAATCAGCCTACAGAGACCATGTGGGAACCAGACAAGGCAATGACCTCCCACCCTTCATTACTCTCTTGTATTCCCAGAACCCCTGGGGCACACAATCTCCTGTCCTCCTTATTGTTGCTCCTCCCACAGTTAAGAAGATCCTATCAAGGACCACAGGAAATGCAGCACAAACTGACTTTGGGGAATTATAAATGACTAAAAACATTAAAGGGTGTTGAACTCACTATTATCCATGGAAATTAGATTTAAAACCAAAATAAAATAATAAAACAGCTTTTAAATGACTAAAGGAAAAAATGAAGTCAGCATACTTCCTAAGTGACATCACAAGTGCACATATTAGAATATATGGCACAAATAACTTTCACAAAGTGAATACACATTGCCAGGGACTCTACCCAACACAGAACATTATCTGCATCCCAGAAAACCCCTCAAGGTTCCCGCAGGAAAACCCAGTCTTTACTCTTAGTTAGCACCACAGATTAGTGTCACATAAAAATATTTGGTCCTTTTGTTCATATCTTAAATAATCTCAGTATTATTTAAAAATTTAAAGATAAAATGATTAATATCCTTAATTGGCAATATACCAACAAAAATGTTAGTATTTCAGTACCTTAATAGCACAGTATATGTAAGGCAGTGGTGGCCCAGATAAAGAGGAAGGGAAGATGGGAGAGACTAAATAGTGACTGCCTACTCAGGAAAGAAGGGGAATAGTGGTATTTTGACACTCAAGTTCAAAAGGAGGCTTGTAACTACTTAGATAAAGGAGATGGAGAAATTGTAAGGTGGCAGTGTGAAGAGGGTCTTCGTCTCAGAAAATGAAGGGTGGAGTTGAGGTCCCTCAGTGAGCTGGTGACTGCATCCCAAGAGAGGGAGGAAAAAAGCAAGGAACCAACTGGGAATGTTAACAGGGTGGTGGTCAGAGGGGTCAGCAGGGAGCCCCTCATTCCAGGAGGAAAACTAGTGGACGAAGTAGCAGCAGCCTCTTTGATTGTGATGATAGAAAGATTAACAGAAGGAAATGATTGATAAGGAATCCCTAATGGTCAGTCTGACATCCGTGCGGCGGGAGGGGGTCAGGAGCCCCTGAGCTGACACCGCACAGCCTCCAACAGTCTCCACTAATGGCCCAACGCCATCCGCCCGCATGGGAAAGCAGCGTAGGCAACCTCCCTCTGAAGGTAAAAGATTCTGACCATTATTGCCTCATGCACATTTTTGAGATGAACAAAGAGAATTGTTTTATGGCTGGGAAGTGGAAGTACATATACACAATATTGTAAATTGTACTTCAGAAAGTTCACTGACACCCCTGCCTCCCCCCCAAAAAAAACCCTCAAATATATCCATATAGAGTAGGAGTTAAGGACTTGCAATTTACAGAAAATGTGTGTTTGAAAACACAACACACCAACTGAAGATATGTATTTAAACAGAGTAAAGACACTGGTGGGAAAAGAACTCTATTTAAAGTTAGAACTCATGGCTAACTTTATGGCAGTGGGAAAAAAAAAAAAAAACAACCCGTAAATTATTGCTTAATTTTCTCATTTCCAGGATGAAAATAAGTGAGGGGGTTATAATTCTTACTCTGCCTACTTCTCAGCATTAAATAAAATAATGCCGCTATGCATAGGAAACATCAAAACATCACACTCACAGAAGTCACAATTAGTATTAAGCTTTGCCTATCACTTGTTGGTTTATTCATCCCCTTTAGAATCCAGATTTCCTGCAATATAAAATAAATGAGGAGCAAGACAAGGTGTGTCTTCTTCCCTGTGTGACTACATGGGTGAGTCTTCTCTGCAATGTGGAGTTACAACTGGAAAAAAAAAAAAGGAAATAGGGGTTTTATGTCCAAAAGGATTTTCCTGTGGAAAATGTAAACAGTGTAAACTATGATCTGTGCAGCTAAGAAACACCTTTAAGAGTTAAGTAAATGATTTCTTTTCAATATGTAATGATATCCCAATGTGGCTTTCCAGAGGCTTATATGTTATTTTCACTTTCATTCAGTTTATTTAGAAAACAAATTCCCTTGAGACTTCCTTTTTAACACATGGATTGAATAATTAGGTTGTTCAATTTCCAAGTGTTTGGAGATTTTCTGATATCTTTCCTTTGTTAAATTCTGTTTTGATTCCATGATGATGAAAGCACATGCTTTTAATGATATCAATTATTTTAAATTTGTTAAGGTTTGTTTTATAACCCAAGGAATAAACTCTTCTGAATTTTCCATGCACACTTAAAAAGAATGAGTGGTTTGCTGTTGCTAATTGAAGTGTTCTCAGGAATATTGATTACATTTCATTGATCAATGTTGTTGTTCAATTCTTTAAAATCATTGCTGACATTTTGATTAGCGTTTCTACCATATTCTGTCAAAAGAGTGCTGAAGTCCTCAACTGTAATTGTGGATTGGTCTATTTTTCCTTTCATTTCTGTCATTTTTTGCTTCATATTTTTTTTAACAGCTCTGTTTTCCAGTACACACACATTTAAGACTGTTAGGGGTTCTTGATGTATTGACTCTTTTCTCGTTATGCAATGTCTTTTTTTTTTCCCAGTAATTTTCTTTTTATTCTATATTCTACTTCCTCTAATATTAACATAGCTTCTCCACTTTGTTTCAATAAGTGTGTACAAGAATTGGTTTTTGTTTTTAAAAATCTTTTCTGCCAATCTTCCTCTTAATTGGTATGTAGGGACCATTTAGATGTAAGGTAATTATTGATATTTCAGAACTTATGCCTAACATTTTGGTACTTGTTTTTTATTCCTGTTTCCCCTTTCCTGTCTCCCTGTGTTCCATCTTTATTTATCTACAATATACCTCTTGAGTGTGTCTCTTCATGAAGTTTTTTAAAAAAATGGTTGTTCTGTGGGTTTCCATAAGAATATGCAGCATATTGTTGTCTATTATTATCAAAATTTTACAACTTCAAGTGGAATGTGGATACAACACACCATGTAAGCCCCATCAGTCTCCCCTTTACAACATAGTTGTCTTAAAATATTACTTCTACATACATTGAGAAGCACATCAGACATTGTTATGTTTTACTATTAACTAAAGATCATCAGTAAAAAAAGTCTACTAACAAATTTAATTCTAAGTTGTTTCTTCATTTCTGATGTTCTTGTGTTATTTTCTTTCTGTATGGTTTCCTTCAGTGATTATTTTATTCTTCTAGTGACAAATTCTTAGTTTTTTTAATCTTAAAATATATTAATTCTTTTTTGCTTCTGAATAATATTTTCACTGGATGTGAAATTCTGTGTTGAGAATTTTTATTTTCTTTTTTCACTTAAAAAAAGGTCACTTCCTTTGACCTCCATTCTTGATAAGTAATCTACTGTTGTTTGAATCTTTGTAGCCCAGGTTTTATAACTTCTTTCTGTTTTCAAGGTTGTTGTTCCTTCTTTCTGCCTTAAATTTTTGGAATTTTCACTCTGACTTAGATGTTAATGGGGAGAGGGGAAGTCTCTGCTTCTTGAATCTGTACAATTACGTCTTTCTTCAAATTTGAGAAGATTTTAGCTATTATTTCTTCAAATACATTTCAGTCCTTCATTCTTTTTTTCTCTTTCTCTTATTCTGGAACTTTGAAGCACATATATTGTATCTCTTATTATCCTATTTTTTTCCCCTAGGGCTCAGTTTGTTCTAAAATATTTTTTATTTTTCTCTTATGCAGTGGCACATACCTATGATTCCAGCTACTAAGGAGGCTAAGGCAGGAGGATCACAAGTTCAAGGACAGCCTGGAGAACTTAGCATGATCTGTGTCAAAATAAAAATAAAATGAACTAGGGTTGTAGCTAAGAGGTCAAGCACCCATAGGTACCACCAAAAACAAAAGCAAAATGCAACTTTCTGGTTTGGGGATTAAATAATTTTTATCAATGTACCTTAAACTTCACAGATTCTTTCCTGGCCCTCTTATTATGTTATTAAGCCCATCCAGTAAGTTTTTTTAATTAACATATTATTTTTCAGTTCCTGAATTTCCATCTTGTTCTTTATGTCTTCTATTTCTTTGATGATGTTTTCTGATTTTTTATTTGTTTCAAGGTATTCTCAATTTTTCATTAAGGCATTTTTGTTCAACTTCTTAAAAATTATGCTCAGACAATTGTATTAATAGTCTTTTCTCATTTGATTTGAGATTTTCCTAGTTGTTAGTATCATCAACAGTTTTGTACTATATCCTGGACATTTTGAGTATTACTCTAAGATTCTAGTTCCTGTCCAATCGTCTACTTTAGCAAATTATTGAGATTCTGTATGCATATCCTGAGACTTATTGTGTGTTGTAGTTCAAATATCAGTTTGTTTTAAGAAACCTCTACTATGCCATTCCAATTTGCTCCACTTCTGTATTACCCAGGTTATAATACTGTGTCCCAAAGTATCTTAGCACTGACTAGGTGTTTAGAGTAATCCCACTTTTTACTGCATGGCAGACTTTGGAAGACAAGGTTTCACTCCCGACTCAACTGGAAAGAGTCTCTTTCCTAAATACTGACAGGTGGTTGTAAGTTGGAATTCTATGTTCAGGTGGTGGGCAGGGGCATATTCCAGTCACTGCAGGGAAAGGGTCAAAGTCAAAGTTTTGCCCAAAGATTCCACAGGAAGAAGTACTCCCTGTTGCTGCAAGCAACTTGTGGAAATCAGAGTTCTGCTCACAAGGTCTGGAAAAGGGCTACCTCCTTGTTGTGACAGAGACAGGGTAGAAGATGAAGCTCTGCTTTCTAGTTCTGCCACTGTAGTGCCATTGCAGCAAGAGTGGGGTGTGATCTTTTTCCTAGTGTTCACCCCAAGAGCAGGCAGGGATGATTAAAGAGTTTCTGACCAACATTTCCCTTGTTTTCTGGCTAGAGAAGGCAGACTTTTATTGAGGCTCTATTTTGTCTATGACTTTTGTTAATGCTAGGTTCTGGCCTCTAGAACCAAGGTCAAGCTATTTATTTATTTATTTATTTATTTATTTATTTATTTATTTATTTTTATTTTTGTTATTATTAGTTGTTCAAAACATTACATTCTTAACATATGATATTTCATACATTTGATTCAAGTAGGTTATGAACTCCCATTTTTACCCCGCATACAGATTGCAGAATCACATCAGTTACACATCCACATTTTTACATACTGCCATACTAGTGTCTGTTGTATTCTGCTGCCTTTCCTATGCTCTACTATCCCCCCTTCCCTCCCCTCCCCTCCCATCTTCTCTGTCTATGTCAAGCTATTTATGAGGTAACAAGAAACTCTGGGAACTCACTGCCAGGTTGTTCTCAAGCTGTGAGGTCCCTCACCTTTCTACCTTCCTTTTCCCTCCATTCAGAGTCCTCTACAAGTGTCATATTTTTGTCCAGGATTTGTGTGTGTGTGTGTGTGTGTGTGTGTTTAGAAATAGAATAGAGTGTGATTACCCATTTCATCCAGAAACAGAAGTCCCTAGAGCAGCAGCCTTTGTAGTTGCTTGTTCCTGTTTATTTTTTAGCAGACGTTTTTCCCTCATATTTAATTTCATATACATTTTTTTTTGTCTTTGTAGGATTCTTTCAAAGGAATCCATTTATGTTTTCCTATGTGACAATAGACTTTAAGTCACACATGTTTTCTGTTATTTCTATTAATTCAGTGTTGAAGAGACAGGCTTCCACATGGGCTCAGTCTGTCATTCAGAATAAGATAAAAGAATGTTCTCTACTATGAACTTATTTATATGTAAAAGTATTACAAAACATTAAAATTAAATCATTTAAAACTCAATTTAAAAATCACGCTTATTGAGAAAAAGAAAATTATATGCCAAGAAATACGCATTTCAGCAAAGATATGTACATCAATTAATATTGCATTTGAATAACTAAACTAGGATTATTCTAGCTCTGCATATATAAAGACATACCACAGACACAAATTGAGCTATTGGATGGAGTGGCTTCTGAGAAATCAGACAGCTATTGATTTGGGAATCGTTGTTATGGTTGACTCCATGGCAACAGTTGAAAATTTTTAAAAAGTCAAATGAAAAGGGAGAAGGAAGAGAATTTGGGTGAAAATCCCAACAGAAGCCCAAAGAAAAGAAAAAGGAGGTCTCAGGAATTTCTAAAACAGATTTGTTCAAAGTACAAGAAGACTGGGAGATCAGTGAGTTCTATGTAACTATTGAGATAAAATGAAATAGATTCATTTTGAAGAGCAACCGTGGGTTGATATAAGTTGTCTTCAACCTAATCATCCATTATAATAGTTACTATTACTTGTCATTTTACCATTGAAATTGACCTAGACTGTTTAAGAAAGAAAAATAAATCATGGCAGCTCTAGAGATGTAAGGATTTTAATTAAAGTGGAAAAAGATGTCCTATTGCATTAGATGTATACAAAAATTAGTTTATTAAATGAGATGATTTTAAGATGAACAAAACTTTTGTAGCTTAGAAAAAAAACATTATTCTGGCGAGTTTTCAATCTGTGAGAATGCTCAATTTATTTACTTTCTTCAGAGCAGTCCTATCCTTGATCATAGAGTTGAGAATATGAATCTAGAGGTTGAGTAAATTGAAAGTTCACTCAGAGCCTGTAACAGGGGGTGAAACTTAATTGCTTTAAAAATTCTAAATTAGATGACTTGAACACAAATACATTTATGTAATTTTTTAGTAATTATAATAACGTTAATAATGACTAATAAAACATTGCTAGAGATTCTGTTAGACCTAGATGAATAAATAAATTAAGATGACAGTAGCTTGTGAGCAAATGATGCTTGAAAACAACAAATGCAAATAGTGCTTGAAAACAATGCCTTACACATCTCCCACATCTTATAACTATTAATTAACAAACTATGCTTTCCCAGATTGGATCGAGGAAGCTTCAGTGCAGTTAATGAAATTATCATAAACTTGAAATTAGTCTGGAATGAATGGTATTCTGTACTAAAACTAAAAGCTTGATTTACTTTTTTTTTAAATTGTAACACTTTTACTTTTCTTCTCCTGAAAACTTCCCTTGATTCTATTTTGTTGATAGTTAACCTTTCTTCCTCTTGAGGCACATTAATAGTAAATTGAATGGAATCAGGATTCCTTTTTACTTAGGGGGAAGTCATTTAAATGATTGGTACAGGAATTCTGTGCCCAGCTCTGACAGTATTTTATATTACCAATCTTGGCTTGTAACATTCTCAATTTATACCAACTAGGAAAAGGTAAGATATTTTATGTTTATTGTCAGTGATAAGTTATTTTTCCTCAATATTAAATTCTAAATTAAATCCTATAAAGAACATCTAACAAAATATGTAGTCTGCTTTACAACTGGACACGTGTTACCTTTAGGGATTCTGCTACCTTTCACATTTTCTGTTATGGCAGAAAATTAAACGATATCTTAGAAAAATTGAAAAAGATTAATACTCCATGTAAAAATAATTGAAAGTACAGCACTGGACTCTTTTCAATGCCTTTTCAAATATGACCTCATAGCTCATTTTGGAGCTTACAGAATCACACTTATTGCAGTCATAAAAATTCTGGGCATACCCTTGACACAACAAGACACACCGAAAGGTGTCAGGGAAGCCATCTGTAAGGAATACAATGGAAATAGTGCCCCTGCAGTCCCTGGCTCGTGTACTTGTTCCTGTGCCAGCTACTGAGATACTCTCAGTTTAGTTAGGAAAAACAGATATATGAAAAAATGATTTTTATGGAGTACAAAAAACAATAATGAAATATGTTCAAAATACTATGATAATGCAAAGGAAGAATTCACATCTGAAGAAGTCTTCCAAGACTACCTACAGCCTTTTTTGTTGTTTGTTTATTTGTTTGTTTATATTACTGGGCATGGAACCCAGAGCCTCATGAATGTTAGGGAAGTGCTCTACCCCTGAGCTACATCTCCAACCCATTTTGGTTTTTGTTAGTCAGGGTCTGGGCAGGTTGGTAGCTGAGGCTGGCTTTGAACTTGTGATCCTCCTGTCTCAGCCTCCCAAGGGAGGGATTATAGGTGGGATTATAGGTGTGCACCAGCATGGGGGTGCCTCATTCACTTTTAAAGAATTATCAACAGAGGACAAGTCTTTATAAAATAAAATAATGCAGTTAAATCATTATAATAAGGTCCATTTATTGGATTCTTACTATGTACCAGGCCTTATTTTTCCCGTTCTTTTTTTCTTTCGGTGGTACTGGGAATTGAACCTAGGAATGTTCTGCTACTGAGCAGATATATCCCCAATCCTTTCTATTTTTTTTTTTAAACAGCGTCTTGCTGGGTGCAGTGGCACATGCCTGTAATCCTAGTGGCTCAGGAGGCTGGGGCAGGAGGAATCCAACTTCAAAACCAGCCTCAGCAATTTAGTGGGACCCTGAGCAATTTGGTGAGACTCTGTCTCAAAATAAAAAACAAAACGAACTGGGGATGTGGCTCAGTGGTTAAGCGTCCCTGGGTTCAATTCATGGTACACACACACACACACACACACACACACAAAAGACAGGGTTTCACTAAGTTTCCTGAACTTGTATCCTTCTCCGAGCCTCCTGAGATTCTGGGATTTATAGGCCTGCTCCAACATGCCTGTATGCCATTTATTTAATGTGCCCTGCTTTTTTATGTAATTCATACAACAAGCTCATGACATAAATATTTTTATAGCCATTACAATATTTGAAGTTTGCTGAGTGAAAACTTTGAAAAACCAAGGCCACATGGTTCTTCTAAGAGGTGGAGATGGTATGTTTGGGGAGATGGGTACAATAATGGTGTGCAGCAGGGACCTTCAACATGGCAAAATGAGTATGCCCACTGCCTCTAAGGATCAGGTAAAATGCCGCCAGGTTTACATTTGTGAATTACTAAAGGCTGTTTTTACGAAGCTCAGCAAGGTGAAAAAAATTTTAATCCTGCAGTTAGCATCCCAAGCAGGGACATCCTGTGGCAGCAGGATAGCCTATTGTTAGCCTCACTCTACCATCATAGCTTGTGTGACCTTGAGAAAGTCAGTTAATCTCTCAACTCCCACTCTTCTCCATGAAAAATATATGAATTATTCTTTGCTAAAACTCAGTAGTAGGTACATAATAAAAATTAAAGTCCCTTGACATCAGGGAGTCGGGAAGGGTAGGTTAGGGAAAATGGATCACAAACCTTCAGAAACATTGTAAATGTGTGTGTGTGTGTGTGTGTGTGTGTGTGTGTGTTTATAGAACTATAGAGATGATGTAGACTTAAACCTACACACAAGCGTGCACAAACATTATTTAATAAAATTTAAGTCAAGGTAAATTTAACTTCAAGCCTCCATTCTGCTTTGGATGCCAGAAAATCCAAGCTCAGTCATCTTTGATACTTTCCCCATCCTTCCCTTTGGCATTATACAGGTTTTCGGGCAGGGTGGGAGGCTTCTATGAGTCGATTGGCAGGTTGTGCTCCACACAACCTCAGGGGCACCATTCACATCTCAAGAGGCTTGACCACATTCTTGGAACAGGAGAGAGAAAAAAATAGAGCATGAAACAACCCACCAATTAACATTTCAATAAATTAGCTGGCCACATGCATTTTTTTTTTTTTTTTTTTTTTTAGGGGAGAGAGTTCATACCTTTCATTAGATTCTCAAAGCAAAGAGGGAGGCTGATTTGATCCAGCGAAAGAGATGGGTGTCAAACCTCTGTGCTCCACAAAGCAGGAAAACATCACATTTGCATTGATTATAGACCCCTTTCATAGTGCTGACACATCTATGAGCTTTGAGTGGCCTCATTATTTTTTTATTAAATTGGGTCAGGGTGGGGGCCCCCCATTCAACCTAAATGCAGATGGGGTCATTGTGAATGAACTGCAATATACACAATAGGTAATAAATTCTGGGAAATGAAATCTGTCATCAGACCACTGTTTCACACAACAAAAACCGAAATGGGGTATAACATTAAGACTGCAGGCCAAAAAAAAAAAATCTCCAAGATAAAGAGGCAGAATTGAATTCATTGAGTTATAAAGCATTTGGGGGGCCTCTTCTATGGACAGAACAGGAAAGAGCCAGTACTGTTGCAGTAAAAAGTATATAAAACTACTAAACAGAAGAGCATGCACGTAATGGAGGGAGCTTATGGAGTACACAATGGTTTCACAAATAAATGTGGACACCTGAATGGGAACATCATTATCAGCCTCATCTTCAAATATAGGCAGAGAAGGCGCTTTCAGAAGAGTCGTAGGAAAAACACTCAGGTTAATGAAGAAAGCCTGCACTAAGTCATATCTGTCATTTTAAGTGCTCATTACAATGATTATTTTTAACCGGCATTTAATTTTGTACAAAATTCAATTGATCAGACCTAGAGCCATGATTAATCACTTGAGGAAGACTAGACGTAAGTGGGTACTAATGAGCAGTAAGTGGATGTCCAAGTCCCATTTTTAGCATTGTTCTTCAAATAAGCAGCGTCCACTTTCTGCATCCTGTCGCCTTCGGATGAATCTGGAAATCCCCATCTCGTGACAGTTCAATTTAGCCTTTTGTCACTTTGATTCCAGAGTTCTTTAATAATTAAAAAAAAAATCAGTACTCAGAGTTTCAACATGTCTTACAATCACGCTTTCCATTTATCATCACAGAAAATAATTCATCTGTAAGATAACTGAAGGCTCTTCACCAGCTTGTGGGAGGGAGCACAGGGGAATACACAGCCCGTGTCATGTGGAATGGACAGCTTTAAATCATCTAATCCATTCTCTAACTTGTTAAATGGAAAAGCAGTGCCTACCTTCCAATGATACAGGTAATGAGCCAAGTGTCCAGCATTGGTGTTAGGATGTGGTCATCACTAAATAGTTCTCTCTTGCTTCAGGGAAAAAGTGAAAAATGATGGATGATGTGGACCATTTTATCTTGTGAGTTCTGGAATGATTGATACTTTGGAGCTAGAGAGATTCTCAGATGAGGAAACTGAAAGCCTGAAGGGGAATAAAGGCTTTTCAAGTTCAGGTATCTAGTTTCCTCAATCAGTAGTGTTTGTTGAACCAAGGAATAACATTACAAAATCCACCAGAAATGAATTTCCTATGCATGGAGTATTAATGTGTCTCTTACAAGTGTGGCCTGTGACCTACATGTGACCATGTGAAATGTTAAGTGGGAAAAAGAAACTGGACATGGTTGCATATGACTGTGATCCTGACTACTTGGGAGGTTAAGGTGGGAGGGTTGCAAGTTCAAGACCAGCCTGGGCAACTTAGCAAGACCCTGTCTCAAAGGAAAACAAGAAGGGTCTGGGGATGTAGCTCAGCGGTGGAGAGCTTGCTTTGCATGCGTGAGGCCCTGGTTTCAATCTCTGGTACTGCAAGGGGAAAAAAGTGAAAATAATTCCTTGTTTTAATTATATTTTTGTTGGAAAATATGTATTGAATTCACTTCACACTTAACCAATTTAACTTGTTTATTTAGTTAAAAAATGACATTGATTTATTGTTCCAACCAATTACCTACTTCTACTTTTATAATTACTATATATTATATTAAAGACAAGGACTGGGCTGGGGTTGTGGCTCAGCGGCGGAGTGCTTAACTAGCACGTGTGAGGCCCTGGGTTCGATTCTCAGCACCCATAAAAATAAATAAATAAAATAAAGGTATTGTGTCCAACTACAACTAAAACATAAATATTTTAAAAAAGGAGAGAGAAGGACTAAGTCACACGTGGCTGCTTCATTGCCCATTCATAAAAAAATAGAATTATTGCAAATAAGTTCATCAGTACATAATGTGATTCATCTGGCACACTTCTGATGCTTAGGATTTGGTTAAGTTTTATTTTATATTATATCAGTCTTATTTATATGTGAAAACTACCTAAATGGTGGATTTCCATATAAAAGAAGAGGCATTATGATGTATGAATTTTAAAATAGTGGTTTTTGAGAAATTGCACTGTGGCAGTCCTGCCTTCCTGGGGTTATTCAACAGCACTTCAGCTTATATAATTACCACACATGCCTCCTGTACAGAGCCCGTGAATCTCCCAGGTCGGTCACCATGGCAACAGATTCTGAATGGAGTAGCCCTATCCGAATACTCTGCATAGCACTCTTCTTGGAAAAAGTTTTATTTTAAAAATAAATAAATAAACATGGTCCCAAAAATTACAGATATACAATTTCTGAGCATTTGTTCTCCTTTTCTTATAACTGTAATATAACCACTAAAAGTCTGGGCACACACAGTTTCTTCAATAACAAAGGAGATATAATACAAAATTTAAATACAGATTGCTTTTTCACTCTGGCACCGTTTTGAAAAGAAGAGAATAAACTTTCTGAATAAAAAAACACCTGAATGGATAGCTATTGGAGAAAACCACCTCTCTTTGATGTTTATGCTGCTCTAAGAACTTTTATGTTTACTTTTAAGAGACTCTTAAAATCCATAGATACAAGCAAATAAAATGTAATTTTTCCATTAAGATTTTTTTTTTAAGAATGAACAAACACTTGTTGAAAGGACCACATTTGTAAACTTTGTGCAATAAAATCTTTTTAATCAAAGCTATCCCACCCCTCCGTGAGTCAGGTACAACTGGCTGAGCTGTTGAGAAAGCTCCTTTCTCCTCTCCTGTTTGCTATTTGGACAGGTCTTGCAGCTGAGTGCCTGAATTCAAGAAGAAGGGCTGATAACACTCACTGGCTCACGATGCCAGTAGGACTTCCCAAGGCTTTTCCCCATCCATTAATTCACTTGAAACTGAAGGTGGGGTTTTATTTTTTCCATATTGAAGAAGATACTTACATGTTTTTTTAAAAAATTATTTTTAAATCCATCACCAAACAAGAAGAAGAAATTCACCTGGTTCAGTATAGCTCCCTGTTTCCAAAATAATCTCGACTTTTGGTTTGTTTTCTTTCAGAACCCTAAATTCAACTTCAATTTTATTCTGCATTTCCATTTTCAGCCATCTGGATTTAGGTCTTGATGACTTCTTTGAAATACTTCCCTTTTTCCTTTCCTCTTGGGCTGATTTCTTAGTGTGTTTTCTATGCACCCTTCCTGGTGCTCTGCAGCAGCTGCATGACTTAGGAAGGAACAGCATTATTAACCCTGTTCTATCAAAAAAGGCATGTGACCCATTCCATTGATAAGGCTGGCCCTGAGAAATTAGGGTTAGTGTTTTAGTCGAGCAATTGAACCCCCAGATCTCCAGGGCCAAAGTTATTATCCCATCTTTTTCATGCAAACCCCCTCATTTGCAAAACAATGTAGATTTCATGCTTGTCCTGTATTTAAAAAATGAAGAAATGCTGAAAAAAGGGCTGTTGTGCACTTAAAATGTTTCCACAGAGCAATTATATTTGTATGAGGAACAGAGGCTCTTCCAACACAGTCAGTGGACTCCTCTGACTGTACATATCTAAAATTCATTTGGAAATAAAACAAATGTCCAAATGTTTGGCTCTTCATAACTTTGAGGTCCTGGTTCAATGTCGTCTTGTCTTGATACAGAATGCCCTAACTCCAATGTTAATGGTTCAGCAGATAGCAGTAGTGTCAAGAGTGGAGTGATTGCAACAGAGTCAAAGATGGCAGGCTAGTGACAGTTAATACCTCTGGAACATTTGCTGTGTACCAGGGACAATGCTAAGTATTTTATGTGTTCCAACACAGTCTGCTTTCTTAGGCAGGCACTATTATTATCCACAGTTTAACAGATAAGAAAATGAGTCACAGAAAGTTTAAATAATTTGCCCCTGGTAGCACTACTAACAGTAGAATTGAGTCTGTACTTTTGAGTACTATGCCATTCTGTTTATCACATGATACACATCAGAAAACATAGGGGTGTGAGGGTCCTCAGGCTCATGGCAAAGGGAGCTGGGTGGGGGCAAGAGGATGCTTGGGTGGTATATGTTGAAGGTAAACTAGGTGGTGCTCAGCAGCTCATACCGTTTTGATTCTTCCTCAATCTGTGGTTTTCCCCAGGGATGAAAGACCTGGGTAAACAAGGTTTACATCCTCACTCATATTTTCTCCCCACAGGCCATATGATGTGCTCAAATCAAAATGGAAAGTGTCACTTTTCAGTGACACTTAGAATTGGGGCAGTCACACAGGGCCCTGTGCTCAGGATGACCCAGCACTTAGATTAATGATCTGCTGTCGCCGTCTTGAAAGTCAATAATTTTTGAACAAGGGGCCCTGCGTTTTCATTTTGCACTGGCTCCCACAAATGACATAGGCAGTCCTGGGTAAGATCCTAGTCAATCTGCAGATGCTAGTGGCTCCAGTCTCCCAGAGGGAACGAGGTTCCATTTCTCTGTGGTTCCTCTGGAACTGCAGTGCTATAAATCTGCAGTTGCCTGTTAGTGGATTTGCATTTTACGGCAATGTAATACTTTTCCTCACAGGGAAAGCAGTCGGCTCTCACTAATAGGGGTTTTAATGATGCTCTGCCAAGGTCCACGTGCATAGCTCTAAGCAAAAAGGCCCCAGACAGGCTCTGAATTCAATATCAGGGTTAACCGTGAGGGATCCTCTATGCAGAATGATAAAACAAGGTTGGCCTCAGTGGAATATGCAACTGGCCCCAAGGAGTGCTTCCAGGGAACAATACAGTTCTACATTTCAATGTGAAACATTAAAGCCCTAGTCCTCCTGGAAGAGAGTACTTTCCATCCCACTGTGTTTGCATGCTATAGCTAAGTCAAGATTCGACAAAACTTTTAGAGAAAACTAAACTGCCTCAGTACAGGAAGCCAATCTGATAAGCCAGCTACTTCTGCCCCCAATGCTTAAGCAATTTGGCCCCAGAATAAGCGATTGCTCACCGGTGGTGAGTTTCTGTGGAGTCAGTTGCTCCTGAGGCCTTTTCTGAGGTGAACGGTAGTGAGCTGATTTTTCTCCACCAGTGCAGTAATGATACCACATCTGAGGGGGAAAAAAGTCAACTTCCCAAAGAAGACAGAAAGGGAATTGCACACCTCTGTCAGACAGAAGAGTCAGAAACTTCACATTGAAGGAGATCTGTAAGTTACACTGAATTAATAATGATGGCTAACATCTTCTAGCATTTACTATACCCCAGACACCCTTGTAAAGGCTTTATAGATGTCAACTTAGCTAATCCTCACAGCAACTCAATAAGGTACATATTATTATAATCTCCATTGTAAAGGTAAAGGGCCAGAGGCACAGAGAGGGTAAGTAGTGAAGTCAGGAGAGCAGCTGCCTGGCTGCAGGAGCTACAGGTTTATCCAGCAGGACAATAACGGGCAGTGAGGAGTTCCCGGTGGGGCCTAACTGGGAGTGCAGCTGCCCGGCCTGTGTCCTGTTTGTCTGCACAATAAACCCCCATTAACGGGGAAGCATGATTGGTCTCCCTTGCTCTTGCAACCTGAAAGAGCCTATAGAATACAGATCCTATTGTGAATGCTTTTGTAATTTGGAGATTCTTTTTTTTTTTTTAAATAAATGGAATAATCAGCCTCTTAATGTATCCATAGGGAATTCAGGAGAGGGATGAAGAAGCAGCTCCTGTTTTTGAGGCATTTGCAATCATTGTTGGAGAGACAGAACCAACAGATGGGGAACAATGGGGAGGGATTCAGGCCTGGTGCAGGCAAATGCTGCTGTGCTGTGGTCTTTGCCTGTGGATGGTGTGGGGAGTGAGAGAGGGGAAGGATATTTGCTTACTGGTTAGCAAGCTAGTTCAGAAAGGAGATAGAAAGAAGAAACTGGATGACTCTGGGCACTTTTCTGAATCTTCAGACTTCAACCACTTCTACTGAAAATAAAGCTATAAATTATCTCCAAGACTCTTTCCAGCTCTAGCATTCAATGAATCTTGACCTTTTCTGTAAAACTTAATTTTTATGCGTGGTATTTGTTAAAAGCTGGGGCCCAACCATAACTGATGTGCCCTGGACTTTAGATCACGTGGTCAGATTGTTACAGTTTTTCTGACCCCACAGTAGCTCCCAAGTGCATGTGTGTGCTGAACTTTGGTCTCTCACTTTTCTGAGCAATTCAATTTAATGCTGGCCCCAGCAATATGATGAATTTACATATTTTTCTTAGCTATTTATATTTCCCTTCATTTGGTTGAATTTAAATAGAGGACATATGTAGGCTGTAGCACTTAATAACATACATGTTCATATTTTTCAAAGAAAGAAAATTTACCTAGTGGGATGTATCATTTTGCTTGCTGTCTGTTAATTTTTTTTCTTGTTTCTTTGTTCTCATTTCTTTCTTGTAGCCTTGTAAGTTATTCTAGCCCTCAACATCTGGTTATGATTGCTGAATATACAGTTTAAACTCAATGAAATCTGTAATTGATGTAGATTGAATAAATTTTAATAATTAGTTTATATGTCATTATGCACACCATGTTTTCAATAGTAAAATGATTTCATCCTGAACAGGCATATTATTAAGATAAAAAATTATCTGATGTTACCAATCATTGAAACATAGAAACAATAAGAAGGCAGGATTCAGAAGGGAGTTTTGCAGAATGATTCTCACAATCAGTTGGCTTTCTATAACCTGGCAAATATCCTATAGAGCCGGTAGACCTTTTTTTTTTTTTTTTTTTCTTTAAATATGGTCGCAGACCATCAAAACTGGCATTTAAATAGGTCTCAGGTATCAGACTTCATCAGATATGGCCCAGCAGGCTGTGTTGTAACAAGCCTTCCGGATGATTCCAAAGTACCTTAAAGTTTGGAAACTGCCAAAATAATCTAGGCTGTCAAGGAAACAAAAAAGAGTCATAAATTATCGATGACTATCAATCTTTATATAGTCTCTCCTCATGCCCAGCTGGATAGAGAACTGAGAAGTAATATCACAACACAAAGGATAGGCAGCATTCAATGATTCCCCATTTCAGGCTGAATTAGCATGGACTGCTCCAGTTGCATTCAAAGCTGTCTATATTAATGAATGTAAGCCTGTCTCCAAAGTTATCTTCCATTTCTAATGATATGCTTTTTTTTTTTTAAATAGTGACATCGGGTTACTATACTTTGCTTCCTGGCTTCTCTCCTGGCCAAAGGGACTATTGTGGTCAGGTGTGAAGTCTGGGAAGAATCTGGAATAAATGAAAGCATAGGGTTCACATTCCTCCATGAAGCCACTACATTAAAAAGACATTAAGTCACCAGAGACTCTTGGTCTCTGTCAAAATCCTGCCTCAAACACCATTTCCTCTGTGAAATCCTTTTTAATTCTTCAAGCCAAATAGTGTGATCTCTCCCTTCAGCAATGCCCTAGCCCCTCACCTCCTGTGTTTTGGATTTCCCTCACAGTATATCCTATTCCACCTTATAGATTCCATATTGTGTAATTTATCTGATTTGCTGGTATGTTCTCGAGATCAGGACTGTGTCCCACTCATCTTTCAGGGCTTTCCACGCCTATCACAGTGTCAGGCACATCATAACTCAGTCAATCGAGGTTGAATTGTGGTATGCAGAGGCAGGGCTTCCAGCCAAGCCCAGAGTCATCGGATAGCTTTTAGCCAAGGCTGTTCTCTGTATGAACTAGGTGACATTGCACGTTTGTCTGAAAAAAATCCCTTGCTGACACTCATTCTTTTAAGATTCATAGAAAACCCACAACCCATGTTTAAAATATGAAATCCATCATGGAGGAATGGAGAAATGGAAGGAAGATCTAGAAGACAAACCTAGCTCTTTTACCCCCTGGAGCTATCAAGGGGTAGCTATAGACACTAGAAAGGATTGGGGCTGGGAAACAAGAACAAATCTTTGATTTCACAGTCTTGCCTGGGGCCTTGACTGACAGTAGCTGCTGCCTTAACCTCCATCTGTGGCTTCACGCTTTTTTAGAAGGGACTCAGGAAATCTCACTCTGGTCTTATAGGGAATATTTCCAGCTTAAGAGGAAAATTGTGAGCATGAGAAGCAAGCTTGTCTTTCTTTCCCACAGCAAAGACAGAGACTCCTAAGACAATATCATCAGGAAAGACTGAAGACACATGGTACAAAACATATTTAGTTCATTATTTTCAATGCCCTTTTAATACCTGTGCAGCAAAACAAACAATAAATGGATACCCCCCTCCTAACAATGTTTAATTTGCTTTTATGTATTTGTCAGACACATCTTGAAATTCATTCCATAAATCATAAACCCAGGGTGAATTCTCAACAGAGAAATTCATTGTAGAAAAATATGATCAGAAAAGATATGGTTCCTGTGGATTAAAAACAAGTATTTTTTTTAATTTTTTTATCCGCATTTGTGATTTAATCTAGATCATGTATAATCTGCATTGGCTCGATTTTTTTTTTTCCCTTTCCAGGAGATTCTGCAGCTGTTCTTCCAGGTTTATTTTTCAAGGAACACTGCCATCATGTGGCCTGATGGGCTGAAAACAGTGCATCAAAGACAACCACCAGCATGGATTCAATTTTGATTCTCTCCAGAATAATGTTTGTGTCCTTAAGATGTATTTTGTTGTTCAAAAGTGTTTTCTGTGAATTTCTTTCTGAAACAGCATCCTTAAGATATTTGCCAAAGAATGATCTCTGTATAGTCCTTTGGATTCCTCCAGTATAGTTAGCACATCAAAAATGACATAATAAAATAATAACTGATCACTGGTCATTGTATAAATTTGTAATTTTTCCTGGATTTATCCACTTTAAAGTGAGTGAAACACCTTTCTCATGTACATGAATGCGGCTTCTTATGTTTTTCTTTACTCTTATAAATCAGTTCAGGGAAAGAGACTCAAAACAAGAATTTTAAGAGGCAGCATTATGTAGTTCAAAAACTAAGGGGTGAAACTTGACACAAGGTCAGAGTCTCTGCTTTGCCAATAGTTAGCTGTATGATTTTGAGCAAACACATAAGTTATCTGGTTTCTGTGCTTTCTCAAATGAGAAGCTTTGATTAACTAGAAATTGTTTTTCAGCTGTAATTCTGATTCTACTTGACAGGTAAACAAGTTGTTTAAAAAAGCAGATCAAGATCTTTTTTTTTTTTCTTTTGAAGGAGATTGCTTTCCTCTAGGTTTCCTGAAAATGTGCAAGCCCCTCTGCTCCCTCCCCCACCCCTGACTACAGCTTTGTCTGCATGACTCATCATGCAAAATTTCCTCTGCAAAAAGCCAGAGATTATGTGTTGAGTTCAGAACTGCTCCAGCTCAAATAGCTTTCATGCATTAGGCATCTTCACAAATATAAAATAAAGTTGATGCATCTTTGCAACTGGTAAACAGCTTATTGGCTTCTGAGAACTATGAGTCTTAAAGGACGTTCCAGAATGTTAGAAAGACAATTCAGAGGACAGCCTGATTTCTTTGCCTCCTGAAAGGGAAGGGCAATTTTCTTCCCTAACTACACCTTCTGCTTCATAAATTTGTCAGAAGTAAAAAGGGAATGCAAATGCTGTGTGGAATACAATTGTGAGGTTAATGTTCTGATGAGACAAAATTATGGTAAATTATTCCCTCGAGTTGATTTTGTGAAGTGTGTAACAGGGTGAGGGATGGAAATACAAGCTGGTGTTGATGTTTAAACTGCGCTGGAAGGGCATGTAAATGCTGGTCAGTTGCTAGGAGACCTGGCACAGAGCTAATGCCCCCCTTGTGTGCGAGGGAATGTTTTGTCTCAAGAAACCTGGTCTTTCACAGTCAAAGATGACATTCAATGTATAGTCTGTCAAAATTCAGGTGGACCAGTGCTTGGTTATTGCTTGTGTCAATCCAGCTATTCTGACATTCACCACCCACAAAGGGACTTTCCGAAAGGGAACAAGTTAGCTTTGTTCCAGGGACCAAGATTCTCAGTAAACACTCAGGGCAGTTAGCTACAAATTCAATTTAAACACTCTCATTTGAAAAGCAGCTGGTTCGTTCCCCGATATCGGTTCCAAAGGGAAGTACTGAAGAAATAATCACTTTAGCCTTCCAAAGGGAGGAATGCCAACCCACAAATAGAGTTCCGAGAGAAGATGTGCTCGCATAGGACTTTGGACCCTGATGTTGACAAAGCAACCATTTCAGCCATTTGCGGGAACTGTTTAAAACAAATTTTTATGTGAAACACACATGCTTCCAGCTCGTAATTACTACCGAGGGCAGAGATGCACAGAACTCAGAGCTGGAAGCGTCTTAGGAGTTCTTCCAGCGCCCCCAACTGGTTGAAAACAGAACCTGAACCCGTTCGCGGACAAATACAGCGCAGGAAACAGCTTCCCGGAGGCGAGTCTTTCAGAAAATCATGGTGAGGTCTTCTGCCTTTGTAAAATAGTGTCAAGCTTTGCTAGTGTGCAGAAAACTGGATTCAGCAAGGCTTAAAAATGCCTAATGACTGAGGCATGAGTCCAGTATGCCTCCTTTTACATAGAGAAACTTAGACTAACTGAGAAGTATTTTAAATTATTTGAAACACACAACTGATTATCAACAGAGCCTGGAACATGATCCAGTACTCCCAGACTGATCCACCTAGTTTTTCTCAGGAGAGTTGTGGTATTTTTTTTAAGCTCACTTAATATTAAAGACTAAAATCTGTAACTCTGTTGCAATGCTTAACAATGTACAAAGCACATTTATATACACTGTTTCATTTGATTCTTTCAACCTGGGAATCATTCTTATGAAATGGATATTTAGTATGCAGAATTGATCTGTGTTGTTATTAAAGTATAATTCTAATTGCATTACTTAGCTAGATTTTATAGAATTTTGTTGTTATGCCTCACATTCAAAGGTGGTTTGATTTTTTTTTTTGCTCCACTTTAATATTGAATATCCACAAATAATATATTTACTTTATTGACTATCTATAGAAAAAGCACAATCATTGTCAATTACCATTTGGGAGTGTGGTAGCGTGTCACATGCTGTTTTGAGGATGCCATTCCAGGCTTAGCTTTTGGTTGAGAGAGTTGGATGTGGGTTTAATATGTGGTGGAAATGAAATCAATGGATATCCATCAGTTCCACTCCTAAACTCTATTGACTTTCAAAATACCTGAAAATAGGTGGTGGCCCCTGATTGAAGATGGCTTCCTGGTGTTCTCTCTTTTTCCTGATCTTAGAGACCTTCAGATCTGCTGCACCTCTTATTGGAAATATCCTGCAGCTCATGTCCAAGCATGGTTCATTCTCACACTGCCTGAATGTTTGTGCTCAAGGGAAGTGAGGATTTCTCTGACCATTTGTTTGAAATTGCAATGCTTTCTAGGCCCTTATACCTTCCTAGGACCTGCCTGGAAACAAAGGAGGCTTTTCTTATTGGCTCAGATGAGCATACCTTTTCCTGATCTGTAAAAGGGTGACTTATGGTCTTGCTGAGACCCTAGAACTTTCTCAGTTTATTTTTCTTTGTAGCATCTGACAAACTGTATCTCACTTTTGTTGTTGTTGTTGTTGTTTGTTTGCTCCATCACAGTCCTTCCACCAGAATCAAAACTTGATAGAAGTAGTAATTTTTGCATATTTTCTTTATTTATCCACAGTGCTCAGAAAAAGTACTGGTGTCAGCTAAGATGGGCCCCTGTGTTTCTTTCTTCCTGGAAGTCATTCCTTTATTTTATTCTCCCTCATGTTATTGAATCAGGACTAGTCAGTGTGATCAGTGGAATGGGCTGGAAATAGGGGCATGTGATTTCACCAGTTAGGTTATCACAGCTTCCAACTAGCTCTGCTGAAATTTTTTCATTCTAGAAGAAGCCTGCTGCCATGTTGGGGTGACAGTCAACCCCGGGGAGAGGACTACATGGATAGAAAACAAATTGTCAGCACAGACTTGCTAGCCAAGTGATTCAGTCAGTTTGAAAGGGGGTCTTTTAACCCCAGCCTTTGAGTATTTCAACTGGGGCCTTCAGTACCACAGAGCAGAGAGTAGTCTTTCTACTATGTCTTGAGAGATTGTAAATGATTATTGTTACTTTAAGTCAATATATTTTGGGGTTATTTGCTATTGCAGCCAAAGATAGCTAATACATTACCTGGTCTATATAGTAAATTGCTTCCAAATATTTACTCATCAAAGGAATAAATAAAAGCAGATTTCTTCCTAGTTTACTCAGGGAATTTAAAAAATGTTTATAATTAACCTAAATGAAACTGTCTAAAAAGTCATTTGAACAATAGAAACATTAGTTTCAATTTTCAACATCTAGGCTTGAGTCTTACATCTGCTACTTATTTGCCATAGCAGTCACAGTAGACTATAGAAGTCACTTAACAGTCATTAGTTCTTAGTTTTCCTGACCAGTATACTACATAATAACTATAATTACGTGACTAATAATACCACCTCCTGCACAATTCTGCTGATACTAAAAATTTCTTCATCAGATCTCTGCTAAAACCCATAGTACAAATGAAATTTTCCATTGTGCGAACCAATAAAACTTCTTTACTCTTTTTAAGAAAGTTTCTGTTGTTGGAGTTACCTACAACCCAAAGCATCTTTATACAAAACATTCACACTAATATATGAAACCATGACAAACAGAGTGACAGGTCAGGTCACTCTGTTTGTCATGTCAGGTAAGATGCTATGTGGTAGATTTAAGTAAAACAGATAGGAAGAAAGGGATGTCAGATAATCTTATCACCCATGTCATGTTTGTGAGCTGATAGTGCAAGCATTCTAATTCATGTGCTGGGAAAGTCAGGCAGGCCTCTGGGGTTCTGTTTTCATAGAAGTTCTGATTTCTTTTTTCTTTTCTTTTCTTTTTTTTTTTTTTAAAGACAGTGTAGACACAAATCTTTAATGTCTTGTAAACTCCTAGAACTTCCTATACAAAAAGAACTTCCTAGACAAAATTACAAAGAGGCATAAACAATAAAATAAAAATACTGACATCTGTATACATTAAAATTCTGCTGTCAAAATGTATCATGAAATATGAAAATACCATTATAGGCTGGGAAATTACTTTTTTTTTAGTTTTTAGAAATTTTGATTTCTGAAGATATATTTTAGATCTATTGTGGCTTCTCTTTTCTTTCCTATGATTGTATTTGGTAATTGCCACTTAGCAGCATCAAATTCATGTTTCAGTGTAACAATAAACTAAGGAGCCATTCCTGTTCCAGAGATGGTAGTCCAGTGGTCAAATTGTGTTGTACAGAGACATCAGGAAAACAAACAGCTGGGCCTTTGTGCCTCCTGCCTCAGCCACAGGTCCCCAGAGAGTCCAGTAGGGTTTTGTGGGCCACTTGCCACAACATCACACCTTGTCAGAAAGCTTCTTCATACCATTTCAAGAGAAGAGGACACTGTCCTGGGAATGTCATGAAACACTAATAAAAAAAAAAAAAAACTCATTTTACAGGATGGAGAGTTTTCATTTTAAAGCTGAGGAGACAAGACTTTCTGACAGGTCTGACTAGACAGTGTGAAACATGGCCACTGTGTAACGTGGCCTCCTGAGTCCTAGAGGGATGGTGACTTGAAGCGTGATCTAGAGAATGAAGACAAATCTCAAATCTGTTTTATTAGCATTGGTCAAGATATTTCCTAGATGTTAGAATGACGTTGTCAGGCAATTTTTAATTACAATGATATTTGTTTTTAATTATAAATAATCTCTAAGTTTTATTTTCTGCTGCTTTGATAAATTGGTCAATAATTGATTTTTTTAGTGGAATGATAAATAATAATGAATTTTTTTAGTGGAATAAGAAAGTGATAACTTTCTTAATTTTATGTATTTCTTCACGATTGGCTTTGTTTTCTCAAATTATCCCACAAAATTTAGCTCTATTTATTTTTACAGCTATGGAACAGGACTTTCAGAAAGACAATAGTTATGAAAATCAGGCATTATGAAAAGGAGGATTTTCTAAAGCACTTCCTTTCTAGTGTATCAATGATCATGCCTGAAGGACTCAAATCATGGAGTTTCTTCTGCAGTACAAAGATGAAAACTGTTTTTGACCTATGGCTTATTGACCTAGAGAGAAGGAGAGAAAGTTATAAAGAAAGTAAAAAGTTCAAAACTGGACCTTTCTGCCCAGGATATTTGGAAGTCTTAATGGATTATGAGGAGTATAGGTTGATCCAGGGGTTTGATGTCATGTTCTCACCTCCCCCCTTTCATGCACTTCTTCCAGTTGAACTTTGGTGAGGTGGGATGGTTCCAGAAAAAAAAAAATATGCTAGAGAAAGTCTAGGGAGGCATAAATATGAATATAGCCAAGTAGGACTAATTTTATGATGAGCCCTTATCCCAGACCAGGGGCAGTTTAGAGGACAAGGAGTTCATCTGAAGACCCCCTTTACCTCATCTGCTATACACTCATCTGCTCATACTGATATACACTCATCTGCTCATACTGGTAACTTATGGCAAAAGTCCCTTCTAATAATACTGATGGTTAAGTATTAGCATTTTAAAATCTTACCTCTGTACAGGAGTCTTTAAATGAGTTTGAATGCATCTATTGAATTCTATTCTACTCTTTGAGAGTTTTGACTTTCCCTCTAAAATAGCTTCCAGGAATATGAGATATATACATAGGTAATATTTAATATACTAATATCTAACCATCAGTATTCAGTAGAAAAGACTTTTGCCACAAGTTGTCAGTGTGGCTAGACCAGTCTATATGGCTGTTGGGTTACACAGGCACATTCACTTTGTGAAAATTTGATAAGCCATATACTCATGACTTGTCCTTTTCCTGTATTTCTGTTACACATCAATATAAGAAGTCAAAAATTGTATTATGGTTTGCATCTATATTTACATACTTAAATAAATTCTAATATTCAAATAATAGTATCATTATAAATTGTTAGAAATTCACATTGCTAATCATATCATAGAAAGTCCCTAGCGGTTTGATTCCTAGCAACAATATATAAAAATGTATTTTTATTTGCATTCCAGCTAGTGTTTGTTATCATCACTTTTCTAATATTAATAAATTTAAAAAGTACATTTTTCTCCTCAACTTTTTATTTTGAAAAATTTCAAACATCCAGAAAAAACTGAAAGAATGATGTAACAGACAACTGTATATCTTTCATTAGATTTGCCAATTTTTAACTTTTTGCCACATGTACATTTTCTCTTGGTCTACAAACACACACACACACACACACACACACACACACACACACATGTATTCTTATCTACTTATCTACATGAGTGTTATCTGAAGTATGATAAAAGAAGTTTTAAGGGCTGGGAGTGTAGCTTAGTGGTAAAGCATGTAGTGTGTGAGGCACTGGGTTTGATCCACAGCACCACATCATGACAACTTAGTCCTTAATGCATGACTTAAGAAAAATAATATTCTTCTACATAATGGTAATATCTTTATCATACCTTAAAATCAACAATTGAATAGTTGCATTTTATCAAATAATCTCTAGTCCATATTTGTATTTCCAAATGGTCTCTGTCTAGTCTTTCCTAATTGATTTGAAGAAAACACAGGGTTCAATAAAGTCCATTCACTTGTTGCATCTGGCTGTTTTGCCTCTTTAGCTCTTTTTTACTTAAAATACCCCCCACCAACTGCCCACCCTGCTGTTTCATAATATTGAAAATTTTCAAGTCTAGGTCATTTGAGAACCTTCTGTTTGTTTTCAAATGTGTATAACCATTTTTGATTTTTACAGACTTCTATTACAAAATGACTACAGACAGGTTTCCAGAACTGAAACAAATTTTCGTTTTTTGGCTATTGGTTAGTCAGAGCAAGACCCTGGGTCTCCAGCCAGGCACCAGATGTTTTTACTGAGTGGAGAAGAAAAAAAAAAAAAAGAGCATTAAGAGCTTTTAAATCTTACATTATTACTTTGATCATATAAGAAATAAGAGTGACATTTCATGCTCGGAAATGTGTTGCGGGAGCTTTCCCTCATATCAGCACTATATATTACTGAATGGACCTGCTAATATATAACCAGTTTAAAGGACCTGAAAATGCACTGACAGCCAAGAAGGATATTTTGAAGTTTGAAATGATCCCTATATAAATAGAACGGATCAGCATAACTTTGGGATAAAATTAGCCGACAGTTTGTGGACTCTCCAGCATGTGCCTGTTCGCTTAGTGCTGTTCTCCTGATAAATCACAACAGAGCTTCCAGAGAGAGAGGAGGATGGATAACAACAATGTCCCTCTCAGTAAATCTGGAACTGCCAGGTTAATTAAGAGAAATTTCCTTGAGGCGCTAAAGTCAAATGACTACGGAAAATTGAAGTCTATTTTAATCCAAAGGGAAATAGATGTGGACACAGTGTTTGAAGTTGAAGATGAGAACATGGTTTTGGCATCTTATAAACAAGGTAAAAATACAGGTATAATTGTAAAATTGATAGAAAAAGAAATTTTTTCAAAAGGCACAGCTTCAGTGACCTACTCCAAAAAAGTAGCTCTTATTTTTCTTTGTGTTTATTTAAAAAGTATTTTCTTTTTAAACTAGAATGCATATGGGCTGATATATATATATATATATATATATATATATATATATATATATATATATATACACACACCTGTATATGTATGTATGTATAAATGTATGGATATATGTGCATATGTGTGTATTATCTGTCTGTGTGTGTGTGTCTGTGTGTGTCTGTGTCTGTGTCTGTATCTTATATCTGCATTTCTTCTTTCTCTATACCTTTGCCTAGATTTTGAAATCCTGGACAATCACATTTAGTGACACACTGTGTGTTTCAAACTTTTCTTTTCTTTTTTTTTTTTTTTTTTTTTTTTTGTGATGACCCAGAATAGAGAAAACATCTTGGATTATGGTTAAGCAAACTATTGAGATATAATCTAGACAATGTGGCTGGCTTGGGAACAGGCTGTTAATTCTCTGTTAACAGCCACTTAGGGATGTATTATCTCTGTGTTCATGTGGATGAAAAAGGGGATTTTCTCCCCAATTTGGAGGTTTAATAAATGGATAAAGCTGTGCCACAGTCACCTTGATGGTCTTCATCATTTTTAAGAGTTTCCGTTCAGACACGAAAGTGGAACTCAGAGAAACCAAAAACTTAACTTTTTTTTTCTTAGACTACAAATGCTTAATGCAGAAGACCTACCTAATACAGAGCTAAGGAAAAAATAAATTAGGAAAGAGTTTTTTCTTTTTCTTTTTTTTTTAAATCTCAGTATTTTCAGGAATACATGTTTAATAAACTGGAAATAAATTAGCATACTGATTCTGATTTTCCAAATAAACTAATTAAAGGGGTGGGGGGAACTTGAGTAGTTGGGCCCTCTCCTGAGTGGATTGCAAATAAATACCCTGCTCAACATCACTTCTATTTAAATAAAATAGATGATGAAGTCTTGTGTATAGCATTTAGAAAGAGAGTACTTATTGTTAAAGTTTAAATATGTTTTGTGCTTATATATTAATCATCTGTTCCATCAATTTTCAGATACAATAGCTAATGATACATATTTCTATGCTAATTCACTCATATCTTCTTTTCAGTTCTAAAGAAAGTACTGAATAGTTGAGGCCAGTTACTGGGTTTGTGATTTGTACTTCCAGGATTTGTAATGAATTGGCATTTCTATTTTGATTGAAAGATAAAGGAGAGGGTCTATTTTTTTTCTTTAAATATTGATACAGACTCTGTTAAAAAGAAAAAAATTATGTGCTAGAATCATAATATAATATAATCATCATAAGGTGATTGCTTTCATCTTTTGACTTTGTTCAATGAAAGACTATCTGAATGCTCAGTATATTTTAAAGGTATTTTTAAAACTTATATTTGCACTCAATGTAAAATAACTCAGGTTCAAGCTGGTGGGTAATTTATTTGACCCTGAGTCACAAAGACTGCCTTTTCTCATTTCCTGAGCAGCCAAATTACCCAGACCACGAAAAGGTTCTGGGGTTATGAGAAAGGAACTTTGAGATGCTGGCTCTCGGGAAGCAGGGTGTTTTTTATGCTGCTTCTAATGGTGTCATCACCTCTGAATGAGAAGAAAATGCATTTTAAATTCTTCTTGTCAATATGAGCAGACTCCTATGGTCCTCATAGAGCTAAATTTTCATTCACACTAATGGGTGTTTTCTAAGTGTTAGGACTGTGGGATGTGGCTTTCAATTAGGAAACACCAATTTACACCGTCTGGGAGAGGAAAGAAACAGTTCCAGTCTTATGTATAACAGGTGGGTGTCTACACAGAAATAATAGGACTTGTGGTCTTATCTTCAGGATTTATGCAGGAAATCCTTGGTATGTGCATGTGTGCACACAAGAGAGCGCACAAATATGTTTCCTCTCTGTTTAACATGAGTGTGGGTATACGATTTTCTCTTCAGTCTTCAATCCAGGCAAAAACCTCATCTTTCTTCAAAGTTACTTCAATTTTTTCCCTACATCCTTCCAGCCTAATAATCAATCCTTTAATATTAAGATTAAGCATGGAAATGATAAATAGAATCTTAGCTGCTTGCCAAACAAAGTATATCTAAGTGGTTCTGTTAATTTCTTCATTCACAAAGGAATTCTCTGAGAACAGTGTGGAGCCAAGTGGTCTACAACTGGTTAGTGAGTTATTGAGTTCTTTTCCCAATAGTTCTAAAAGAATAGGACCCATTTATGTGTGGCCTTGAAGGATTGTGGCTGGATTAAAGTTTTTGAGACTTTATTAAATAAAAGCAGAACTTCTAGACGTTGCCCTCTTGAACTGTTACATGTTACTCTTTGACTTTTAAAAGTGCATTTGAAAAGCTCTATGCAGAAGAGTTATAAATGGGCAACTTGATTAGTTTTCACAAAATAGGCGAACCTATGTAACTAGTATTCAGACGAGGAAACAGAACACTACTGTTTTCTTTTAAAGGATGAAAACCTTCAGTTTTTAGTTATTTTTGGCTTAGTAAGGAATGTGTAAAGTCTATAACAGATATGCTTTTACATTTTCTTATGTAGTTAATAATATAATTCTGTATTCAACATTTGATTGTCCTGCAGAAGATTAACAGTAGTACAATAAATTCTTAATCTTTTTTTTAATTTCCTTTAGGACATACAATAGCATTTTTATAGGATTTTAAAAGTTATTAAATTTTATTTCTAAATATAGTACCCATAAGCCAATATGAAATCAGTGTGTAATTTTTGGAATGACAACTCAGAACTTTGCTGGCAAAGAAATTAATTTAGGATCTGAATATCATTCTTCCAAATATATAATCTTATCAGTACATGAGTAGTCAAAAGTTGATCTCATGAACAAATGTGGATTTTGTGAGGAAGATAGAATAAAGCTATTGGATTACAAAGAAGTCTAGAAACTAATTTCTGCTTTTCCCTCTAGCCCTGGGCTTCTTTCACTGAGTAATTTCTCCTATTAGTGTACTAGAAAACAGATTTAGAATCCAGTTTCCAGAATGAGTATTTAAATTGTTGGTGCTGTGTCTGTGTGTGTTTTTTTTTTTTTTTAATATTTTTTGTTGTAGATGAACACAATACGTTTATTTTATTTATTTATTTTTATGTGGTGCAGAGGATCGAACCCAGTGTCTCTTGCTAGGCAAGTGTTCTACCACTGTGCTACAACCCCAGCCCTGTCTGTGTTTTTTGTTATTTTATTTTTTTTTTTAAACCAGCATCATGGTTTTTTTTTTTTTTTTTTTGGGGGGGGGGGGGGCGGTGGGGCTTTGAACCCTGGGCTTTGAATCCCAGTACAAAAAAATTATATATTCTTTTTTTTTTTGGGGGGGGGGGGGTTGTGTAATCACACTGCTAGGCAAGTGCTCTACCGCTGAGCTACACTCCAGTACCATAATAGTGATTCTTAAAATGAGAGAGATCTCACTTTATTTTTTTTCAAGTTATTTTAAGCTTCATAATCACATCTTCAGGTAAAATCATGTTTTATTAATTTAAAAAAAAAGCCACTTCTCACACTTTGCAAAGCAAACAATAAAAATGTGCTGGCTGGCATCCGAGAGGCCTCCCAGGAAATGGAAGAAATGTGGGTCTCAAAAGCAAGAAAGCAAAATAGCATTTACCAGATGACAACTTTAAATCAGGAACGACCTATATTTGAGTGAATTCTTAACTCTTGAATGCAATGTATCTGAATAGTCAAAGTATGTATGATATGGGTTTTTTGTTTATTATTATTATTTTTTTTTTCTGAGCCAAGCAGACAGTATTTAGAATGAAAGTAAACTCAGAAGAAATCTCTAAGAAAACTTAGAGGCCTTTTGTATTTTTGGTTCCCACTGGTGACGGACATTCTGAAAACCTGAACCAGTCTCCATAAAGTTGTTTCCAGTGATTTTCCCAACTATGCATTTTGATTCTCCTTCAGATGTATGAGTTTTGGCTCATTAATGATACAAACAGAATATTATACTTATCTCTTTGGTAAGAAATTCCCTAGTCAACAAGGTTAATCAGAGTCCTTTTATTAATCAGTGTAATGCACTTTAAGTACTTCATTTATGGCCCACAGCTTCTGATTCCTTGGTTGGTAGTCATATTTTTAATTAAAATAACCAATGAAATAATTTTACTTGAAAACTTTCTGGCAGGTACTCTATCTACTTTACTAAGTAGCAACTGCTATCCAAATATCATGAAGGGTCTTATTTTTACTCCCCTGATGAATAATCTCTTTTCCTCTTTGCCAGAAATTTACTCTCCTGCATTCCTATTACTATCCTAGGGTACTTTTCCCTGTCTAGATTTTTTTAATTAAAATTTTTAAATTATATATATATAATTTAAAAATTTTAATAATGTTATATATATATATATATATATATATATATATATATATATATATATATATATATATGACATTTCAAACTCTCTTTCCTGACCTTGTCTGGAGGAACTCTTGGGAATTTTCCAGAAAATATTACTATTAAGAAATAGCCAAGAAGCTGGGCACTGTGTTGCACATCTATAATCCCAATGACTCAGAGTCTGAGGTAGCAGGATTGCAAGTTCCAGGACCTAGGATATCGCTCAGTGGTAGAGTGCTCCTTGATTCAATTCCAATCACAAAAAAAAAAAAAAAAAAGAAAGAAAGGCAAGAATTTTGCTTCAGTCTATAATCCTCCAGGACTATGTAAATAAGTGGACACAGGCAGAGCAAATGTCTGCTAATCCCGCCATGAGCAGTGTGTGTGACCTTTGGCTGTATCACAGAGGGTTCTAGGGTGTGGGGTTCATTTGACACAGATAACATTGTCGTTGATAACTGCAACAGAGCTTAGCTGAAGTTTTACCAGAGATATGAGCATCCGGCTCAAATACAGGAGCAGAACCAGTTCTCTCCTCCAAAGGTGTCCCAAACACTCTACTCCTTGCCTTGTTTCCTGAGCTAGGGGGCTCTGAGCCCAGCCATACAGGCATCTTTCTTTTATTTCAGATTTAAATTAAACTTGCACATACGCTGGCGCATGCGCACTCGGGGGATTAGTCTGCATATTTTTTGCAAGGGGAAAACTTCTAATATTTCTTAGAACTTTTAGCTACAAGTGATGCTGGTTTGGAGATGAACCATTTGTAGCCTCTAAATCACAGATTTTTGGGGACACAGAGTTTGAGAGTTTGACTCTGTCAGTACTAGTTATATGAACATGGGAACAATTTACTGATTAACCTCTACCAGACTAATTGTCTTCATGTGTAATATGGAGGCTTTGCCAAGACCCTCAGTAATCTATGATGTTATGAAGGTGAAATCATGGGAGTCCTCTGTGGGATTCCTGCACGGGGGAGAAGAATCTGTATTTCCCTTCCCTGGCTTCTTTTCCATTGAGCCCCTTGCTAAAGCCAAGCTGTTCTGAAAGGAGCCATCACTGTGCACAGAGGGAAGATATGAGATGGGAGTGTGAGTGGTTTGCAGCAGAGGGAGGCAGCTGCTTCTTCACCCCCCACCCGGCCTCTGGCTTTGTCTCCTGCTTGCTGCCCACCCCTGTCCTTTGTGCAGTCTGAGCACACAGAGAAAGGGCAGCCCAGCATCTGCAGAGGTGAACAGAGGGGGGCCTTTGAAAGACAAACACTAAGAATAAATCACATTCTAGGTTTCAAAGTCCTGGGAAAATTCTGCTGGGAGTAGAAAGGAGAGTATAAAAAATGAATCTGCCTGATTACTTTGCTGTGTGTCCTTATGCCGTTGACTATTGGTGGGTTTATTTTGGAGGACACATTTTGATCTCTTGACTTATCAGCATGCACACAAGTATGCTAACAGGCATAGCTTTATCTGTTTTTTTTTTCTTTTTCCACATTTTTTATTTTTTATAGTTGTACATATTAATGGGATTTGTTGTTACACATTCATCCATGCTCACAATACGACAATATAGTCTGTGGTTTTGAAGACAGTCTTAGCTCCGGTTTGGTCCTCCCTAGGGATAGGTGTACTTATTTCCACACTTGCTACACAGTGTAACCTGGGGCTCCAGACTCATTTTAAGGTGGTTGATTATATGTGGGTGGCCTCTTAGCTAAGGGCTGTTCTTTTCTCTGCTCAGAGCAGCAGCCTTCCCTGTTCTGCTCTGGGCTGAATCATCCCGAAGCCCCTCCCAGCACACTTAAGTTCTGCAACAGAGTTTCAGGATACCTACCAGCATACCCTGAGCCATAACCTACGGTCTGTTTATTCCCTTTTCTCCCTGCCAGCTCCCCAGGAGATGCAGCTAAGGTGCCTTGTTGTCCCCCAACTATACAGTTTTTATCTAGGAAAGGCAAGTTGTAGGCACAAGGCCATTCTGGGAGTTGGACAAATTTAGGGTCTGGTGGTCTGTGAGCCTGATTTGCCAGTTAATGGTTATGATTACAGGAGATGCAGATGAAACTGGCTGAGAAGCCAAGGATGACTGATTCATGTAATAAATGGGCAGGATAAATTCTCTAGGTGCTACTGGGAATTTAAGAGAAAGAAAAAAAAATCAACAAGCAAATACATTTCCATATCTGAGATGTGACATATTATAGACGAATTCAGGATCTTCTTCCTTTCTTTGTGATTGGTAAAACAGGCTTGGAGCTAAACCTATTCTGCTTCCACAAAGACAAAGACAGACGAAAACTGCATTGCAGATATTCTGAGTCTATGAGCTTGGGCTGAGGCAGGCGACTTATGGCTTTAGCAAACTGAAAAAGTGGCAGTTTTCTCATCTGGAAAATGAAAGGCTTGGACTGGATAATCTTCCCTTCAGCGCTAACATTCTGCGTTTCTTTGATTTTACATCAAAATGGTGTTTTCTTAATCAGTTCTCTGCTGCTTCCTTTGCGAGATCATTTTTCTTCCCCTTACAGAAGCAGGCGTGAGTTTCCCATCAGTTGCAGCATGGAGCTGCCTAAGCTGTGCTGCTAATCAGCAGGGAAAACACACCCACCCTGGTGTGCAGATCTGGAACCAGCTTCTTTCCAAGACAGAGAAAGCTGTCTTTGCAAGTTGCTCATTGAGGAAATTTGAGTATTAAAATGATTTAAATATTGCTTTTAATGTAATTCATTCATCATCAAAAGCAGGTTGCATACCATATAACGTAAGAACTCTGCTTGGAACATAGATTCAACATAAATAAATAAATAGAAATGTATAAGCAAGTGTAGATATGAATACACACACACACACACCTATATTGTATGCGTACCATCGTATGGAATCACACTTGAGGCTTAGACTGTCTATGAAACTATGAACTTAAGGACACACGATTTTGCCAGGGAAAGACCAGATCACTAAATGTTGCTTTCTTAGTGTCTAGAATCTTAAATTAGTGTCTTAGATAGAACTCAATTCTATTGGATGAATACAGATTTCTACATAAATTCAGATAATCCTGAGAGATTACATTTCAATCCTCAATCCATTGTTAGACTTAGTGTGAAATAAATGGAGTTCTTTTGAAAGGGTATATTGGGTAAGGGGACACAGGGGACAGAAAGAAAGCAAGATAGCCCTAGAATTCTGAATAGGATGCAAAAGGGATTAATAGTGTGTGTGTGTGTGTGTGTGTGTGTGTGTCTGTCTGTCTGTCTCTCAGTGTATATCTAGGTTAAAGGGTAGACAAACTTTGGGTAAGTTCATTCATCATGTAAATGGCCTCTTTAAAATCCTCCCCTGCCCAATAGAAAGCTAATAGTTTATTTTTACTAATTAAAAAAGTAATAAAGCAGGTACTAAGTTTAAAAGTGACAAAGGGGGCATTCAAGAATATACATCTATGTCCTTGTCCCCCAGTTCCCCAGTTCTTCAGTTCTTAGAAGCCACCATTATAAACACTTTCTTGTTCTAGTATTTAAAATATATTTGCATATGATAGCATAGTATATCTTCACATCTGTCCATTTCAGTGTACATAGAATTGTCCAATTATTTTTAATAGCTGTATAGTATTTAATTGTATGGATGCATTATATTTATTTAAACAGATTCCTATTGATGAACAATGAATTTCTTAAAAATTGTTTAACTCTTAGAAACAATGCTGTAGTATATGTATATTCTTATACATATGTCAGGTTGCCAGGATTCATGACTCTCAAAATCACCTTTCACAGAGCACAATGCAAATGATTTCTTGGAGTTGGACAGTACAGTGTGCTCCTTCAGGACATTTCACACAGGAGTGAATATGCTTGTAGGAAAAATATCCAAGAACAATACATATGTAGTATTTTTTTTTTTTTTTTTTTTTTTTTTGCTTAAATGAGAGAATTTTAATACCTCATCACCAGGTTTACTTTTAGTGTGGTCATCATCCTCTGAGTGCCCACTAGTTGCTTGTCATTTCTTGCAAGGGTTGGTGCCCAGAAGTAATCACACTTTTCTAGAGTCATTCTGGCTTCATTTAATCAGGTAAGAACACCCCTTTTAGTTCTCTTGTTCTAGGCTGTGTACTTTAATTAATGTGGCACCTCCACCCCACTGTTGGCTTATTTGAGCTTACTGTCAACTCAAATCCCGAGGTCTTTTCTCAAATAAATCACCATTAAACCATATTCTGCTAACCTCCTACTTGTCCGTGGAATGTTTATAGCCTTAAAGCAAACTTTTGACTTATCCATGTTAAAATTTATTTTGTTGTTTCAGCCCTCCAGCCTCCACTAGGCTGTTGAGTTATCTTCACATCTTCATCTTGGCATCAATATTTCATCTTTCTCTACCTATTTCCCATTCCTCATTCATAGTGAGTTCAAATGCTGTGGCTGTAGGTATTGACATAGAAAGGTTTATAAAGCCATCATTTAACAATGATGTCAAGTATGGCAATTCTCGAAGACTTGCAGAAAAAAGACTCAGTGTATAAAAAAATATTGGGTCTGAAGAATAAGAAAGGGAGGGAGGGAGAGAGAGAGGCAGAGGAAAAGAGAAAAAGTTTTAATAACTAATGGAAAAATTTTATTTAAGATCTCATTTCTAGAGCTGTTCTTCTCCTGATCTATTAATTTGTGTGCAGCTCTGTGGTCACAGTTGACTGTGCAACACATCTAGTTTTCCTGTTTATTTAGGCTGCCAGGAAGTTCAAAGGCAAATTTGCAATGCAGTTCTATTGCACAGAATATAGTCCCTACCTTATTCTTGAACTCTTCTTGTTTTTCTTTTCATCTATTTTCTCTATAACTTTTAAAAATCATGTATTGTGTAAACATTTGTGATTTACTTTAAATTCTTTGGAAAGAGATATTGTATAAGCCAAAGGTAGGCATGTAAAATCTCCATGTGACTTTCTAATTTTTAAAATTTTTTTCAGCATTAATGATGGAACCCAGAACTTGTACATGCTGATCAAGGACTCTATCCTCAGCCCTTGATGTGACAGATTTTTAAGAAATATTGAACACAATCACACTTTGGACAATAAGAAGTGTAGGAAAAAAGAATTGGGATGGAGTAAAATTATAAGATTATAAATTTATAGCTTTGAAATTGTCAAGATAAATCATTATTGGGAATTAAAATTACTGAAGAGTGGGCTGGAGTTGTGGCTCAGTAGTAGAGCTCTTGCCTAGCATGTATGAGGCACTGGGGTCAATTCTCAGCACCACATTAAAATAAATAAATAAATAAATAAATAAATAAATAAATAAATAAATAAAATAAAGGTTCATCAACAATTAAAAAAAAATCCTGAAGAGTCTATGTATATCACTGTGTAAAATAAAATACAGTCACATAAACAATGGTCTTAAATTGAAATACTTTTGAAATTTAGGGAGGTACAGTAAATAAAGGAACAAGATAGTAGAAACAGTAGAGACAGTTCTTACTAGAACTGGAGAAAGGCTGACCCATTGAAGTACATGTAAATATGTTACTGAATGAAACACTGGTAGACTCTCTATCTACTGATCCAAAATCACTGAGTAATTTTTTTGCCTTGATTTTATAAATATGAGAAACTCTAGGTCAAAAAGTTAAAACTGTCCTTCCTTTTCTCTTTCAGGTTATTGGTTGCCTAGTTATAAGTTGAAGTCATCCTGGGCAACAGGCCTGCACCTGTCTGTGCTGTTTGGTCATGTGGAATGTCTCTTGGTGCTATTGGACCACAATGCCACCATCAACTGTAGACCCAATGGAAAAACTCCTCTTCATGTGGCTTGTGAAATGGCCAACCTAGACTGCGTGAAGATCCTCTGCGACCGGGGAGCAAAGCTCAATAGCTACTCCCTAAGCGGACACACAGCTTTGCACTTCTGTACAACTCCGAGCTCCATTCTCTGTGCCAAGCAGTTGGTGTGGAGAGGTAAGCCTTTTTGGGAGGCTGGCATAACTGTCTGCTAACATACTGGGGGGCTTGAGACTTGATGATCCCCCTTTACTTTGGGCAGCAGTGTAGTAGGCATCTTCCTGCCTTAAGCTTAGCTTAAGAGCTGTAGGGTAAACATACACATGCATTTATGTAGTTCTTATGTAGCCAAGGTCCTGGAGTAATCACTTTGCCATCTTACTATTTATTAAGTGTAGGAAGTGCATCAATTTATTCCTTTCCTTAACAAATATTTATTCTGCTCCTACTATGCATGTAATATATTTTGGGAGAGGAATTGATGGAATTCGGAGATGGATTAGATGTGGGTGTTGGGGGGGTGAAGGAAAAGGAAGTTCCAAGTATCATCTCCAGGTCTCTGGTTTCAGAAAACGGGTAGATAGTAATGTTATTTTTTGAGATAGAGAAACTTGAGAAAGAAACATGTATGGCAGGATGATTTTTAAGGTAGATTTTTTAAAGTCTCGTTAATAGAGGTGTAATCAGCACACCGTAAAATTCACCTGATTTTGAGAAGCACCATTTTTGTAAGACCATCACCACACCTTAAAAAGGTCCTTGATTCCATTTTATTGTTTAAAAAATATTTTGTTTTAGTTGAACACAATACCTTTACTTTATTTTTATGTGGTGCTGAGGATTGAACCCAGCGCCCTGTAAGTTCTAGGCCAGTGGTCCACTGCTGAGCCACAACCCCAGCTCTGCCCTTTGTATTTATTCCTTCCACAACAACCACTGATCTGTCTTCTGTCCCTATATTCTTGCCTTTTTAGAATGTCCTAGAAGTAAAATCATACAATGTGTAGGCCTTTGGTATGGTTCCTCCCACTTATCATAATGGGTTTGAGATTCATCTACGTGGTGGATTGGACCAGTAAGTCAGACCTTTCACTCTCTGAGGAATATTCCAGGGTTAGCACGTAATGCAGTTTATTCACTCCCCAGTAGAGGCACATTTGGAATATTCCCACTTCATCAGTTTTGAAAAAATGCTGATATAGACATTTGTGTACAGATTCTTACCTGGACGTGTTTTCTTTTGAATAAATACCAAGGAGTCATATAGTAAATTCATACAAGATGGGCACACTGTTTTCGTAAGTGATTATACCATTTCGTATCTCCACCAGCAACGTGATAAAATTCCATATTTTCCTATCTTTGTCAAAGTTTGATGTTAGATATTAAAAAAAATTTTAATATCCTTATAAGTATGGATTGGTATCTCACTGTGGTTTTAATTTGAATTCCCTAATGACTAAGAATGTTAAGTATGTTTTCATGTATTTATTTGCTCACTATACATTCACTTTGGTGAATTACCTATTCACATCTTTTGCTCCTTTTTTTGGTTGTTGTTTTTAAGTAGGTTTGAGAGAGTCTTTACATACTCTGGTTACTATTCTTTTTTCAGGTATATAGTTTGCCCATATTTTAATTTATTTATTTTTGGCTTTACTTTTCATTTTCTTAGAAGTGTCTTTCAAAGAGTAGAAGTATTTATTTTTTTCATATCTTTATTTTATTTATTTATTTTTATGTGGTATTGAGGATCAAACCCAGGGCCTTGCATATGCTAAGCGAGCACTCTACCATTGAGCCACAACCCCAGCCTGAAGTATTTAATTTTGATAAAATTAATTCATTTTTTTCCTCTTATGATTTATGCCTTTTGTGTCCTCTGCCTATATCAGATAACATTTTCTCTTATGTTCTCTTCTAGAAGTTTTATAATTTTAGCTTTTTCTCCTAGGGCAAGAATTTATTTTGAGTTAATTTTTATAGATAGTATGAAATATGAATTGAAGTTCATCCTTTTTTTTTAACATGAATGTCCAATTGTTTCAGCACCACTTTTTAAAAACACTATTCTATCATTACTGAACTGCCTTGGTATCTTTATCAAAAATCAATTGGTCATAAATGTATAGGTTTATTTGTGGACTTTAGCCTATTCCATTGATCTATGTGTCTATTTTTTATAGTGCTCCACTGATTTGATTGCTGCAGCTTTATATTAAGTCAGGTAAAGTTCTCCTAGATTGGCTTTATACATGAGAAGTTTCAGATCTCTTTGAGACTTCAAAGTGATTAAGCCAAGAATACTTTTGATATAAAAGTATGGATTTCAAAAGAAAACTCTGGACTAAAGCTACAACTTTCAGAATTGTTGGCCTATAGATTACATTTGAAGCCAAGAAAATCAATAAAACCACCTGGATAAGCAGTATATATAGAGAAAAGAGAAACTAGGGCAAAGCCCTGTGAATTTTAACTTTCAGTCTTGAGAAGGATAGGGAGGAGCCATCAGAGTATGACTCATAAGAGAAGTTGGAGAAACCTAAAACTGTCTTTTTGACAACAGAGACTACAAAAGAGGTAGGTTCTGGAAGCAGGGAGTATGGCCATCAAAGTGTAATGAGATGTTCCCTAAACTGGACGGGACTTGTCACTGATAAAAACAATTTTGGTGAATTGGTATAGAAGCCAGATGAGAACAGTGTGAAAGGGGGTTTGATAAGAGATGGTATATATATACAATTGCTAAAAAAATTTTGTCTGCAAAAGTGAGCATAAATACAGTGGTTGTTGGAGAACTCTGGGATAATACAGAATAGTACCTACAGTTGGAGATAAAAGGGAATGCATGTATATCAAGGGGAAGGACTCAAAGAAAGAAAACAGTTCAGGGCTGGTGTTGTGGCTCAGTGGTGGAGCACACTAGCATGTGTGAGGCACTGGGTTTGAGTGTCAGCACCACATATAAATAAATAAAGTCCATTGACAACTAAAAAAAAAAAAACAAAAAAACAAAAAAAGCCCAGCCTCTCCTTCTTGCCTACTCTAGGAGGAGGGGTCTGGCACAGAGACACAGACAAGACCCATTCCACTTTTCAATTTATTCATTTCTTTTTAGATTTAGTTTCCATTTTTATTCATATTTTCATTAGTTAAAATTTTTATTTTTTAGATTTTTAGAAGAATATATATTTTTAGAAATTATATACTTGCTCAATGATTCACTTTAAAAAAAAAACTTTTGTGGAGAGAACATTCAAAAGGTACCTTCAGCGACATTTAAGTGCATAACCTCGTGTTATTCACTACAGTCCCATCAAAGTGTCCATCAAAGCTCCAAACCTACTCATTGTGCAGTACTGAAGCTTGCCTAACTTTACATGCTGCTGACTTTTCATGTGATTTCCTCCAGTACAAAGGAAACAGTGGCCAGTCCTGGTACTCCTCGGAGACTTCCCCTTTCCCATCTCTTCTATCCCTGACAACCTGGGAGGAGACTCCCTAGAGATCAGAAATAGAGCTGTGTGGGGAACTCAACTCTACTCCCTCGAGGCTGACTCTAAAGAATTAGGCTCATAGCAATCAGAGAGAAAAGGTAAGTCCATGAAAGATGGACTTGCTCTTTAGGGCCCTGGCATCAAAGGCTGAATCCAAGAAGAAAAAAAAGAAAAATTAGAAAACAAAAGTGTTCAACTTCTGTGTGTCAAACATCTTAAAAGGCAGTCATAAAACTAAGACTATATGAAAAAGGGCTGATATCCTTAACACATAAAAATAATCTTAAAACAAGCCAACAAAGACAAAAAAAGAAAAAAGAAAGAAAGAAAAAATTAGAAAAGAAGATGAAAAAAGCAAAAAAAAAAAAAAGTCACATAAATAAGAACTAATGACATGGATGTAACATAATGGTCACTTTCACTGGTAATCAGTAAAATACCATGGAAAGTAACACGTGGAAGACAAGAAGCTTCAGAATAATGCACTTATGGTATATTTTATATTTTTGTGTTAGAAGTATTTATTGGTTAAGGAAATCGTTTAAAATACACCACAATTTAAGCTGGTGTGGTGGTGCATGCTTGTGATCCTAGCCGCTGGGGAAGCTGAGGCAGGAGGATTGTAAATTCAAAGCCAGCCTCAGCAACTTAGCAAGTCCCTTTTTCAAAATTAAAAAATACATAAACAAAAAGGACTGGGGATGTGGTTTAGTGATTAAGTGCCCTTGGGTCCAATCCCCAACATTAAAATAATAATTAAAAATAACCGAGGGCGTTGGCACATGCCTGCAATCCCAATGGCTTGGGAGGCTGAGGCAGGAGGATTGAGTTCAAAGCCAGCCTCAGCAAAAGGGAAGCCCTAATTAAGTCAGTGAGACCCTGTCTCTAAATAAAATACAAAAGAGGGCTGGAGATGTGGCTCAGTGGTGGAGTGCCCCTGAGTTTAATCCCTGGTACCTCCCCCCATTGAATAAATAAAACAAATTAATAAAATAAAAATAAAAGCATGGTAAATAGGAGTTAATAAGAAAATAAAATTGTGCATTAGGCCATTGGGAAAGTCTCTCCCACTTTGTGGGTGGATGAATAGGAGAAGGTAGGTCTTCTGGTCTGGAGACTCTGGAAGCCTGAGCCCCTTGCTTTGCTGCTGTCTTGGTATTTTTATGTCCTCAGCCTTTTCGACAATATAAGTGTCTTACTGACCTGGGAGTAGCTCCCGGAGCCCTGAGTGTGTGGATGGGACCCACTGTCATCTAATTAATGGAAACTGTTATGTTCACAGTTAACGAAATGCTGCTCTTGGTCAGTTTCTTTCCTCCCTGTCTCTGGGGCCACAGCGGAAGGCTGAATTCTCAATCTCTGGCTCATGCGGTAAGCATTTGTGGGGAGAAGTCACATACATCACTTGGTGGCTGGACAGAGCGAATTGAGACGGCACACAGACAAGAAAAATAAGTCAGGCTAACATTAAACTCGGGACCAGGGAAGTCCATTAGGGGGAGAACCAATGCCATGGCAACTGAAAACCGATGTAATTTCATTTGCTATTTAATGGGCTCTTTGTGGAAAAGGCTAATTGAGTCCAAAAAATTGCATGCAATTTTCTCTTAAAGGATTTTCCCCTGTTTTTCAGTGTTGCACGGCTCGCTTTGTCCTCGTGCTGGATTTTTGTCTGCTATTTTTCTGTTTGCCTTTCTACTTAATGCCTCCCATCTCTGGCCTTTGTTTCCTTTGGTATTAGGATAATAGTGTTCATCAGTTGAGAGGGCTTATTTACCTTCGTGAAAACATCCTCTCCCTACATCCACCATTTCCCTACGAATAAAGAGTCAGGTCAGGTTTGGCTGGCTGCAAAGCAGCATATTATTTCTACCTATTCCCTTTCGTAAGAGGAAAATGAAAGCTGCTTGCTTTGCTCTGCATGAAGCAAATCCTGACAGTGGGAGGAAAATTTGTTACTACAGGAAAGCCATAAAAATTCAAATGTTTTCTAGCAGAATGTAGCATGAGGGCAATGTAAAGAAGACTGTGCCTTTTAAAAGACTGTCCTCTGCTACTTCATGTGACAGTGACACAAGTCACCCACATGCTAGGAATTCTTTGTTCCACAAAGTGGAACATAATAGGTCAAGATGGCACTGGCCTTCATTTTAACCAAGAAATAGATATACTTGCTGGACAGACACCACTCATACCACCCCAGTGTCTTCCAGCTTCCCATTGCTTATGTCACACATCAGAATAGCATAGATCTGACCATCTTAGTCATTTACAAACCACACAAAGATTTCTGCTATATTGGCTCTATTGTTAGTATCACTTAAACAACATGAATTTAATTGTTCTTTAAGTTGACATTACTTCTTAAAATTAATTTTAGAGGAAACTTGATATCACTATAAAAAAATAAAAAATGCAAATCCTTTGCCATACACGAAAAGGAACAGTAACAGGAAGTAATGGGCAAAGAAATTCTTGACCTTCACCTGCTCAAAAACCCTCTTCTCTCAAGTGGTGGAGAACGACTCTAAAAAGCCTCTCTTCTGATCACTGGTCTCTCCAATCATTCTGTTCTTAAAGAGAACTTGAAATTAGTTTGCAGGTCTTATCTCACGTTCAGTCAGACAGCAGTTCCTCCAGCCCTGTGTCCCATGTGAAAATCATCCCACACTTTGCAAAACACAGCTTTAAGCTGTGCAATGTAAAGCTGATGGTCTATTTGGTAGTGGAATTTTAGAAGCGATCCCCTTAAGAATCAGGACTGGAACAAGGTTGCTGTTCTCACCACGTTTCTTCAGTCCTATCCTGGAGATCCTAGACTGCACAAAGACAAAAGAAAAATAAATAATGTATGAAGGCCAGAAAGAAGGAAGCAAACTGCCATTATTTCATAGAATCTATTTATCTCATAGAAAACTTGAGAAAACCTACCACCAAGTGGTTAGTTAGAATGAGTAACTGAGTTCAGCAGAGGTACTGTATTTCAGATCACTATACAAAAATCAATTGCATTTCTATATAACAGAACCAAGTAACTAGAAATTGGTATGTATGTGATGATATATTTGTCATATGACATGAAATCTAAGGTATCTAGAAAATGTATTCAATTAAGGAGGTGAAAGAGGTCTAAAATTGTTTGATGAAATTAACAAGATCCCATATTCAAGGTTTATTATGAAAAATAAACCTCAGATGCAAACCTTTTCCTTCTTTAATTTGATTTGCTGGATGTTTAGCTCCATATTGCTAAATAAACACCATTTATTTATGCATAAAAATTGAAAAGAATAACTAGTAATATAAGCAGTTTTGTGGCAATTGACAGATTTGTCATAGTGGAAAAATGAGGACCTGGCTCAGTAGCCTCCATTGGTGGCCCCCAACTGTACAGCTACCTTTCAGTCCCCTACCCTCACAATATAGTTCCATCATAACATAATGTAGCAAATTAGGGTAATTTTTTTGGTACAGTTTCCCCTGCTGTGGATGGTTTTGTGTTATTTATTATGGATTTTTATTTAGTTACCTGAATACTCATTGTTATTTGAACCCCCAAACTTACTAAAAGTTTTAATCATTTCTGAAATATGTAAACTCAGTGAGTATTTTATCAATTTCATTTTCTGGAAAAAAATTGTTTCTGGAACCTTCACACTTGCCTCAATCAAGCCCAACTTGATGTGTGTCTGGTGTATCACCATTGTACTGGGGTCCTCCTTCCCTATCATCCTGGAGATCCCTTTTTCTGAATTTCATGTTTGGTTTTCCTGTTTCCTGAATTCCAAGTCTCCCTAAGTCTTGGTTTGTTGCCTTTATTGGTTAAATATATTCTCTAGTAGATTTCTGAGAAAGGATGCATGAGACTATACATGCTCCCAAATGTGCTTATTCCACCCTGATTGGCATAGAATTCTAGGTTATTTTCCTTTAGCATGATAAAGGCATTACTTCACTGCTTCTAGTTTTCAGTATTGAAACTGGAAAATCTGAAGCCATTTTATTTCCTGTAACCTATTATCTTCCTCTCTGGGGAGTGTCGAATTTTCTTTTCATCTTTGATTCAGAAATTCCACATGATCTGTCTTGGTGGGTTTATTTGCATCTATTATTCCTTTTAATCCCCAAATACTTGCCTATCAGTTCTGAAAAAATGTTCTTGAATTATTTCTTGCCTGAATTATCTTCTTCTGTTCACTGTATGCTCTCTTTTTTTGAATTGTGATTATTTAAATATTATACCCCCTACACCCTACCCCAGGCCATTTTTGTCTGTTTGTATTGTTTTTCCTGTTTGTGCTGTATTTTGTGAGAGATTTACTCCAGGTTACATTTCTCTGTTTTTATTGTCTCTATATACTGCATTAGTGGCTTTCCTTAGTTGTCTTCTAATCCTTGGCTATCTACCTGTGTTTCAGATTGAGTGACTAAAATCAAAGTGAAGTTTGTTGACTATTAGCCTCACGGTAGGGATCTGGCTAAACCTTTCATCCAGGGAATCATTGACATAGTATTTTTTAGATTTTTTTTTTTTAAGACTGGTCATATTCTCCAAAGAAAAATCTAACTGGCTTCTTCCTGGAGGCTCCAGGCCTAATTGTCAGTATTCCAGTTGTTGAATTAGGAGAAAAATCTGGGAATGCAAATATAGAATACCTGCTCTGCCCTCTCCTTTCTGCTGACCTCAAATTTACTCCCATGCAAAGTCTGAGTTCAGATTTCCATTCTGAAGATCTTTATTAACTCCCTTATGCTCACTTGGATCTGTGTTATGTTCTGTATTCTGGTAACACACTCCAGTTTTCCTTTGTGGCACTTATATTTTATTTGTTTTGTTCTTCGATACGTGTCTGCCTGGAGGGTTCAGGAGAGTGGAGACTGTTTTGTTTAACATAACCATGTGCACAGTGCATTTTGAGTGTTGATTATTGAATGGAATGTTGATTATTGAATGCTCTTTGAGAACAAGTTCTAGTTCTAAGGAGAAGAGTGGGATAGAGGCAAAGAAATTACTAGAGAAAATCATGCCTGCTTTTTGGGTCTATTGTGTTCATCTTTTAGATGACACACTAACTTGAACATTTAAAAAAAATGGGTGGAAAATTCCACTAGGGGGAGACAAATTGAAGATAGATAGGAGGCATAATTTTTGATGTGAGGATTCTGAGAAGTTTGGGGAATGAGATCCAGAGCAATAGAAGGAAAGATGGGCTTTAGAGAGGAGAACCTGGTTTTACTATTGCCAGAGAGGAAGAATGGCTTAGGGCTTTGAGGAAGTTTCCATTTGAAGGGTATTTGTCCATGAAAAGCAAGAAGAAAGATCAGAGAGTGAAAAAGAGAAGGAAATGGATTAAAGACTTGAAAAAAGAGGTTGGGAATAATTATCATGGGGTAAGGGAATAAGTTAGGAAGAGAAGCATTGGATTGCTGAGCAGTCTGGAGGGCCCAGCTGTTTTCACATTTGGCCAAGCCTGGAGTATGGTTCTTGCTATATGGCACCCAGCTGTGTGGTGCAAGCAATGAGACCATAGGTAATTGGGTTCCCGAGGATGAGAGCTACCCATCGCACAGGTGCGTGTTATGAAGAGATGGAGAGAGTTAAGGTTTTGGCAGTAGAGTTATTGAAAGGATGGGATATGAAGCTAACTGGACAGAGAGGGATGAAAGTAAGGACATCTAATGGATAAAAAGAACATAGAGAGATTGTGTGAATGAATTCCTGGAATGGCTATGTTGGACATTAAGCAAGCAAAATACAAAGATAGAAGGTTATGGTCAGAGAATTAGATATGTCAGTTAGTGACTTTCGGAGACTGATCAGTTTCCCGTAATGACTCAGTCCAGGTATGAGTGTGGGTGGGAGTCACCCAATCACATGGAGGAGAAAGTCACTCAAGAGAATGAGACCCAGAAACAGGGGGACCAGGGTGTTCATTGGGTCATTCGTATCATTATAAAAAACACCCAGAAGAATGGCAGAGATTTGTGTACAGAAGCATAATGTGAGTTAGGTCTCTAAGTCTTCAGAAGCTGATGGAGAGATAAATGCATAAGGGAAAGATGTTACGTGGTATCGTTGCAAAAGCAGAGCCCTAAAGAAGCAGGGATGTTCTTTTTATTTATTTTTCCAAGGGAATTAGAGAGTAATTGGAAGCAGCAATGGGGAGTCAGATATATGAAAAAAGAACACCCAGCTATATACTGCAGGACAGAGTTAAGCATCCTGCATCCGTTGTTTGAGCTTGGAACAGAGCAAAGCTAGTTTGGTTGCCATGGTAACCAACACCATGGCTCCAGGTTCATTAATCCTGTGTTCCAAACTAAGCACTTAGCAATAGCTTCTGAATAAATGCAACAAAGCTCTGCATACTGAAAAGGGCACATTCATGTTAAGCAGGGGAAAAAGGTTTTCAATTTCATTCATTAAACTTGAGTAAATAATTTAATATCTTTGTGCGCCAGTCCTCAGAGCTAATGAATAAGGATAAATGCTTAATGGAAAATCTAGCTTAATAAAGTTAACAGCATCGGCTCTCCATATAAAGGAAATTGATGTTGCCAGTATATATGCATATGAAGGGGAAAATGGAAAGGAAAATAACAAATATTAAGCATCTACGATGTGGATATGTCAGGTACCTTAAAATAAAATGTCTCATTTAATCCTTGCAATGACCACGTGAGGCGCACATTATTCTGCTCATTTTATAGATGAGGAATCAGAGACTCAGAGAAGTTAAATAAGGCCTCGGTGCACACAGCTCCTCGTATTCCAGAAGACTCAATTCTATTTGGTTAATGTTCATGATGATCCTCCCTGCCTGCCTGGGAATTGTGTACTGTTTACCCATCCGAGACATTTGACTAATTAAAAAATGAGAAGAAAAGTTTGTGCTAAGGTGACACAGTATAAAAGAGAAGCTTAAATATTGGATTGAAGGTCCATTAGCTTGAAAAATAGTCACTGCCATGAGATGTTTTAAGGAAAAAAATACAAGAAGGCAGCTGGGTATAGTAACAGGGTGTTTAATTAAGACATGAAAAACAGTCAATGCTTCTTCCAAAATTTGTTCCCTCAAAGCAATCATTTATCCCCACTCTGTCACTTCCTAGCATGAAGAAGGTTTGGAGTTGGGCTGCAGACCCTCAACACAGGAGCTGATTCTTTCCCTCTGGATAGGGTGTCATGCCTTTGTTTGGGTTTTTTGGATTTGCTGCAATGAATGTTGAGATAAGTGATGAAAGAAGATATAGTAAAAATCCATTAATTCATTTTCCTTAAAATTAAACTCTTTAATTAAAAAACACCACCTTGATCAATTTCCAGTTTCTGCCTCCAACAATGTGATATATCGAGGTGTGAAATAATAGAAACAACTAGATGCAAGTTAAATATCCCTGTCATTAAACTTAGCTGTTAGCATTTTGTTTTTTTAATCTAACTACCAATTGTTCGGTCTCAGCCATACAGTTATCTCTGTCTATTTTCTCATCAGAGTCACATAATGCTGCCCAGACTAGTCCCAAGAGCATTTTCAGAGGGAAAGAAGCAAGAACAGCTTTCTTTCACCCCCGTCGGCATTATAGGTTTTCTTCTCAGGCTGGCTCTCTTGACTTTAAGTTCCCCTATCAAAAGCCACATGTGACTTGTGTTCTGAGTTTTCATCCTGGGTGTGCTATCTTTCCTCTATAGCTAGAAGCATCAGAAATCGGAAATTAAAGGATGACATTTCCTTGGGTCTGTACTACTTCATTTTTTTTTTTCCTATCAGCACTTCTTTAATTTTATCTTCCTTAGAGTAGCCTGGATCTTATTATCCTCCAAACATTTTAAACACATTTAGCATAAGATATCAGATTTAGAAACAGAAATGCAGTGTTTTCTTTGTAACCTCTGTAAGTAATAACTTATGTATGATAATCAAAACAACTTAAGAAGGGGATTCAAGGGCTCAGACTTGGAGGTAATGGTCAAATCAAACAAAAGCCCAAGGCTCCAATCTCAGTTTTCCATTAAGCTAACAAAGAAAACACACAAATAAGGAAAATGGAAAAAAACATCAGAATTGGCGGTTAAGAAAATCAAGCATATGCCAGCAGAATTGGAGGTTAAACATAAGCCAGTTTCCTAAAGGTCTCTACTAATTAGAAAGCCAATGGGAACAGAACGAGTGGACCCTGTCTTTTCTGAGACAAAACATCTCCCTAGCAATCAGAAGAGGTATTAGCCAACCCCTGTGAAGAGCCACCAAGGGGTGGATGCTGCTGGGGGGGGGGGTCCCCTATAAGGGGGCCCACCTAAAGCAAATCCCTGGAGCTCAGTGTTCTTTGTGGTTGTTTACTTGTGGCCTTAGACATCTTGAAACTCTCAGAAACATTCTTCAGAGAAGAGGGCCACACCAACCAAAGAACTAGATGGTACAGACAGGAAACAAATTCACTTCCTGCAAGCAACGCTGAATTAACCTGGGTGAGACCCTGAAGCAAGGTGGGCTTGGACTTAATAATAGCAGCAACTACCAGATGCCATTTCTATTGCACACCTGGAAATTTATCCACGTTATCATCAATCATCACAACTATCACGTGAGAGTCGTTCTATTATCCTCATGTGCGGATTTAAACTCCCAGCTTTAGACAAATGGCTGTAATGGTAAAACCAGATTTTGACTGTAGATTGATCACAATGCTGAGTACCTGTTTTGTCCACCAGGTGGTGCTGCCTCCCCTTTGCTAGGGAGAGTACTGGGCTAGAGGTATCTAATTAGTCTTGGAACTGTCCTGAGACTTTTCTTTTGCCCTACCTAGGGAATCTTTGTCTCCCTGGTGTGTTTAACATGTCAGTCAGTGAACCCGCACTCCTTTAGCTCTTATGTAAAGGATGGCAAGATATAACTCCTTGAAATCTCAGCCCTCATCTACCAATTAAGGACATTGTTAATAACTCAATTTCATTCTAGGAAACTCCAGCAAGGGCTCAGGGATGATGTATGACTCCCCTCTGCCCCCTCAAAAAAGGAAAGATTCCTTTGGTTAAAATAAGTTTTGGGAAATTCATGTTAAGTTAGATTTCCTCACCATAGGGCTTCCTCAGAATCTTTTATATGGTAATGTGAGTTGTAAATAGACAAAAGTTATACAGAATCTACACATTAATTTAGCCACAGACCTTTTAATTTGCATGCATCTCCTATTACCAGTATGCTACAGAGCAGACTTTGGGAAATGTTGGCTTAGAGGAATGAGATTGGGGATTAGAAGGGAAGCTCATATTTGTGCTCCAAGAACTGCACAGAGCTCTGTGTACATCGGTCTTCCGATGTATAGCTGAGGGCAGGCAGGCAGGTGGGCAGGAGATCCAGGAAGAAGCTGCAGTCTGCTAGCAGAATTCCTTCTGGCTTGTGTTAGATGGGCTTTTGCTCTATCAAGGCCTCCAATGGATTGGGTGAGGACCCCCTGGATTATAAAAGTAATCTCTTTTCACTCAAAGTCCACCGATTCAAATGTGAATCTCATCCAACAGACACCTTCAGAAAAATGTTTGATCAAATATATCTGGGCCACCATGGCCCAGCCAAGATGACACATGAAATTAACCATCACGTCCACTGACACCTGTGTCAGATTTCTGACCTACAGATCTATAAGATAAATGAACTTGTGCTGTTTTAGGCCATTCAGTTTGTGGTAGTCGGTCACAGCAGTAAGAGGAGGCCAATACAGTGGCCATCTATGTAGTCTAAGCATCAGCATCTACTACAGAGCTGGTAATTTCCTGAGGACTTGGTCATCTGTCTTTCAGTTTTAGTCCATTTCCCCAGTTCTGCCATCTTCAGGACTGATTTCGTTTCTGACATAGATCTCCAACCCAGTCTCCCAGCTCCTTGACCAGCACCACTCCATGGAACCACCTCATGGTGCTCCAGTTCTCCACTCCCATGATCACACCCGGGCCCTTTATGTTGTCCCATTATTTTCTCTTGTTGCCCTTTTCTCTCAGTCACCCCTCACCTGTTCTTCAATGACACGATGACTCCAGTTCCTCTCACCTCTTCTTATCCAGGTTTCCCATCCCTTAGCATCATTTCTTTCCCTTTTCAGTCAGGGCTTTTGGTTGATTTGTTGAATTACTTTTTCACCAATATTCTAACTTTGCCACAACAGGGCAACAGGGTTCTTCTGGGCTAGTCCACTTCTCTCTCCTTAGTGTTAAATTATCTATTAACAATGCATAAAGAGGAAAGATGGTAGAATGAATCAGATGTTACTTTTCTATGTTCATATATAAATATACCACCAGTGAAATTCCACCTATGTACAACTCTGCATATGTGCAGATATGTACAACCACATGAATGGGATCCTAATTAAAATAAGTTTTACTCAATGTATGTATAATATGTCAAAATATACTCTACTGTCATATATATATATATATATAATGTTTAAAAATACATAAAAACTAGCCAGGTGCAGTGCTGCGTGCCTGTAATCCCAGCAACTCCAGAGGCTGAGGCAGGAGAATTACAAGTTCCAGGCCAACTTCAGCAACTTAGCAAGACCCTATCTCAAAAAATAAAGGGCTGGGATGTAGATAGAGCACTTCTGGGTTCAATCCCCAGTATAGCAAAAGCAAAAATATGAAAATCTAACCACAACACCCTTTGCTATATAGTTTATATAGCAAAGCTATATAAACTAAACAAACAAAAAGTCAAAGATTAATAAGTTATCTACTAATTTTACTAATTTTTATCACCAACGGTATGTACGTTTTTGAGGAGATGTCATACACAGTATTTTCTTAAACAACATAGATAGATGGCTCCCCAAGAGTTGGAGAAGGAGGTTGACTTGCGTGTTCAGAAGTGTCTGGCATCGAGAGCACGAACTCCCCTACCTTCACTTCTTTTTAGTCTGTGTTCATTGACAGTTCACCTCACAGCATGCATCATGTCAGGAATTAAGAGAAGATTCTGGGTCTCTACCTTTCATCCAGATGTCTCAATTTTGAAGATGGTAAAAAAGAAGTCCAACTTGAAGTTTATGGGAAATATTCTGTCCCAGCTGAGAGGGAACATTACCTTGACAACTCAGAGGGAAATTATTGTAAAAATTGCCTTTCTATAAGAAACAGGCAAAAATTGTGAAGACCTCTGCTTAATTCCATCTAAAATTTGAAGTGGACATGGCCTCTACAAGACCCCAGGAGATAACAGGCAGAGATACAAAGCAGGGATACAAAGAAAGCTGGGGAAATAGTTTCCTTCTTCTATTCTCCTCTAAGGGTCCTAGACTATGTAGTACACCTCTGGTTTCACCAGCCTGGGACACAGACAATATCACACACAGAGATCCTGGGTCTAACTGCTGCAATTGGCTACATTCTGCATTAAAGTGAAGTCTTTCTCCAAGGTTCTCTTTCTCTGCTAGGAATCCCAGCAAAGACTTAAACTCTATTCAGGCCATTGTTCTTTCTGGAAGCTACTGGTGGTAGAAAGAACCTAGGTGTTCTCTCTGGACTAAAGGACTTTACTCATAGTCAAGGATATTGTCTACACCAGAGATGGGCTTTATCATGTGTCTTTTGCTGCTGTCGTTGCTACTAAGCCCATTGCTGCTTACCTAATTTCTGCTTATGTAATTGTTTTCTGCTGACTTCGTGCCTCCGTTGTATCTGTCTTCTTCCTGCCACATCATCCCCCATCTCACTCCTGTCCTGCTTCCATGGATCCAGGGTCATTCTTCTTCACCCTCCGAACTGGTCCTGGCCTCCTCTTGATCTCACACACAAACAGGCAGAATTTTGTCCCTGGGTAGAGGAAGAAGTCCTTATTCACTTTCTCTAAGTTCATAGTCTTTTACTTTTTTAAAAAAACTTCCTCAGGATTAACCTCTTCTTCCGCTGAATGACAGTAATAGCATTCATTTCCTACAGTGACAATACTCATCCCAACCCTAAGATAGGGTCTGACTTCATGAGCCCAACAAGATTAGTGCAAAATAACATAATAATGGTACATTTTCCAATGCCTGAGTTATTCAGTCTTATCTCTGGTCGTTTTGCTAAATTTTAATCAGTGTTTTTTTGGAATTAAAAAGATAAAAAATGAAATAAATATAAGGTGACTGAGCTCAGTGCCTGAACCATGATTGTTCTCCAATAGCACATCTAGAAAGATATCTTTTCTTTAAGGTTGAGTAAGTTTAAAATAAACAAAATGATAAATAAACATGGGCTCGATGAAAAAAAAAATATCTGCCTCCCAAGGGATGGGAGGCAATATTCTGAGGAGTTGGCAGATAAGCTTTGATATGAAAAAGATTTGCTTCAGGAGACAGAGGGAAAGTAGTCTCTGATATTTGCTTCCTGTTTTCAATATAGTTTTTTTTTTTTTAATACAGATAGCTGTTAAAGAAAAAAACTTGGTTTTGAGAACAGATTAGTGTCCAGGAGTTCTGTTTAACTAGCCACGCTGACTTTCTAGCCCATTCACGGGCCTTTCTCCAGCCTTGTTTGCTGGGGTTTCCTCTCTTTTGTGTTTAAGTGTTGGTGTGCCCCCCACTAGTTTTCCCATATAAACTCAAGCCTGGCTTCAAATGACATCATAAGGTATTCAACCAGGTTTCTCTCTCCAACCTGATCCTCTACCCCAACCTCCAGATGCCTCTCTTTCTCTCTGTAATCTTTCTACCCTGGACGTTCCATAATCATCTCAAGCTTACCCTGTCCAGAATGAAACTGTGCTCCCACCGGGCCCTCTGTGCTCACCACCTGTCCCATCTCAAGAAATCACAATTCAGTTCTTCCAGTTGTTCAAGCAAAGGCCTAGAGGGTGTTTCTGTTTCCTTACCCTTTCCTCACACCTCACAATAGCCAGACCTGTTGGTGCTGTTAAAATTGATCCAGTCTGACCCCTTCACCCCACCTACACTCTGGCCATCTGACTCCAAGTCAGACTCTTTCTTCCTGAGCTACGATGATGGACCTGATATAATTTACCTGCTTTTACAGCTAGCCAGAGTGAGGGGAGGTGCATTGGTAACTCATTTTGCCTCCCTGTGTGTCCCCTTTGCATTTGGACTGTTGGGTTCCTCACTGACGTCCTGATGTTATTCCCTGCGGCTACCGCTGTCACTCATCTCTTTTGGTGCTTGTCTTCTTTGTGTTTTCTGAACCCGTCAAATTTGTTCCTACCTTGGAAACTACACTCCTGCGGCTTGCTTTGCCAGGAAGGCCTCTCCCCATGAACCTCAAATGGTTTCCTTCCTCACCACCCAAACGTCACACCTTAGAGAGCCTTCATGTGAAAAACATCTTATTCCCTTGTCCTTCTTCATTTCTTATCCAGCTTTATTCTCTCTTTGTTGTATGAGGTATTAGTAAACTTTTTGTCCATCTTCTTCACTAACAAGTCAACTTCATGATGTTGGTGACACTGTTTTCTTTAGTGGCTATATTATTCCCAGGGCCTAGATCAAGGGATCGAACACAGCAGGGGCTCAATAAATACTCATTATGCAAACACCACCTGGATCAATTTTAGAACATTCCATCACCCAACAAGAAACCTGTGCTGTACCCTTCAGCCACCACCCTTCATCTTCCCAAGGCCCCTGCTTCTAGGCAGTTGCTAGCCCACTTTTTGTTTCTATGTACCTGTCTACCCAGGATTTTTCATAAAAATAGAATCTCGTAATAAGTGGTTCTCTATGTTGAGCTACCTTCATTTAGCAGAATGTTTTCAGTGCTAGTTAAAACAATGAAATAAAACAATGTACTAGCATTTCATTGCTTTAGATTAAAGAATAATATTCCATTGTATGACTATCCCACATTTTATTCATCCATTCACTAGTTGATGGACATTTGAATTGTTTCCACTTTGGGGCTATTAGGAATAATGCTGCTATGAATATTTATAGATAATTTTTTTGTGTAGATGTATGTTTTTACTTTCCTAAAATATATGCTTAGCAATATTAGCAAAACTGGAATTGCTGGGTTGTACCATAGCACAGTGTTTAGGGGGAATTTTGGGGGGAATTCCATGATGTTTTCCAAAATGTCTGCAACATTTTACATTTCTACCAGTAGTGTGTAAGGATTCCGATATTTGCATGCCTTTGCTAATACTTGTTTATACATATGTATGTATTTTACCACATCTATTCTCTATTCTAGTGGGCTTGAAGTAGTTTATTTGCATTTCTATGGTAGCTAATGGCATTATGCACCTTTGCATGATTTGCATATTTTCTCTACAGAAAGGTCCTTTTTTTTTTTTTTTTTTTTTTTAGTATTAGGGATTGGTCTCAAGTGCACTTTACTACTGTGCTACCCCAGTCATTTTTTAAATTTTGAGACAAGAGTCCAGGTAGGTTGCTAAGGCTGGCCTTGAACTTGTCATCCTTTTGCCTCAGCCTCCCAAGTATCTGGGATCATATGCATGCACCATTTTGCCTATAACTTTGCTCATTTTTAAATTGGGTTACCATTTTACTATTGTATTCTGTTTTTTAAAAAAATCTATCAGATATATAGTTGTTCCTATAATTTCAAGAGTATTCTATTCATAGGTAACATGAAAAGAGTAGTTATGATTGCTCGAGGAAGTTATGTATAGGAAGAAGAGCAGGAGCAAATAACGACATTCAGGGTGAAACCCAACAATGTAAGGGGTGAGAGAAGAAGACGAATCCTGGAAAAATCATTAAGGAATAGTCAGAGAGGAAGTTGAAGAGCATAGAATTTCAAGGAGTGCATCATCAGCACCACTAGATATAGCAGGGAAGTGCAGTAGACAAAGATTGAAGAATGCAGGTGGGAATGATTCATTGGAGGCCCCTGGTGGCCTTTGTCAGAGTCGTCCCAGCAGATTCTGGTGGACTGAGGGGTGTCCGGGTGGTGAGAAAGCAGGTACAAAAAACAGAGTACATACTTTCAAGATATTTGCCCAAAAATAGATCAAAAGAAATTGTAGGGTAGCTCAAAGGGAAGGAAAGGTGGGGACAAGGGTAACTGTGCTTATACAATGAAGGCAGAGTGATGCAAAAGGAGATGTTGACTATATAGAACAGAGAAATTATTCGTGGGGCAACATTTTGTTGCTGGGAATATGATCAATTGCAAAGACGGAGATATTGGCCTTCAATTAAAGGAGAGACCTCTTTTCTCTTAAAATAAAAGGAAGGCAGTTAAGGTAAGCATTATTTGTTCATTTTATTGCCACCTGCAGAAACTCCATTCAGTGGTGGTAGAAAAAGTAGAGGTCACTATTCTGTGGTTCTCATCTACTCAGGCTCGCTGGAGATCACACTTTCTAGTTCCTTTATGGTTTAGCAGGTGTATGACTCTTATAACTAATGACAAGTGAAAAGGAAAAATAAGAGTCACTTTCAGTCTTTTGGGATGAAAAGTTCATATGGGAGATATGGGAGTTTTTTTTTTTTTTGGTTTGGTTTGGTACCAGGAATTGAACTCAGGGGCCTTAGCCATTGAGCCATATCCCCCAGTACTTTTTTATATTTTACTTAAAGACAGGGTCTGGCTGAGTTGTTTAGGGCTTCACTAAGTTGCTGAGGCTGGTTTTGAACTCGTGATCCTCCTGCCTCAACCTCCCAAACTGATGGGATTACAGGCATGCACCACAGCCCCTGCTTCATGTTGGATTCACAGTCAATTTTTCTCTCTGGTTAAGGACACTCAGGTAGAGGTGGCAAAACCACAAGACCAACCAAGGCAGCTTAGATTCCTTAGAGATCAAATAGAAGACATTTGATCCATCCTTTGTGAAAGTGAGAAATAAATCATTGCTCTAAGGCTCTGAGATTTGAGTGTTGTTACAATATCTATTTAGTTTATCCTGACTAAATCCTAGTCTATGGAAAAATTAGAATATATTGGCAATCAAGGAAGAGTTTAATGAGTAGCGAAGGGTAAGACAGAGACACAACTGGGACCAGTAACTCATACTAAGTCTAACAGAGTGCAGATATGTAAACCTCTAACAGGAATCTACTGCAGGAAGATCCAGTGAGATTTTTGGGGAGTGGTAATGCAATTCGCCCTGAAAGTTTTAGGAATGGGGAATGCAAGTATGTTAGATGGGGTGTCTAAAAGGCTTTGCACAAAGATTAGAGAAAGACTGAGCTAGATACCTATGTTGCCTGTGAAAACGGTAGAGTCACTGAGAGTTGTGAGATTATTGATAAAAAAGGATGAGGAATAACTTCCCTGGGTGGCATAAACCTTAAAGGATGAGGTATATAGGGCAAGGAAGTAATGGTTCTTGCTGATCTAGAAGAAAGTAGTTCTTAACTTCAGAGTAAAGACAATGGGAGTATTAGAGAAATGGGACCTTAAGGAAAAGGGTATTTCATTCAAGATTTCATTTAAGACAAGACTATGGAAGATACAAGAAAATGTATTTGCTTTAGATTGTAACCTGAAAGGGCAAAATTGAAACAAGAACAAAGCAGCCAACTGAAAATATGCTTTGGTGACAGTTAATAACAAACTTGACACTGTACAAAATTGCATCCTTGACAAAGAAGCAGACCTGAGAAACAATTCCAGAACACTCAGAAAATAAACAGCTCTGAATAGGAAAAAAGAGATCTAACCTTTGAATAACAGATGTTTCAAAAGAAAGCTTACCTTTAATAATGAGACAATGTATGTAAGACTCATAGTGAAGGTTCAAAAAAATAGCAGACTTTATTAATTTTTTCATAAAGGAACATGGAGCAAACATGATCTCTTTTACCTGCACCAAAACTTGAACGAGTCCTTTGAATGGAGGCAGATGTAGCTCAAGTTGATGAGAACAGGTGTGCAGCACCAGGATGAAACATCTCAGATCAAACAGAGCTAATGAGGATTCTAAGCCTCCGCTTGAAGTTAGTAAATTGAACTAAATTTCTCCTCCAGTCCTTGCTGTCAGCCCACATTAACATTTTCTCTGTGCCTTTACACATGTTGCAGGCCGCTATGAACAATAAGACTGAAGAATTTTTTACCCTGTCTTACCACCTTTTCTAGGAAAAGTGCAATTTTTCTAGAGGATGTTGAAAAGAAAGCCATGAGCTTATTTAGTCTTATGTTCATTCATGCACTTGAGATCCAAAGTTAAAAAAAAATTGTGAGAAGGAATTTCTTATCAATGACTATAATTTAATAATTGATGGGTAGTGAACATTTTAAGCCCCCCAAAAAAAGAGGGGTTAATTTTTAATACAGAAAGAAATGTTTCCTTTAAAAATATGACCTATATTTCATAATAATAGAAGAAAAAATTCTTATTTTAAAAATATGCACCCATTTGGAGATTAAATGGTTAGGTTTGGTTTTTGACAAAATTGATAAAGAAGTCTAAACATGTTTAATAAAATATCCAATTTCAACAATAAAATAGTACAATTATGCAATCGAGTGAATAAATAGAAGACTACTTGTAAAGGAACAAAACTTGGTGAGCTTCCATTTCTCAACAGTGTTTGGTATTTAAAAAGAGTGGAACAAACATACAGAATTTTGTGGAGAAAATGCTGTTACTCAAAAATTGCATATTCTTCAAATGGCATTTTCAATGTACGACCCCATTAGGAAAATATTGTTAGGTACTTGACTTCTTAGAAACATACCTGAAGTAATCCTACCTAAAAAATCAACTGGACACATAAAACTATAATTGGATGATGCATGAGATATGAGGTGCAGTCATAAAACAATTCTCTTTAAATTAATAATTATTTCAGAGGGTCTAGCTTTTCCCCCATGTGGGATGAAAACAGGCAGGTTCATATGCTCTCAGGTAATTCTTAGGCGAGAGAGAGAGAGAGAGAGAGAGAGAGAGAGAGAGAGAGAGAGAGAGAGAGAGAGAGAAAGTTTGACAGTCACTTTTAGTCTCAAAACTCAGTCCCAATTCAAAAGTCAGACAACCAAAGCTGAATAAATTTAAACTTGATTTAAAATTGAGGCACCTCTCCCTCTTCCTTTTGCTTTTCTGCTTCAGATTGGAAGCATTCAGAGGGAGAAGGACACTAATCTCTTCCTCACCTGGCACTTCTACTTTTTCTTACTGCATCTCATTACTAAGGCTGGTTTCCAACTGCTGCAGAGCTGGTGCAATGGAAAGGGGTAAAGGAAAGAAGAGTAGGCATGGCATTGGCAGGTAAAGGGGTGGCGTTGGAGAAGATAATGCTAAGTGAAGTCAGCCAATACCCCCAAAACAAATGCCGAATGTTTTCTCTGATATAAGGAGGCTGACTCATAGTGGGGCAGGGAGGAGGAACATGGGATGAATAGATGAATTCTAGATAGGGCAGAGGGGTGGGAGGGAAAGGGAGGGGGCAGGGGGCAGTGGAATGTGATGGACATCATTATCCAAAGTACATGTATGAAGACTTGAATTGGGTGGCAGCATACTTTATATATAAATAGAGGTATGAAAAATTGTGGAATATATGTGTAATAAGAATTATAATACAAAAAAAAACAAAGTACATGTATAAAGGCATGAATTGGCGTAAACATACTTTATATACAGAGATACGAAAAATTGTGCTGTATATGTGTAATAAGAATTGTAATGCATTCTGCTGTTGTGTATTTAAAAAAATGAAATCAATAAAACTAAAAAAAAAGAAAGAAAGAAAGAAAAGAAGATTAGGAAACTTCTTCCTTCTAGGGATCTAGCTTGGCCACTTTCTGGGTTTGGCAGTCATTTAAAACAAAGGAACTAGATAAGCACATAGAAATAAATTGAAGTAATATAGTTTACTGACTACAAATCAAAGGCAGTAGTCAACATTGTTTAACAAACATTAACTTTAGAATAATAGTTATCTCTGTGGAAAAAGAAAGGGAGGAGAGAAAAAGGAAGTGTTTCAGGCTTTCCTGTTAAGTTCTATTTCAGGGAAAAAAAAGAAAAGAAAGCTAAAGTAAATATGGCAAAAATGAATATCTATTAAATAGAGTTATGATATCTAAATGTTATAATATTTTCTGTATGTTGGGATAATTCATACTTTATAAAAATCTTAATTTGGTGCTATTGCAATAATAGATATTAAGACGTAGTAATACAATAGAGTTAACCCAACTCTACATGTAATCATAAAATACTTTTGATTTTTAGATAAACATGGACATTTCTAGGAAAGTAACTATAGTAAAAAAAATCAAGGTAATATTGGGTTTGATTTATTCAGAACTGTCTAAGAATTTTTTTCCTCATTTGAGAATATCATTCATTATGGTTGTGATGCTCAAGATGTTTCAGTTACAATACAAAACACCTGTATCAGTGCAAATATGTAGCGGTTCAGATTCTAAATAAGGGTTCAATGAAGGCACTATTTCATTATGTCATCTAGGGTGGTCTTCCCCAAACATTAGTAAGTTAAATTTTACACTACCTCTTTGTAATTTATATTATTTATAACAATCACAATTTTGCTTCTAATCAATGTTAGCAAAGACATTGTATTTATTTTTCAAAGCCTTGTGTGAAGGTAGGTGATATTACCTATGGAGGTTACTGAAGAATAGGGAAGGAAAGGCTTGTCCTGAAGGGTTGGGAAGCACTGATCCTCCTGGTCCTCCAACTCAGCCCCATTTTCCCCCACAGGAGATCTTCAAGAAATCATGACCATCTGGACATGGAGACAAGAGAGGGGATGGTGTAGGGATATGGAAAGGGGAAAGGGATTCCCCACGTTTGGGAAGACAGAGGGGTGAGAGTTTCTGCAGTGACAGAGACCTGTTCCCATTCCCCTGATTCTCTGGGAAGTGACAGAACTTGGAGGGAGTGGATGCTTGGCCTGTAGGGAGCAGGAAAGGCCAGCAGAGGGAGCCACAGTGACGACTGATGGTGGATGGCCAGCTAACCCGAGGTCTCCTCACTAGGACTGATGAAATCACTGTTATCTCTTGAAGATACCAAAAGAAGACAATGGCAGAAGAGGAAAAATTAATATTAATGGCACCGTGTTAAAATCCCTCCTCAATCCTGCCTTCAGGACATTTCCCCACAACTACCTTTCCCTTGGGCCTGGGGCCCTATCCCATTCTCAGTGCACACAAACCTTGGTGTCTGTTACCCACAGGTGAAATTTGCAAGGTCCTTGTTCTTTATCATGCATAGAAAATTTAAATTTTTATCTGTCTCCTTGGTTGGCATTCCAGAGTGCCTTGCATGAGTTATAAAGTTCATGGAGGGCATCCTCTCATGAAAAGTTACTTTATCCCCAATCATTTATCCTGCTCACCTAGGATGAAAATACTCACAAACTCTTTTAGGGCATGTAAATTTACAGGAATGTAAAGAAACCCTCTTAAAGAAATAGACCGTATTTATGCATGGAAGGATTCCATAGTATAAGAAAATCAAATCTTTCTAAATTGATGTGTACATCAAAATAAGACCCAGATGAATCAAGTGTTAAATATTTTATGGGTTAAAAAAATCTATAAAGTACTATATTATAAATCTGGATAGTTATACAACCTCTGAGAGAAGTAGGACATTCTAATATAAAGAGGAGAAAAACAAGGAAAAGTTGGCTTATCTAAAGTTATTGCCACTGTATTTAGGAAAAATCTGAATAAAATGGTTCAAATATACAGCATTATGATAGCATCAGCTTACATTTTAATTTAGTGAGGAGTTCATAAAATGCAAATGAAGCATAAAAGATTCAATATATAAGTAGATTAATATTTGGACCATGGACTAAAGAAGAAACACCACTATTTAATAATTACAAAGAAAATGTTCAACTCTACTAATCAAATGTGAATTCGGATTTTAAAAATGACACCATTTCTTCTTCCTAACTATCAAATTTTTTTAAAAAAAATTTATAATAACATACTGTTGAGGGAAATAGCTACTTTTATGCATCAATGGGAAAGATGAATGTAACTTTGGGTAATCATTCATAAAGATCCTCAACCTATTTCAGATGTTCTAACTTATAAGATCAAAATTTTGGAAATATATTCTATGTCCAATAGTAGGTTGTACACTTACTTGCTGGAATATTATGTTGTTATTTAAAAATGTTTAAAGTGATAATATGGCAACACATACTACCATATTAGTATTAGGAATACTAATAATAGCACATAAAAAGTAATGCAAATATTAAAGTGTTTAACTTAATTGATAATTAGAGAAAACATTCAAACACAATGAGATATCATGTAGTATCCAACAGATTGACCAAATTTAAGTAGACTGAAAATACTACTGCTGAGGAGGATGTGGCACAGAAAGAGCCCTCACACATACTCATTAGAGCACAAACTGGCACAACCACCTGTTTGATGCTATCTAATGAAGTTAAAGATACACATACTCAATGCCCCAGCCATTCCACTTATAGGTATTCCACTTATAGGTATAGAAACCAGAGATTTTTTTTTTTTTTTTTTTTTTTTGTATATGAGCACTGGAATACAGGATTGACACTGTGGTTGGAATGACTTAACTGGAAATATCCATTACCAGTAGGATGCATAAATCATGAGTTACTTATTCTAAAAGATAGAACACAATAAAATGAATAAATGAGTGTTAAACATGATGGTATAGATTGTTTTCCCCAGCATAATGTTGAGTGAAAGAAACAAATCATAAATGAATATGTGTTCATGATTTCATCTATCCTAAGTGCAAAAGTACCTACTAGTTTAGATTTATATACAAAAGTGGAAAAACTAAAAGAAATGCAGAGATCTGATTAACTGAATACACCTGATTCTCTGATAATGGTTGCCTTTGGCAAAATGGAGCTGTGTTTGGAGAGAGTAGTGAAGTAGAAGGCTTTTCTGGGTCTAGAAGTATTTGATTTCTGGGCTGGGGTTATAGCTTCATGGTAGAGCACTCACCTAGCACGTGCAAAGCACTGGGTTCGATCCTCAGCACCACATAAAAACAAATAAATAAAATAAAGGTATTGTATCCAACTAAAACTAAAAAAAAATTTTTTAAAGAAGCGTTTGATTTCTTGACTTGGGATATAATTATATGTATGGTAACGTTATAATTATATATGAATATATATGTAAGATAATTAAAATGTGCATTTTAAATACTCTATAATGCAAGTTACATTTTATAGGTTGGATTATGTCCCGTACCCCTGCAAAAAAAAAAAAAAGAAATAGGTTTAGGCCTCAATCTTCAATAATTCAACATGTGAATTTGAAAGAGGGTTGTTGCAGATGGCATTACTTAAATTAAGATGAGGTCATACTAGAGCAGGGTGGGTCCCTAGTGCAATAGGATTGCTGTCCTTATAAGAGAATGGTCATATGAAAAGCAGACACAAAGAAAATGCCCTTTGAGGATGGAAACAGAGACATCTGCAAGCGAAGGGTCATCAAGGATTACCAGCCATCACCAGAAGCTAGGAGAGAGGCTGAGAGAGATCTCCCCCACAAGCCTTCAGACGGAACCAACCCTGCTGACACCTTAATTTCAGACTCTTAGTCCCCAGAGCTATGGGAGAATAAATTTCTGTTGTTTTAAGTTATCCAGCATGTGATATTTTATTATGGCAGCTCTGGGAAACTAATGCATTGTACTCTCACATTAAAAAAATATTTGTATAAGTCCACCAAAAATTATATTTCTGATCTGTTTTCTTGAATAAATCCCCAAAACCTAAAGTCAAAAAGTAGTCAAACCATCCAATTTTAAATATTCCCTGGAATAGTTATTCTCAAAGACACAATTCAAGTATAAAAATAAGGAGCTCCTAATCAGAAAAGACAGCCAAGCTGCATATCTAGTTGTACCAAGGGGTCAAGGATCAATTGTAAACGTCCAAGTCCATTAAAAAATAAAGGATGTAGTTGTTCCACGTTGGCCTGTAAAAATTTCATCCTGACCCTCTGCTTCTCTCCCTTACTGGAAAGTCTCCAGCGACTGATGTGACCCTGCACATGGCTGCTGGGAAAACATGCTTATTCATTCCATTTCACTCCTGAGCAAAGACCTGACCTGAAAGAAGACCTCACCCAGAACTTTTCCAGGGCAGAATACTGATGAATACAGGGGCTCGGTGGAAGATCAGCTTGGTTGCAGCTCGAATTTCTGCAATTTAGAAGTACACAGTCTCAGAGTTTGCAGAGAGCAATGTGCTCTTGCAAACCTCACTGGAGGTTTGATTTTGTGTAGCATACTAAGCTTGGTAGTGGAAGTATTGCTTTTCTCAAGTATGTTTCATATGCCATAAATAAGGGCATAAATGAACAATCCATAGAGAACAGATTTTTTGAATTTTAAAAAATACAACATTATTTTTCTACTATGCTCTGTTTTTCAAATATCAAACAAAAGTAATGTACAGAAAAATTTTCTGCAGAAAAATAGTAGTGAGGTAGAATAGCATAGTAATAAGGGAATTTGAAGCCAGCTTGTATGTTCCCAAATCATGATTCTGCTACTTACTAGTTTGTTGTACTTTTGGCAAATTGTTAAGTGCAAATTTCTTCATCTGTAAAATTAGGATTAAAAATGCACATACTGTGAAGAGTTGCTGGGAAGATTCAATGAGGCAGTAAATGAAAAGAATTTAGCTCAGAAGGTTGCACATGGTTAAATGCAAAATAAATATTAGTTATTGAAATAATAATGATAATAATAATAATAATAACAATAATAACATCTCTTCAGACTTACACTTGAAGTAGCTATAAAAATTTCTAGAATTGATTATAGACTTGGCCCCCTAGGGGTCATTTGGTTCGCCATATTAAATTAGATGGAGAAGGGAAATTTCAGCTTCTCAAGTTGACCATTTTAGTACTTAACATTACTTATCAAAAAATATAATTTATTTCAGTTTCCTGGTCTGTTAAATAAGTGGGTTGAATTAAATAATTTCCAGGAGCTTTTCAAACACACACACAAAAAATGTATTTCTAATATCCTTTCTCAACCATAAATCAAACATATTACAGTCTCTAAATTATTTCCTTTCTTTCAGGGAGTATTTCTATTATAGTAGCTTTTACCCTTTTTAATGCAAAATATGACCTTTAGGCTAGTTTGGTGGCCAGAGAGAGAGAAATGTATTTTCTGTATTTTCATTGTATTCCAAAGATTGTGATTTCAATGAAAAGGCCGGGTAATTTCTATGCCACTGAAGTTTTCCTGCACCAAACTTTTAGGTTCATCAGCTTTGAACGAGAAGAAATTCAAAACAATCGATGATTCTTAAAGTCACCCATCTGAGCTTCAAAGTTTGCGATATAACCTTTATTTTAATGGCGTTTGGTATTTTGTTAATAAAAGCTTTATGGTTATAGAAATCATTTGATATTTCCAAATCCACCTGGGAGTTAGGAACTGAGCTTCTTCAAGGCCTTCTTTGTTCTGTGTTCCCCTCCCCTGGGTGCATTTGTGGGCTTTCCAGGAGGTGGCGCTGTTGTTTAAAAAGAGTGACTTCCACGGGGATGAGAAATGGAACTGGGTCAGGAGGGGAGATGTCAGGGGTTAAAAGGAATCACCCAGAAAAGTCATGTTCAATGAACCCTGGGAAGAATGACTAAATAAGTATAAGTAATTGTCTGACTCAATTTCCCCCTTTAGGTGCAAACGTGAATATGAAAACCAACAACCAGGATGAGGAGACCCCCTTGCACACGGCTGCCCACTTCGGCCTCTCTGAGCTGGTGGCCTTCTACGTGGAGCACGGGGCCATCGTGGACAGCGTGAACGCCCACATGGAGACGCCATTGGCCATCGCCACCTACTGGGCCCTCCGCTTTAAAGAGCAGGAGTACAGCAGGGAGCACCACCTCATCTGCCGCATGCTGCTCGACAACAAGGCGGAGGTCAATGCCCGGGATGACGACTTTAAATCCCCCCTCCACAAGGCAGCCTGGAATTGTGACCATGTGCTCATGCACATGATGCTGGAAGCTGGTGCAGAAGCCAATCTCATGGATATCAATGGCTGCGCTGCTATCCAGTACGTGCTGAAGGTCACTTCGGTGCGACCAGCTGCCCAGCCGGAGATCTGCTACCAGCTGCTGTTGAATCATGGGGCTGCTCGAATATACCCTCCGCAGTTCCATAAGGTGAGGCTACGCCGGTCCTGGGCCACTCAGAAGGGTAACCCAGACGCAAATAGTGCTTGTCTTAAATCTCCAGGTAACTCAAGCTTGTTTGAGGCTTGAGTCCTTGGACTACCGACCTCTCCACCTCTAACTTGACCTTCCATTTACATGCCTAGCTCTAGCTGCCTCATCCTAGTCCAAGTCTGTTTGAAATCTGGGTGTGAGAGTCAGGGATGAGAACAAGTGTAGCAGATAATCTTTCATTCTTGTATGTACACCAGTGAATTGATAGTGACTTTCTGGGTGACTGAGGTGAGTTTCCAGAAAGGTGAATGGTGTCAGGTTGGCCATCTTTGAAGCAGAATGTCTGATCTCAAGATGCCTCAACATGCTTTGGAATAAATTAGCTTGTAGCCATGAAAGGGTCACTCCATTTTCCAGTTTGATGGAAGCTAATATTTATTGAGGACTAATAATTATATTTATTCTACATATAAGAATTAAACGCACTGTTGAAAGCATTTTGGTATGTTAATTAAATTGTTACAACAATCCTACAAGGTATATATTATTATCCCCATTCTACAGAGGGGATATATGTATGTTCTAGCACTGCAACTATAGCCCACTGCAACTATAGCCAACTGCAACTATAGCTCCTAACTCCCAGATGGATTTGGTTCCATTATTTATTCTTGTAATATCACACTTCATACCTCTTTTCAGAACAACATTGATTGATAATCTCTAATGGTTTGGCAGGGACCAAATGCTAACAATGTTGATATAACTAAGACATGGAACCTACCCTCAAGTAGTTTGGAATCTAGTAGGAGAGACTAACACATAATAAGCCATGCTAAATGATAAAGTAGGGAAATAAAGGATGTGATGGGAGCAGAGAAGAGAGAAGATTTTTCATTAGGTTACTGAGGGTACTTAGTTTGGTAGCCGAAATGTATTTCACTTTAGAGAAATCAGAGAAAGCTGTACCTAGAATCTCCCTCATTCTAAAAATTTAATTAACTAGAAGGAGAAGAGTTTGCGATGTAGATCAGCTAGCTAATGTAGGGCCACAGAAATCAAATTAACAGAATTTTTACTGAATTCCAGCTAAGTTTTAGCTCCACCTCCTGCCTTGGTAAAATGTCAGGACCTCATCTGAAGCCCTGCAATGTGAGGATTATTCAGAAGAAAAGTTCTGCTGAAGAATTTAAGGGTAGTGCACTCAGGGCAAACTCTAGACGGACAACCTAGAGAGAATTCAGATGAAGATATGGTGGAGTCAGCGACTCCTGTGACCTCTAGAAATAGAAATAGAAATAGAAACTCTATCCTGTTTGTCAGTGTTTTAATAGACGACTAAGTCATTTCTTTTCTTAAAATTATATGTTAAGCTCAGAATGTTCTGGGACTTTCTAACATTTTTATAGACAATTCCAAATGATTGACTACTGGTTACAGGTGTGATTCAGATGGAGGACTGTCTGACTTTGAAGCCTGAGCTCTTAGTTTCTGCTGTATTTTCTGATAACACATTACTCATTAAATGTAATTAAACTTAAAACATTATGAGACAAGAAGACGCCTGAAGAGGTCATTTTGTTTAATTCTTCAGGTTCTAGGCAGAAGTAGTACTTTTGTCCTATTTGTGAACTTCCATGAAGGCAGATTCTGCATCACTGCGGGATACCTGGGTCACCTCTTTAATTCTGAAACATTGCCTCCCTTTCAATTGTAAAAATATATATATATATTTTTTTAATTTTAATTTTTTGTACTACTGGAGATTGAACTCAGGGATGCTCTACCACTACATCCCTAGACCTTTATAATTTTAAAAATTTGAGACAGTGTTTTATTAAGTTGTGAAGGCTGGCCTCCAATTTATAATTCTCCTTCCTCAGCTTCCTAAGTAGCTGGGATTATAGGCATGCACTATCATGCCCAGCTTAACTTAAAAAAAAAAAAAATATATATATATATATATATATATATATATATATATATATATATATATATCTTCAAGCCAGTCTTTCAGTTCATGACCTAGAATAGTTCATATGCATCCTAATTAATTTTTACATCTTTGTATCAGTTTAGACCTGGGGCTTACTTATTCTTTCAAACCAAATTTTATATACCCCCAATTTTTAGCTACTAATTGTATTTGCCTGTGGATCTTAGTTACGTATGTTTGAAAGGACCAAGAATCATGTAGATATTTAACCTTTACATTTTCCCTATAATTTTAAAATAAAAAGGGCTCTATAAAAGAGAAAGTACCCTATATATGGCTTCAAACAATACTCTAAAATCTTTTGTTGAAGATTGGCTTCAGTTGTGAATTATCATCTTTCTTGTGCTTTCAAATTTTTCAATATTTTTTGACTCAAAGAATATTTTCATATCACAACAGCTATACTGTATCTTTAGAAATAAAACCTATGAAAAGTCAGCAACTTATTTAAATTTATATTTAATATATTAACTTATATTAAATTTTATTATATATTAGATATATTAACTTATATTTACATATTATATATCAACTATGTTTAATATATAACTTATTTTTAATGTATTAAATTATCTTAAAAATATAGTGATCTATTAGCTATAAATATCTATTGTTTAGATTTCTTCTATTTTCTCAACATACATTGGCATTCTGGACTTGGCTAAAATAACAGATGTTAACAACCTCAAATGTGAATATAGAATTGAAAATTTTAAATTGCATATGAATTTGTTCCTGCTTTTAGTTTTTCAATTTTTGTCACGTGCATCTCATTCATCCTAGATTTAGCTATGCTTTCATATCAGAAATAAGGAAACATGGACTTTGGGGGTTAAACTTGGGTCTTATTACTTCCATAAGACAGCGAATGAATAAATTAAGATTCTGGAGCCTCAGTTTCTTCCCCGTGAAATGGGTGCACCTTGCCTTTATTCCTTGGCAAGTGTGTAAATTGAGTCCTTTGGAAAGAAGTTAATACTACTTACAGCACTTTACAAATATGCTCAGGGCCTAGAAAACATTTTATGATTCTTTCTCTTAGGCCACTTTCTGTCTTTGCAGACTATCCCTGTTTCTTACCTTGACCTTCACCTGTGTCTTTTAACATTTCTCCCTTGGTCTACTTCCACCTTTTTTCCCCACTCATGTCTTATAAGGCTTTGTGTATTCTTCATAGTAGAACTTCTAGAAGACAGCTCATTTGGTAAAGCATAATTTTGCACATATTTATGCTCCTAGGACACCTACCCTCCAGAGAAAAGGATGGAGAGGGATATGGAGC